>NC_081797.1:26153174-26753174 GCF_963082965.1 Carassius carassius | reverse complement strand
TACTCCAAAAATTTTACATTCTCTTAAGTCATAAGTCATTGAGTTATGTTAAAGCTTGTTAAGATGGAAATTTTCAACATACTGTATTTTGTGTATATATTTGACTATTTATATAACTATAATATAACCCCCTTATTATAGAATTGTGCTATAATAACCCCTTTAAATACATCTAATTATATACTCTATCACTTGAAAAGAGACAGGAATGTAGATGTTTTTGGAGAGAGGCTGCGTCTTGCTCTCTCGCTCACAGCACTGTGAAGACTCGTTCACTTCGGAAGCGATTTTCCTACCACGGATGATAAACATTCTGAATTATACATGCCAACATTCATAATGAGGAGTTTAGCAGCAAAATAATCAATCAGAGAACAAATTTTATTTTTGAACATGAAAAATCTACAGAGGTCCGGACCTTGGTGACCTCATAGCTGACTACGGCCATGGTTTCGTGCACGCTTCTGGTGCCCGAGCACAGAAAGCCATGTGCGATTAACGATTTCAGTTCTGTTTCGCTAAGCTCTTCATTTTTAATCGATCCTTGCTTCTTTGATCACTCTAACGTGTCACGCCCAATGAAAGATGCGCGGGTGTATGTACATGTGACAAAACACACCCATTAAACAGTTAACTTCGTCAAAATCATTATATAACGTTACATATTTCTCAACTGTAGTAACAGTAAATTAAAGCTTATTTGTATAATTACTCACCGATATTGTGGAACTGTGCGACTGCCGCAGTCTGGACACGGGGAAAAATAAGATGGGCTGAGTTTCCCAAAAGCTTCGTAAGCCTAAGAAGTTCGTAAAAACTATTGTACGACTGATCTTAATATTATGGTCTGTTTCCCAAAAGTATCCTAACTTAAGTAGCACTTGAAAATCATTGTAGATCTACAGGTGCTCTGGAGTAATTGTAAAGCCCTAAGTGCATTGTAAGAAGACAGATTTATGTGGTCACCTGCAGGACATTCAATAAATTACACCTTTAACAGGATTTAAGTGCAATGTGAATATAATATAAGGCAGTGGTTCCCAACCTTTTTCAACTAGTGGCCCACACAACTAAACATATTTTTGCGCAGCCCACTGCAAAAAAAATAACTGACCCCACTATTGTTGGGTTAATAACTTAGTACTCAGAAGCTAGATTGTTAACCGTCTTTATTGAATGAACTAGCAATGAACAGAAAATAACTCTGGCTGGCACCGCTCAGCTAAACGGGAAAACCCGATCCAGGCAGAGCTCAGCTGCGGGTAGACAAGCAGTCATTGATTGTGCTTTATACTGTGTGCACAATTATTAGGCAAGTGATTATTTTGACCATATCATAATTTTATCAATAAGTCCAAGCTGTATAAACTTGAATGCTTATTGGATTTAATGCATATCAGGTGATGTGTATTTGTGTAATGAGGGAGGGTGTGGCCTAAGGAGATCAACACCCTATATCAAGGTGTGCATAATTATTAGGCAGATTCTTCTCCTCAGGCAAAATGGGCCAAAAAAGAGATTTAACGGACTCTGAAAAGTCAAAAATTGTAAAAAGTCTTTCACAGGGATGCAGCATTCTTGAAATATCTAAGATATTGGGCTGTGATCACAGAACCATCAAACGTTTTTTAGCAAATAGTCAACAGGGTTGCAAAAAACATGTCGAGAAGAAAAGACGCAAATTAACTGCCAAAGATTTGAGAAGAATCAAACTTGAAGCTACTAGGAACTCCATCAAAGTACTCCACTGCGTGGCTGGCCAGTAAAGGCCTTAAAGATGAAAAACTAATGACATGGCCCCCTTCTTCACCTGACTTAAACCCTATTGAGAACTTCTGGGCCCTTCTTAAGCAGGAAATTTACAGTGAAGGTAAACCGTACATGTCTCTGAACCGTGTCTGGGAGGCTGTGGTTGCGGCTGCACAAAAAGTTGATTCTGACCAGATCAAGAAACTGACCGACTGTTATCGAAAAGAAGGGTGGCTATATTGGTCACTGAAGTTTTCTTTTTGAAATTTCTGAAATGTTTACTTGTAAATTGAGTTTGTTTATTATTCTCACTTAAACAGGTGAAAATAAACAAGTGAGATGGGAAAATCTTAGATTTTTAATTTAGTTGCATAATAATTCTGCACACTAATAGTTGCCTAATAATGGTGTACATGTAGATATTCTCTTAAGAACGCCAAAACTTCACTTATACTACTTAAATGTTCAGGTTTGAGGGTTTGTTAACATTTTGAATTGACCAAGAGCACTGTAGTTGTACAATAAAAAAATGAATCCCCAAAAATACAAATTGTCTAATAATTGCACACAGTGTATTGTACACTTTATAACTCGTTTTCTTACTTAATGAATTTTTTTTATTAATTTATAAATTCATTAATTAAAAAGGGCAGTAAAAATGAGAAATACACATTAAATGACTGAAAAAAAGAATAAAAAAAAAAAGAATAAAAGAAGTAATGTAGGAAATGGGGGAAATATGACTTTTGTGACAAAGTGCACGAAAACCAGCTATCTATTGGACCCGGAAATAACGTCTCTCTCTCTCTCTCTCTCTCTCTCTCTATATATATATATATATATATATATATATATATATATACTGTGTAAAGATTTAAATAAATGTATGCATTTAGCAGACGCTTTTATTCAAAGCGACTTACAGTGCATTCAGGCTAGATGAGATGAGAAATGGGTAGGTGAGGGAAGAGAGGAGGATACTACGGAGGAAAGATAGGAGGGGGAAAGAGAGTGAAGGTTTCATCTAAAAGTAACCAGTATGGGGGGTGGGAGCACACATGCAGCAAAATGTAGTTTAAATGTAATGAAGTAATGGTAAGCGATATGCAGGGTTTTTACCAGAATGTTGACTTCAATTGCATGTGTAAATTAAGTCAAGTTGGTTGCCTGATTTGTCTGTGCTTGTAGTGGTAAGGCGCTTGAGATCAAATGAAGCAAGGAGTGAATGGAAGTCTGTAGCATAGGGCTTGTCCAGATGAATGTTGAAGTCGCCAAAGACTAAAAGTGGACTGCCATCCTCTGGGAATGAGGACAGCAGGCTATCCAGCTCCTCTGGGAAGGTGCCTAGAATTTGCCCAGGAGGGCAGTAAATTAACACAACCTGGAGGATTGTTACAGTGATCACATGAGATTCAAATGAGTTATGATTGCATAGGGGAGGGTGTGTTGAGTATTTCCAATTGAAAGAAATGAGAAGACCAGAGCCTCCATCCCAGCCAACCTGACGGTGGCTGTGAGAGAACAATACAGTCAAGCCCAAGATGCTGAGTGTGGAGTTTAAGGAAAAAGCAGAAATGAAGTCTGCTTTGTGGACAGCTGACTGACAGTTCCAGAGACCCATAGAGAAAGAAAGAGGTGCAGTAGAGGATGTAGGTATAGGATGCAGGTTTGCAACATTGCATTGCCATCTGTGTGTGACATTAGAGCATTTTCCAGAGACAACAGGAACGGTTTTGAAACACATGATAGAGGTGCACGAGAGGACAGAAAAGGAAAATGAATAAAGGAAAGATAATAAACAGCACTTAAGTTCGCTGCCTGTTTCATTGCTTAGTGAAGTCGCAGGTCTTTACACTTGTTGGTATTCACACAAGGAGGCTGAATGCTTCCGCTGACGGACATCATATAAAAACATAGTCTAAGACCCTAAAGTGAAAACAGCTGGCGCTGCCCTCTAATTAGCGCAGACAATAGCCTATAGCAGGGCAATTCCTTCAAATCCAAACTACAGTTCACACATAAATGCAGGGAGGGAGCAATGCTTATTAATCAGGCTCCTTAGCAGAGGGCAATTAATATAATCACCAGTAAAGTGCAATCAAAAATGTAAATGCCAATGAAAATACAGTTTCCAGAAGAGATTAGATGTGCTAAACATTAGTCACGTTTAAATGCAGACTCAAAATTCATCTGTTTAACTGTGCATTTACTGAATGAGCACTGTGCAGTGTCCGAACTGATTGCACTATATTCTATGTATAATCATTTTCTATTTTTAACTGTTTTACATCAATTTTAAATCATTTTCAAAGTTTTTAAATTCCTTGTTTTATTTTTTTATTGCTTTTTTTTATGTAAAGCACTTTGAAATAGCATTGTGTATGAAATGAACTATATAAATAACTGCCTTGCCTATTCAGGAAACACCAGTAGTGTTATTAAATCCTTTGTGTCAGATTGATGATTTATGACCCTGATTTATGGCTTGATTTATGGGGGGTCCAGTCAGCGTTGATTGACAGGTTGTCACATGTCAAATGTGAACACGGTCAGATTTGGATTGATTTATGGCTATATGACCTATCTACCACAGTGACTGCCATGTCACTGGGTCCTGTCACCCTTGGTTGACATGACAGAGGTGTGTGTAAATCAAAAGATCAAACAGATGTCAGATTTGACTTTTGATGTATTTATTACTGGATATATGATGGTTGCATCTCTAACCAGAGCTGTGGGGGTTTCTGTGAAGTTCCTTCCTGACCTGTTACTCACTTCCAGTCAGGAGGTGTTTGGGTTCTTCCTGGAAAAAAATGGCTGAGCAAAAGTGAGTGTATTGACACCTTGACAGGGTCAATGTTTGCTTGATCTGTATGGTATATGTTGATACCTATACACTAACAGTGTGGCTATCGACTGGTCTACATCCACCTCTGAAGAGGAGGTTGTCTGGGCCTCTGGCTTTCATGTATGTGATTTAGGTCAACACCTTTGGTGGATTGGTGTCTAGACCCCAGAGCCCAAAGCTTCTCCCCCTGTCTGTTTTCCTCCTGTGATGTAGTCGGTTCGGTATAATGTTTTAATGTGTTTGTTAAGGGTAATGTGGTTTGTTTGGGGTTGGAGGATATCCAGACACGTGACCATCTCAAACCTCTAAATGGTTCAGTTCTGCTTGATCTATAGGCTCAATGTTGATAGCTAAGCCATCACTGTTTTGATTGTTTGCAACAATACTGGAATGCACCTAAAAATGTAAAACTGAAACATCGAATTAAATAGTTCACCAAGATTATTACCCATCACACTTTCTATATGCTTCTGAAAAGGTGTTATGTTTGGCCATGTAGTTTCTACCTCATCTGTATGTGTGTATGCTAACACCTCTATAGGATCAGAACAACCTAATCTGTAGGTTGAATTGTTAAACTTATGAGGAGTCTTAAATTAAAAATTATTCAACATCCTTCCTTACCGTCCCCATTCCACCAAATCCACCTCACCTAACAATTTACTTCTGACTGTGAAGGAGGTTGTGGTGTCTAACTGATAGTGGATGCGAGTATCATCTATGTGCTTGTGTTAATGGCTTTACAACATCCACCTCATATTATATGCACAGAATCATGCTTAAGTTCAGTTCATAAAGCAAAATAAAACAACAATGGTTGACCATGATGCTGAACAATATTGCTTAAAATAAATCAAAGTACATGACATGACAAGACAAAACCACAAGCAGTGGTTTAAAAAACTGTTTTTACTTTTTTGTTATTTAAGACATGTTTTAATCTAGCCTGTAGATAGTATGTGTACTGTAAAAGAACAAATACACATTTTGCTTAAACTCAGTAAAATAATTACACCTACAATTTTAAACATGTTTAAAAGATCAAACGCATTGTGTGTCACTAAAGCAAGACACACTGTCTATTTTCTTTATTTTTTTTTAAATAACCTGATGACCAGCATTGTTTCTTTAGATCATTTATGCACCCAAGTGCTTTTTTCACACGAGTACAGTAGATAACTCTTTGGATGTATTTGACAAAAACATCTTGGTTACATACCAAGTTCCCTGAGGGAGGGAATGGAGACGTTACGAATGGGATCTCGCCCGAGAGCCCAATCACCTTCGAGTGGTACAAAACAAGCCAATGGTACACAAAGTACCTTGGTCTGCGGGATTTGCATCGCGAGCTCCGCCCTGCAGAGCGGGTATATAAGGAGCAGCGCGAGCAACTCGCATTCAAGTCTTCGCTGAGGAGCCGAGCCAGTGACCCGGCCGTTCATCGGAACAGTGATGTGGCAAGGGGACGTAACGTCTCCGTTCCCTCCCTCAGGGAACGAGGGTTACATACGTAACCAAGACGTTCCCTTTTAGTCGGTCACGTTCGACGTTACGAATGGGGTCCCTTACAAAACGCCACATGGCTGTCTTCCAGCGACCCGTGTGAGTAATAGCACGTGGGTGCCAGAGGGTGCCCCTTCTCTGAGAAAGAAGGTCCTTCCTCAGAGGAATTGGCCAGGGAGGGGCTGTCGCGAGGAGTACAAGTTCGGGTAGCCAGGTCCGGCCGGGCCAAAAAGGCGCAACCATGAGGACCTGCTCCTCATCCTCCCTGATCTTGCACAACATCTGTGCAAGAAGGCTCACTGGGGGAAATGCATACTTGCGCAGGCCCAGCGGCCAGCTGTGCCCTCGGTCAGGGAGTAAAACAACTGGCAGTGGGAATTTTCTGGAGAGGCAAACAGGTCTACCTGAGCATCTCCAAAGCATTCCCGAATCAGCTGAACTGACTGGGGGTGGAGTCTCCATTCCCCGGGGCGAGACTGCTGCCATGAGAGCTCGTCGGCTGCACAATTGAGCTTGCCCGGAATGTGAATGGCACAAAGCGACCTCAGATGCTTGTGACTCCACAAGAGGAGATGGCGAGCTAGTTGCAACATGCGGCGGGAGCGTAGACCACCCTGACGGTTGATGTACGCTACGGTCACAGTGTTGTCCGTATGGACCAGAACGTGCTTGTCCTTCAGCAGGGCCCTGAAGCGGTGCAGAGCAAGCTGTACTGCTAGCAACTCAAGGCAATTGACATGCCACTGAAGTCGGGGTCCTGCCCGTTGCACATGGCAACCCAGCCAGTGGCAGAGGCATCTGTTGACACAACAACATGTCTGGACACCGGTTCTAGGGGCACGCCGGGCCGTAGATACGAGGGGTCCAACCACGGGGTGAAGTTTCGGCGGCAGGCTGGAGTGATGGTCACTCGGAGCGTGCCCTGTTGCCATGCCCATCTCGGCACTCGGACGTGAAGCCAGTGCTGAAGCGGTCTCATATGGAGTAACCTGAGCGGTATGACCGACACCGCGGACGCCATATGCCCTAGGAGCCTCTGAAACAGTTTCAGTGGAACCACTCTCTTGCCCTCGAATTGTCTCGTCTCGTTTGTAAGGCACGCGAACTTGGCGACCGAGTCTATTTCCATACCGAGAAAAGAGATCCTCTGCACAGGGGAGAGCTTGCTCTTTTCCCAGTTGACCTGAAGACCCAGTCGGGCAAGGTTTCTGAGCACCAGATCCCTGTGCTCGCACAACCGGGATTGTGCAGAAGAATCATCTGTTTCCTGTGGTCTTGTCCTGGTAGTCCTCTGAGACAAGGTCTTTACAGGGGATCTGTATCTGGGGCTCTAGTTGTCCTGGTCTCCGGTGTCTTTCAGGGCAGTAGAGGTCCATTCTAGGTGCTGATCCACCATCTGGTCTGGATACGTACTGGATCCGGGTGACTGCAGTGACCCTCTGATCTGGATACAGACTGGATCTGGTGGCTACGGTGACCTCTGAATAAGAGAGAAACAGACAAATATTAGTGTAGATGCCATTCTTCTAATGATGTAGCAAGTACATAGGGTGTTATGGGAAGTGTCCCCGGTTCCGGTTTACCTAATTTATGCAGCCTAAAAATCCTTTAACGGATTTGGACTCCCTCATGTCTGGCAGGTTCAGCCATAGGTGGCGCTCCTGGACCACCAAAGTGGACATCACCTGACCCAAGGAGCGCGCAGTGACCTTCGTTGCCCAGAGAGCGAAGTCGGTAGCAGTGCGCGCCTCCTGCAAAACCACTGGGTCAGCATTGCCCTTGTGCAGCTGCCGGAGCAGCTTGGCCGGATAGACCTGAAGTGAGGCCATGGCATGCAGGGTAGAAGTGGCCTGGACCGCAGCTCTGTAAGCCTTGGCCACAAGCGTGGATGAGAACTTACAGGCCTTGGAGGGCAGCTTGGGACCACCACGCCAAGCGGACGCACTCTGTGGACACAGTTGCATCGCAACCGTGGGAATCCCAGCATACCCCTTGGCCGCCCCACCATCGAGGGCAGTGAAGGAGGAGGAAGTACCAGAATGGTTTCGGGCAGTTAAAGGTGCCTTCCATGAACTGGTTACTTCCTGGTGCACTTCCGGGAAGAAAGGAACCAGAGGGGGGTGCTGGCGATCCGCATGAGCAGCCCCCAGGAACCAATCATCCAGCCTCAAGCGCTCAGGACAGGGCAGAAACACACGGGGGAAATTACATCTTTAAAAAGACGCAAATCGGCCCATATCTCTTTTGTGAAAGAAATTTGCTTTTTCAGAGGTGTTGAAGCACTCAGGGGAATGCGGGGGAGCTGTCGCAGGAAACCCAGATGAACCTCTGAATTGCACTGTCACACCAACACCAGTGACTCTTGCTTGTAGCACTCCGGTGAAAGCAGCAAGTGATGTGCTTGGCTCCGATGCTAAAGCTTGAATGCGATTTGCTCGCGCTGCTCCTTATATACCCGCTCTGCGGGGCGGAGCAAATCCCGCAGCCCAAGGTACTTTGTGTACCATTGGCTCGTTTTGTACCACTCAAGGTGATTGGGCTCTCGGGCGAGATCCCATTCATAACGTCGAACGTGACCTACTGAAAGGGAACATAATTTCTACATCAGGAAACTTTTTAAATGCATGACTGAACTTTTCTCATTCGACAGAACTACTATTTTCTAAATATTTACCCAGGCCTATAACACCTTGTGTAAATGATCTTACCTAGAACAGAAAACATACACTTTGACTATTTGACTATTTTGTAGTCATCGTTAAATGGTTTACAAAAAAAATTAAAGCACAAGCAGCTGTGATTTTCAAAATGAAAGAAATGTACAAGCTAAGGATGTTTCAACTATTATCATCATTTCCCTTTGACCCTGATAAACTGGTAATGAATTTTCTATGCCAGTGACATGATATACAGTTGTCATACTATTTGTGTAAATAGCTGTGCTAAAACATTTATGACTATTTTTGCATGTCAACAGATTATGTCAATGATGGTTCACATCTAAGAATCACAATGTTTTGTAAATTACATTTTTCTTACACCACAAGTTTTGGCCATATCAAGATTTTGGACGGCCTTTCACAATTTGTTTGTTGGACTGTTTTTAGGTGATCTTTGTGTGGTGTCATCATAATGGTTTCATTTTTAACATCACAATTCGTATTGTATCATCAATCTGACACAAAGTATATGATAACACTACTAACACCAGAATGCACAGTAATCTCATATAAATTAATCCAGATATTTTAATCAAATTTGCAAATTTATTTGAAGGAAATAAATAACCCAGAGATAAGTTATCATAATTTGAAGATTAGAATCATCTCAGATGTAAAAAGCGATGTATGAAGAATGGAAATCTTGTGAGACACAGGGCCCATGACCCACACAGGACATTGATACAGTAATAGTAGTGTTTTTACTTCCAAGGCAGGGATATTGCATGTGAGTAAAACTATTCAGAATAATGATGCTTATCCAGTTAAGCTAGTTGATCTTTAATAGAAAAAAATGGCATCATGATTAATTTAATCGAACACTGAGCATTTCACAGTCATGTTGAAGAGAAAGACATTTCCAGATATATCTTAAATATATCATTACTCTGAATACACAAAAACTGCAGTGTAAGTAACTTACTTAAACAGTCCCCACCAGACCAGCCTGGGCGACACTCTGCACAGTACTGCCCTTTTATAAAGAAATCATCTCTTGGGCCCCATGTGCCATTGTTACAGCGCTTGCAGTTCTCAAATATGCTGCAGCCTGAAGAGGAAAAAGAAAAAAACTAGAATTAGAAAGAGCCATTAAATATTGAGATTTGGTTCTGAAAAACTACCCTGCAAACACGTCCACTTGGGGCCCACATGGGCCTCACTTGGGCTAGTTGGGCTTTGGCTGGGCATGGGCTCAGAGTGGGCTTTATTGTTGGGCCCCACATGGGCAGTATATGGGCTAAACTAGTGGGCTCCAGGGCTCCACAAGATATTATGTTTTTATATATAATATATTCAAAATTAATTGTGTCAGACATGGATGCTTTTTTTAACAATAGCCACTGGGCTAGGGTCACTTTTTATATGAATTTTATTAGACTATTAAGCTATTTAGAAGCCATAGCAATTTAATAGTGGTCTGAAGCACTATACAACTTTCAACAGACAAGTTTGCCACAGCAGATTTCTCCACAAAATGTTCAAACCTAAAGTAAGCAGTGCGCACTGTGTGCAGTGCACATCGAGAACGCTCCACCCCCATCACTGAGCGAAAGAAGTTTGCCCAGCAACAATTTTGCCGCCTTGAGTCTGCTGTCCGTTAAGGATCCATTACGGTGTCGTGTGGACAAAAGACAGGTAAGAATCTGCCTCAATGTATAATAAACAGGAGATGATTTTACAGTATGATGTATGTTAACCAAAAGCTTTTTTGGAAAGTATTAGTTAAGAGGCCAGGAACTAGCTTTTCGCGAATGTAAACCATTAAACCTGGTTAAAGCATATGCGTTGAACAGACGAGTTTAATGTATTAAGTCAAGATCATACATAGCTTATTTTGAGTGGTTGATTTGAATATATTGTTTAGAAGGATTTGATTGTGAACTTGTTAGCAAGGCAGTCGAACAGGCATAGTTCTAGTTCGCAAGCTGTTAAAAAAGCTCTAAAATGCCCATTTCTCCGCTTTTACCATCTGGTGGCATTTTAATGTTTGCACTTGTTGCATTTACAGTTAAAGCAAAAACACTGATGAAAGTCCATTTGAATGTCAGCAATGTTTTATCGGCTAGGGTGTTGTGCCAAGGCACTCATTGCCGCCAGGATTTGCATCCCCTGGCCGCGGGAGCACGCAGAGAAGCGGAGTTTAACTGTTGCACTACGAATTCACCTCTTAAATGGAACAAATAGCGACGTGGAAGGGTTTTCCATAGTAATAATGGACTCATTTATCTAAATAAATATGTTTATTTGTCTGTTACATTAAGGCGACGTGTGAATTGTTTAATGCGTCGTTTAATATTGTGTATTTATCGACAGTGTTTTCCAAAGTTCCATATTGCCATGCACGTTAGCTACATAGGCCGACTGATACAGGGGTTTTCCTACATTTTTTCGCGGCCGCCATAGCAAAAACATTTGTCCCGCCATTTGATCGGTGAATGACTGCGGTGCTGGGCGAATATAAGAACGAGCAGAGAGAGAGCGAGCCACGCCCGGCTGCGCGCGCACAGTCTCACCGTGTTCAAACCACAGACTGTATAAAAACAGGTTCAAACACGAACGAGCAGAGAGAGAGCCCCGCCCGGCCGCGCGCGCGCGCACTCTCGCCGTCTTAAAACAGCACGAGCGCTGTCTGGCTCTCTCTACCTCGCGCATATTAATATAAATCAATTGAAACACGATAGTAAAGGGTTAGGCCTTAACAGAGAGATAAATGCTATCTTTCAAAGAGTTTACTTATCAAATTGAAGGCTACTAGAAGAACAGATGGTAAAATCAGCCACATTAATACCAGCTTCACCAAACTAAAGTATATGATTTGCAATTGTACTCTAGAGTTTGTCATTCCCGATCCCCTGTAATCATAACTAAAAACTAAAATGCTTTTTTTTATTTTCTATTTTTTTTATAGAAATAATGGAGTGTTCAGAAAGAGCTAAAAGGAGGAAAATATCAGCGAAAGTGGAGGAACATTTGCGTCTCCTTGAAAAGGAGTCTATGATTGATGATTTGTTGGCACATGATTCTGAAAAGGAATACCCACTGGATGATTTGTTAGAGCATACTGAAAGCGAAGATTCCACAGACACTTTCTACGATGCTTGTGATCAGAACTGTTTTGAGAATTCGTCAAATGATTTAGAAGATGAAAATTCCTCAGATTCTTTTTATGATTTTAACATTTCCTCATTTGATGATTTGGATTCTGAAAACCAGGTGCCTGGTTGTGATAGTGACTGTGATTTGCATGGAGATGTATGTTCTGACTTGGAAGATGATAATGATGATGATTCGCATGGGCTTGCAGAGTGGGCTGCAGAATTCAACATACCACAAACAGCGCTGTCTGCACTTCTTAAAATCCTAAGGAGAAAGGGTCTTGATATCCCAATGGATGGCAGAACTCTTATGTCAACTGACAGATCTTGCAATGTGGCGAATATGGCTGGGGGGGTCCTACTACCACTTTGGAATCGAAAATGCTCTCATAGCTGAACTAACATCTTTAGGACATTTAGCAAATGTGACTGATACTCTCACACTTCGAATTAACATCGATGGATTGCCCTTATTCCGTAGCTCCAGTATGAGTCTGTGGCCTATTCTGGGTATGATTAAGGAAATTCCAGAGTGTAGTGTCTTTGTAATTGGAGTGTACTCTGGTGCGTCCAAACCCGCAAATGTGCAAGAGTATTTACAAGAATTCATTGTAGATATGAAAGCCGTTTCTCACAGTGGTATTGTGTACAATGGTGTACATTTCAGGGTACCATTACCCGATGCTTTTATTTGTGATGCACCTGCTCGTGCCTTTCTTAAATGCTCCAAAGGCCATACGGGCTATTATGGGTGTGAGAGGTGCACTCAAAAAGGCCAGTACATTAATGGGAAGGTGGCTTATCCTGAAATATCAGCAGAGCTCAGGACAGATGAGCAATTTGGTAGGCAAGGCTATCAACAGCACCAACTGTCAGCCTCCCCCCTAAATGATCTGGGTATAGGTTTAGTTACCAGTTTTGTGTTAGATTATATGCACCTTGTCTGCTTGGGGGCAATGCGTAAGTTAATATTTCTTTGGTTGAAGGGGCCGCTGAAATGCAGGCAATCTATGAAGTTTTTTGTTGTAATGTCAGCATATATGGTTTCTATCAGGCAATATTTACCTAGCAATTTTGCAAGGAAACCACAATCCTTGTTTGAATTCAGCACATGGAAAGCTACAGAGCTTCGGCAATTTTTACTTTACACTGGGCCTGTTGTTCTCCTAAATAATATACCCAGTATAATGTACAGAAACTTTTTACTTCTATCGGTATCTATGAGAATTCTTCTGAGTCCTGCCTTATGTTCTCCTGACAATTGTGACTATGCTGAGGAGATTTTGAAACTCTTTGTAACAGATTTTGCTGCAATTTACGGCGCTGAATTTGTCAGCTATAACATGCATTCATTGATCCACCTAGCTCAAGATGCACGAAAATTCGGCCCGTTAGATAGTGTTTCAGCTGTTCCCTTTGAGACATTTTTAGGTAAACTGAAAAAACTTGTCCGTCGGCCTCAAAACCCTGTCCAACAACTCGTCAGGCGAATCCATGAGAAGCAGAAAGTGGCAAGCCAAAAGACCACATCAGTTTTCAGCCCACTTAAACAGCTCCACTTTTCTGGACCATTGATTAATTCAATTGCAACATGGGAACAATACAGGCATTACAATGATGGACAGACACTGATCTCCTCCTCTCGTGGCGATAACTGTTTTTCTGTAGGGGGAAGGATTCTTATTGTGCGGAACATTTTGTCACATTCTGGAACTGTTAAAGTCCTGTGTAATTTCTTTGAAACTGCCAAATCCTTTTTCACCTATCCAATGGACTCATCATGTCTTGGAATTCTTTTTGTTTTTAATTTATCTGAAGACTTGCAGCTGTTACCTGTGGAGGAGTTAAAAACAAAAATGGTGTTATTGTCACTCAAGACTGGATACGTGGCATTGCCACTCCTGCACTAGTGTGCTATTTATTATTATTATTTTTTATTGTTTGTTTTAATTTTTTTTTGTATGTATTTGTTTTTCTTTAAGCATGTTACCTTTCGCGATAGTTGAATTTATAAATAGTGGAGGATTGGCAGTTATACCGACCAAGTGGTTTATCGGGCCTGAGGAGGATGAATGCTACTGGCCACCAGCAAGGATGAACATGGCAAAGGCGGTCATAGAGCAACAGGACCCTCACACTGACTGGGCGACATACAAGTTGACTGTTAAGAGAAAAGTCGGTAAGGTGTCCATTTGTATGAGATTATCTGACATGATGAGTTCACTGTTGGTTCGGTTTAAATTAGCTCTGAATGAAACTAATTGCCACTCATTTGTCTGTCTCCCAAAGCAACGTATGAAATTGCCCGCACAAAATTAGTCGAGTATGAACAGAACACAGATGTACAAACCGAATCTGATTCTACAGAGAATATGGGAAGGGGGAAGCGCAAAAAGAGGTGAGGGTATTTGAACTACTACTACTAAATGGATGATGAAAATTTGAATTTCCCAATGACAAAGGAAGGACAAGTTTTGTGGGAGTTTTGTTAAGTGTACCGTATTTTCCGGACTAGAAGTCACACTTTTTTTTCATAGTTTGGCTGGTCCTGCGACTTATAGTCAGGTGCGACTTATTTATCAAAATTAATTTGACATGAACCAAGAGAAAACATGAGCGTCTACAGGCGCGAGAGGGTGCTCTATGCTGCTCAGTGCTCCTGTAGCATACCCCTGAAAACATTAACTGAAAACTGTTAACTGAAATATTAACTTAAAGACAACTGAAAAAGACTTAATGCAAACAAAATGCCCCCAAAAGAAAATCCTGTTCTGCAGATTACAAACTGCAGGTAGATAAATATGCAGCCGATCTGATAGGTGACAGGAGCACTGAGCAGCATAGAGTGCCCTCTCGCGGCTGTAGACGGTAATGTTTTCTCTTGGTTCTTGGTTCTAAATCAATGCGACTTATAGTCCAGTGCGACTTATATATGTTTTTTTCCTAGTCATGAAATATTTTTGGACTGATGCGACTTATACTTAGGTGCGACTAATAGTCCCGAAAAATATGGTATTTGGCTCAAAGCTGTCAAAACAAGGGAGGTAGACAACAGATATACAATTAACCAATAAATAAAATTAAATGTAATCAATTAATAAAAGTAATAATCACATGTTTAGAGGGTTAAAAGAGATGTATACAAAAGGATGTGTGCATGCCTGAAGGGGGAATGGGGTGTTGGAACAGATGCTAAGGATCCATGTGAGTGTCTCTCTGGTACCCAGAGTGTTGTCATACTGTATATAGATCAGTCATGGAAATTCTCTGGTGGAAATGTATACGAACCCTGTGTATAGTGGTATCATCTGTTGTCCAAAATGTATATATATTTTTTTTTAACCAACTGTTTTTTAAAGTGCTTTAACTCATTGATTGTGCTTGTATGTTATAAATTTCTAGACGAGTGATTTTGTCCAGTGAGGATGAGGATGATGACAATTGGTCCGGCAGCCAAATCAGGCCTACACCTCCATCCACCCTCAGGTAATCACCTCCACATTGTAAATTTTTTTACCATTTTGGTGATGATCATTTCCTTTGGTTGGGTGGTTTGTTCAAAGACCCAAACTCGCAGAAAAAAAAGCCAAGAATCAGTGTTTAGCAAAACACATAATTTGTTGCTTAGAAAGAAAGAAACCAAGATGATCAAGTTTTCAGCCCCATAAACTAGAATAAATCACTAATCTTATTTTTGACAAAAACGATTAGAACATCTGAACCTGTTTGTTCTTAATAACAACTTTTGTTTCGAATAGACACAAAATGTTGAATTGCCTCAACTTCAAAGGATTTGTTAGAGAATAGTTGCACATCTCCAGAAAACAAATAATGTCAAGTTGACTCAACTAAACTTTTTTTTTTTGTATCACAGACAACTTATTTTCAGTTCGTACTGTTATTTACAAAAGTTGAGTCAAAAAGAAAAAGCTAGGGGAAATTAGTACTAAGATTTTTTGTTGTTGTTGTACGAGATTTTTACAGTGTTGATTTTTGTACAGTGCATCCACCCTCAGGTCTGTGCTGACACCTGCACCGCCTCCATCCACCCTCAGTTCTTCACCATCATCTGCTAGGCCGACACTTCCACCACCTCTGGGTAACCTTAGATGGCCTGATGTTTCAACCCATCACCACGTCACCATGTCACCAGAAACCTCTCAAAGACAAATCAGGGGCAACATGTTTGTTCGCATTTTAACACTGATTGAGGAGATGAAAGAGACACAAAAAATCCAGGGGAGGATGTTACAAACGCTTCTACAACAGCGTGGCAACATCGGCACCACCTTCTCTTCTACCCCCGAGGGTTTCCCCCTAAAGACAGTTAGGGATGTGGAAATCATGGAAGAAAAACTGGCAAACCCAAACTTCATGTCCGAGTTGGTATGTATGTTAAGTCTAGGGTAGTGCAACTAAATTAAATTTTATTGGGGGGCTTGCAGTGAATTTGATCTGAAACTTCCCAAGAGTGCTCACACTAGGGGTGGAACGGAACACAGAAGTCACGGCTCGGTTCATACCTTGGTTCAGGCATCACGGTTCAGTACGAGTTCGGTACAATGGAGGGAAAAGCAAAAATAAAAAAAATAAAAAATGTACAAGGCATTTATTTTTATTTTGCATGTCTCAGGCTGTACCACCGAAGTAAAATAAATGTCTTAAACCTTGTATTTTTTAAATAAGTTTTATTAATAAAGGCATAGAACCAGTTTATTTGTAGTGCACTGACAATTTTTGGATAATTAGTTTATTAAATTAATAAAGAGACAAAAAATACCTTGAGATATGTTTGGTAATTGTATCTGAATGAATTTAAAATTAATTTGCTATATTTCAGATCAATATATTTGTTTTCCTTCATTTTAATTAACACTAACTTTATTCTCATCTGAATTATAAATACTTTATTTCTGTATAAAATAATACTACCATTAAAAACATTTTATTTTTATTTTTTAATCAATGTAGTGATGCCCCTACCATTTCGATTCAATACGAATACATGTACCGTTCCACGCCTAGCTCACACCCATGCTTCTGGCAGTTCTTTCATGTTGAGTGGTTTACTCCAGTGAGCAATATACTGTAGATAAATTTGCTTTGTATTGCCTTTGTTCCCCCTCAGGTTGCAGCTGTGACTGACATAGGTGGGGGGACTGTTGACGAGGCCACAAAAAGGATGATGACTTTTCTCCTAGACCATGGCCTATCCAGGCAGTATAACTTTGTGGGCCGAAATGGGAAGAGAGAGTTCAAGGCCTTAAAACTGTATGAAGTAATATATGGTAGGTGTGCATGTGGATAAAGTTTTAAGTTGTACCCATAATAGAAATGTGTCACAATACCCTAACGTTATAAACATGTCGATTTTAAATATTGTGAATGAAGCGTTTGTTGTCCTGGCTGAGCAGTGTGTTCACACATGTCTCTCAGTTGCTTAGCTTGTGTGTTCAAGAGAATGTGTTATTTCTAATAATAATCTTAATTTATATAGCTCTTTTTTAACATAGTTGTCTTTACAGTCCTGGCTGAGAGTTGTGTAGTAAGTCACCGTTTTATTTGTTTCTTGAAGGAGGCTTAAAGAAAAACGCCATGACCAGCCAAATCACCCGTAAAGATGCCGAGAAGGCGGTCTCCAAGTGGCTCATTGGTGCTAGGGACCGGGGGGGTAATAGACAGGCCCGACAGGCAACCCCTCAACAAGGACTTCAGGCTTCAGGCTCGTTTGAGGTGGAAAGAAACTAATTCTGTTTGTGACAGTGAGGGAACACTGTGCAAAAGCATGTTGTCATAAATTTAAAATAAATAAAATGTAATTAATTGTATTACTGGTATCCTTGTTATTTTAGCTTGTTTAACCCAAGGTGTTCGGGTCTGTGAGACCCAGTTTCAATGTTTGCTAAAAGAAAAAGTTACGCTATTTATTAACTGTGTCCTCCTCCTAACTGGGCCTGCTGTGTCTTGTCTGTGTGCGAATGTTTTTTTTTTCTGCACCTGCTATTCACACACAAAGTTACAAAATTGTTACATTTCAAGCACTTTCACCTATTCTTAATAAAGTTCTAAGAAATGAGCACCAATAATGATAAAAAATCTTGTTTCTATTTTTTTATTTTTTACATTTTTTATAATTGAATTTCCATGTTTTCTCACAAAAAAAAACTATCATATGATCATAATTGTTATCTCACAGGGGTAAATGGCAAATAAGAACCATAAATTATGTATATACCATTGGTAATATTGAGCTAAAGTAAACATCTGTTAAGTATTTTTACATAAATTGTTATGGCTGTATTGATTTAAAAGCCTAATAATGTGGTGGGTCCACCAGACTCGGGGATATTGGCTGTGTAACAAAAATATTAACATCTTACAATTGTTAAAGAACTGTATGGGCTGACTGTAAAATAAGAATGAAAATTTGAATTTGTTCAAATTCCCCAAAAATGAATTTGTTAGCCCATAATAATAATGGTTATTACCCATATGGGTATAATAGCAGGGACCCATAATCAGCCCACATGGGACCCAGCTAGTCTGGGCCCCAGATGGGAGAAACCTGGGTTGCCCAAGTGGGTTTTAGCTAGGGCCCATGTGAAGCCCACCTTCAGCCCATCTGGGCTTGCCCACATGGGGCCACCATGGAACCCCCGGACAAAATTAACTGGGCCCCATCTGGGCAGCCCAGATGGGGCCCACTCACCAGCCCATATCCATCCCTTATGGGCCCCACATGGGTGTGTTGACAGGGTAGCGTAGAAGATGTAAATCGCTTTGGTGTTTTCCATGTTTTCTGCCATTTTCTGTAATTAAACCAGCCATCTCCATTAGACAAAGAATGTCAACAACGTGTAAGTAAAACTAAAAGTAATAATCTGAAAAGTTACTTGAGTAAGAGTAAAAAACAAAAAACTACTCAAGTAGTTAGTTACTGTCACAGTGTCTGGTTTGTGCATTCCTGGGTGTCCACTAGAGGTCTCACTTTCCCATATCGTCACCCCACTTCAGGAACTGCATTTCACACAGCCTTTATCTGGACTTATCACTGTTCATTGTACACAGCTGTTCCCACTCACATTGTCTGCACCTGTATATATGTACCCGGTTTGTTTCTGTCATTGTCACGGAGTACTCGGTTAATGTCACCCGGTATTTCGTGTTCCTTGGTTTTTGTTTGTGTTTCTTGTTTTGGACTGCTTACCTGGATTTTGACCTTTGACTGGCTGATTTATGATTCTGGATTATCCCAATAAACACTGCTATTGGATCTACCTTATTGTGTGCGTTCCGTGACAGTTACTACAGTAGGTGGACAACCTAAATGGGTATTACCACTGCGGCTTTAACTGTAATTCAGTCATGTGTTAAAATCATTTGCTGAACTACCACCAGGTGGCGCAAAGGGACGGATTGTGAAATGAATGTAATTGTAAAATGAGATAAAAGGAGGAAGTAAAACAACAATAACATTGTGATATAACATTGTAACGTCTTTAAAAAAACATTTTTTTTTACAGTGAGTTAATTTCAAAACTAATAATCTTAGGATAATCTTAGGCTACAGTCTACGTACTCATTAAAAATTAAAAGACCTTTACACAAAGGATCATATGCATTCTTCTGCCCTCGGTTGAGTGTGTGGCTACTCAGCCTATGCAGTGAGCTAAACATTCAGTAAGAGAAGGTGTGGCTCCAGGAATGACAGGACATAGTTTTCTTCTTAGTGCCTTTACTGAAGACCTCTCTTTTCTGATTTTGTAAAACTGTAAACCTACAAGTATATTTTAATAAAAATAAATTATTTAGCAAACCAAGACACATTGCTGTGGATTTAAATGCTGGACGTGATCAGAATTCAATATATAATAATTACAAGATTACATTTTTAAATAATTCAGTTTGTGTCAGTTTGCCACCATGTGGTTGCAGAATATACTGCAGTCAATTGCAGTTTCAGTACACAGATTAACAGGCAGTTCAAAATACTGTTCGACATATTTATAGTCCCAAAATGTATTTATTGCTACTGTAGAAGAGTGTTATAACTTTCTTTCTTTTTTCACTATTCTGTAAAAGTATAACAGGTCTTTCCTCTTTAGTTAGATTTAGTAGATCATGAACTCAGCAAGCCTTGATCAAAGCTACACAGGAAAACAAAAGCTACTTGTTTACTTTGACAACCTGTATGTACAACCTGACGACCTGAGTTGTGTAAAAAACAGAGTTATAAGTAACTGTGCAACCACATACTAAACAGAAGCTAGCAACATTAGCTTGACTTAGATCACAAACAACTTCTTGCTTGTAAGAGTTAAAATAACTTCTTAAGTAACAGAGCATTTAGAAAAACAAAATTGGCCAATAAATACTTACAGGTTATGGCATGTCAAAGCTTCCCAAAGATATAAGGGGTCTGAGAGGAGTATAGCATGTCAACACCTCCGGACATTTTCTCACACTGCGTGTAACAAACTTTTTGCCCACTGCCTCAACACATCACCAACAGAGCACAGTCATAGTGCATGCAAAATATAATCGAAGATGAACTCCCAAAAACAGTAAGGGATATACTGACCCCTAGTGGGAAAATAAAGAAATGCTTTAGCGAACTAATACAATACTACTGAACATAGAGGGACAGAATATGCATGCTATTGTTATTATAGTAATATATATACAGGTCCTTCTAAAAAAATTTGCATATTGTGATAAAGTTCATTATTTCCATAATGTAATGATAAAAATTAAACTTTCATATATTTTAGATTCATTGCACACCAACTGAAATATTTCAGGTCTTTTATTGTTTTAACACTGATGATTTTGGCATACAGCTCATGAAAACCCAAAATTCTTATCTCAAAAAATTAGCATATCATGAAAAGGTTCTCTAAATGAGCTATTAACCTAATCATCTGAATCAACTAATTAACTCTAAACACCTGCAAAAGTTTCCTGAGGCTTTTAAAAACTCCCAGCCTGGTTCATTACTCAAAACCGCAATCATGGGTAAGACTGCTGACCTGACTGCTGTCCAGAAGGCCATCATTGACACCCTCAAGCGAGAGGGTAAGACACAGAAAGAAATTTCTGAACGAATAGCCTGTTCCCAGAGTGCTGTATCAAGGCACCTCAGTGGGAAGTCTGTGGGAAGGAAAAATTGTGGCAAAAAACGCTGCACAACGAGAAGAGGTGACCGGACCCTGAGGAAGATTGTGGAGAAGGACCGATTCCAGACCTTGGAGGACCTACGGAAGCAGTGGACGGAGTCTGGAGTAGAAACATCCAGAGCCACCGTGCACAGGCGTGTGCAGGAAATGGGCTACAGAGAAGCAGCACTGGACTGTTGCTCAGTGTTCCAAAGTACTTTTTTCGGATGAAAGCAAATTTTGCATGTCATTCGGAAATCAAGGTGCCAGAGTCTGGAGGAAGACTGGGGAGAAGGAAATGCCAAAATGCCTGAAGTCCAGTGTCAAGTACCCACAGTCAGTGATGGTCTGGGGTGCCATGTCAGCTGCTGGTGTTGGTCCACTCTGTTTTATCAAGGGCAGGGTCAATGCAGCTAGTTATCAGGAGATTTTGGAGCACTTCATGCTTCCATCTGCTGAAAAGCTTTATGGAGATGAAGATTTCGTTTTTCAGCATGACCTGGCACCTGCTCACATTGCCAAAACCACTGGTAAATGGTTTACTGACCATGGTATTACTGTGCTCAATTGGCCTGCCAACTCTCCTGACCTAAACCCCATTAAGAATTTGTGGGATATTGTGAAGAGAAAGTTGAGAGATGAAAGACCCAACACTCTGGATGAGCTTAAGGCCGCTATCGAAGCATCCTGGGCCTCCATAACACCTCAGCAGTGCCACAGGCTGATTGCCTCCATGCCACGCCGCATTGAAGCAGTCATTTCTGCAAAAGGATTCCCGACCAAGTATTGAGTGCATAACTGAACATAATTATTTGAAGGTTGACTTTCTTTGTATTAAAAACAATTTTCTTTTATTGGTCGGATGAAATATGCTAATTTTTTAAGATAGGAATTTTGGGTTTTCATGAGCTGTATGCTAAAATCATCAGTATTAAAACAATAAAAGACCTGAAATATTTCAGTTGGTGTGCAATGAATCTAAAATATATGAAAGTTTAATTTTTATCATTACATTATGGAAAATAATGAACTTTATCACAATATGCTAATTTTTTGAGAAGGACCTGTGTGTGTGTATATATATATATATATATATATATATATATATATATATATGGATAAAAAGCTAAATTCTTGGTTTAAAAATCTTCAGGTTCCATATGCAGAGCGAAATGAGAATGCTCCAGCATTTAGCAATATTCATTATTAACTCAGTTATTATTCTTGATTTTTCAAACTACTAACACTTTCCATTTTTGAATTATGCCTTATGTGTGACCCAAAATTGAGTATTTTCTGTTTCAGCTGTTTGATCACGCTGGTGCCTCACACACATATTCATTAGAAACAGCAGCCATTCGTCGCAAGCAGGGGTCCACTATGACATATTGTTAATTCTGATTTTTTTCCCATCGATACTGAAACACGCGTGAATTACAAAGCATATTTCACCTCATGAATAATAGTTAAGCTTCAAATGGGCAACATCACGAATATGGAAACGTTTGGATTTCTCCCGAGCGAGAGAATGAGAAAGCCCAACCTTACCTTATGTTTCACTTTAAATTATTATTATTTTTTGTTTGTTTATAGCTAAGTCTATATTATTATATACTGCAATTATAGTTATCCATTAGAATTATATATGTTTATTTTTTGTTTTGTTCTGATAAATTTGTTAAATTTAAACGATTTGTTGTATAGTTAAGGGAACTAAAAATATCCTGTTGTTACATTATAACATTATTAGGCTTCCCGTTATTATTTCTGAAATGTAATAAAATGCAACTTATACATGACTTATTTTTTTTTCCTCTCACAAACTGAATTAATTTTTAGAGTGTTTAATAAAAAAAAAAAAACGAAAATAGGCGATTAATCAGTTAAAATTTGTTACTCTGGGTTAACAGTAATTATAATTATTATATACTTCAGAACAGAGCCTGGGCCCAGGCTATCCAGTTTTTTTCCCCATAGCCTTTTTATATGACTTTGTGCAGCACATTCACTTCGCGTGCCCTGGCGCAGATCCACCTCAGCGTTGCTCAGCTGTGGACGATTTAAAAATGTTTGATATAAAGGTTGCTGCCCCATTTTATACACGAATTGTTCATTGAAAAAAGAAAAATTATATTGTTAGTTCTAATTATATTGTTAACACAAGTTCATTTAGGTTACATGCACGTGACATTTTACCCTTTTTAACTTATAAACTCCTTGAGATTTTAAAGTTAGTTTATTAGTATTTAAATTCAAGTAAAAAAAAAGTTTTTGAATTATTAAAATGTTATCATGTTTATTCTTGTAGAAAATAAGTGTTTCTTCTTTAAGAAAATAAGGGAAAAAATAAGGGATGGTCCAAATATTTGTTTTGCTTCACCTATTTATGTAGGCTACAATTATAAAAAAATAAATAATAATAATAAAATAATGTCATTAAAAATACCATTGCCCTGAGTAATTTTGACCATTATAGAATTGTGACTTTAAAGGTTATTGATTTAGGAGGTGAAAATACTGTGAAATTACAAATGGCATTGGATTTTAGAGCATAACAACTGAACGTTTATGAAACGTTAGCCAATAAAGCATTTTTTTTTTAAACAATGGAACTTAAAGTTGTGAACTAAAATATTATTTCAACCACAGCCTATAACCTGTCAATAAATAAAATGCATACTTTTCATAACATTTCATTATTCATAAAATGCATAACGTGTCTGGTGTTTGGATTTGTACTTCAATATAATGAGCTCCAAGTTTAAGAATAGGCCTAGACTATTTGTGAGGCGGGAGCTGCTGCGGAGGATTCCGCTTGGTCTTAAAGCCTCCTGCAAACACCGACGATCACAAATAACAATGAATTTCATAAAATAATGATTAATTATGAATTGATAATTTGTTATTATCATTATGGTCTTGTGAAAATAATAATAAGGGCTGCGAGAAAGTAATGAATAAAAAGAGTAAGGCTGCTGTGTGTGCAAGCATGTTTCAACTAACATGTAACATGAAAACACATTGTTTCTTTAAGCCAAAAAACAGACAGCTGGAGAGTTCAGTACAGCTGGAGGGGGCTGGGGTTTGGGGTAGTTCTTTATAGCTTGTGGTGGTCGAGATAAAGGTGTGAATCTCTTGCTCTTTCATATAGATCACTCAGTGATATCTGAGTGGCGCCGATACAGGATGGCTGCCTCCGTGACGTGCTCTGCAGTTGTTTTTGTGTTTTTGTTAGTTTGTCCTGTCTTTAGTTATATTCCTGCAATCGGATTTCGAACGCCATTGCCTAGCATCCATCTGGCAAATCTCCGCTCTCTTCCCAACAAAACGGACGAACTGCTTCTGCTCTCTCGGACAAATAAAGATTTCTCCCACTCTGCTGCTCTGTGTTTCACGGAAACTTGGCTGAATGACACCATACCGGACAGCGCGCTCCATCTGCCGGACTTTCAGCTGTTTAGAGCGGATCGCGACGCAGAATCAACGGGGAAATCGCGCGGCGGCGGGACATGCTTTTACATCAATGAACGGTGGTGTACAGATGTAACTGTGTTAAAGAAGACGTGCTGCTCAAATCTGGAAACGCTCTTCATTAACTGCAAGCCGTTCTTGTCACAGTGTCTGGGTTGTGTCCCTGGGTTTCCACTAGATGTCCTCCTTTCTCACGGTGTCTTTCACCTTATCACTTCCTGTCTCCTTATTTTGGTCACCTTCCTCCTTGTTTAGTTAATTGATTGTTCCCCACCTGTCTCCTGTTTCCCCATTATCATTTTGTGTATTTATACCTGGTCTGTCTGAGTCTTAGTCACGGAGTCCTTGTTTAATGTAATGTTAATTCATGTCCGTCAGTTCTTGCCCTTGCCTTGTCTTCTTGTTTGGTTTATGTTTGGATGGATGTTTTTGGTTTCGACTCATGCCTGGACTGTTTACCCTTTGGATTTGCCCTTTAATAAAAGTCACATACCTGCACTTGGATCTATCCCGTGGTTCTTTGTAACACCGAACGTGACAGAAGGACTCCGTCGCACTGAGATCCAGCGGTATGTTTTTTTCCCGTTCCCCAGCCAAGATGGCGGAGCGGAGAGCTAAGTATCTCCGGCTGATCGCTCTCCGCCAAGAGGGCAATGAGGTGGGTGCCCTGGCACAGGTGTTCTGGTCCCTGGCCGAGGGTATGGGATACAACGATGCGGCCTTGAAGGACTACTTCAACGGCGGGCTGGATGATCCAGTGTCTCAGGAGGAGATGGTACATTTAGAGACACTGGACTACTGGGAGTTTGTGTACTATGTGCAGCATCGGCTTCTGTGGAATGCCCCAGCCACTCCGGTCTCTTCCGGTGGGGCGGTCCCCAGCCCAGCACCACTGCTCAAGATGGCCGCCAATCCAGGGCCACAGCACAAGATGGCTACCAGCCCAGAGCCACAGCACAAGATGGCCGCCAGCCCAGCGCCACAGCACAAGATGGCCGACTCAACGCCTGAGTCTCCAGATAAGGTGTCACCGGCTCGCCAACATAGAGGGCGGAGGAGGAGGAGACAGGCGTCTACCGTTCCTCAAGGCCCAGAGGACGTTCCCGAGGCGGTGCCCGATGCTGTTCCGGAGACCGAGGCGGTGCCCGATGCTGTTCCGGAGGCCGAGGTGGGGCCCGATGCTGTTCCGGAGGCCGAGGCGGTGCCCGATGCCGAGGCGGTGCCCGATGCTGTTCCGGAGGCCGAGGCGGTGCCCGATGCTGTTCCGGAAGCCGAGGCGGTGCCCGATGCCGAGGCGGTGCCCGATGCTGTTCCGGAGGCCGAGGCGGTGCCCGATGCTGTTCCGGAGGCCGAGGCGGTGCCCGATGCCGAGGCGGTGCCCGATGCTGTTCCGGAGGCCGAGGCGGTGCCCGATGCCAAGGCGGTGCCCGATGCTGTTCCGGAGACCGAGGCGGTGCCCGATGCTGTTCCGGAGGCTGAGGCGGTGCCCGAAGCCGAGGCGGTGCCCGATGCTGTTCCGGAGGCCGAGGCGGTGCCCGATGCCGAGGCGGTGCCCGATGCTGTTCCGGAGGCCGAGGCGGTGCCCGATGCCGAGGCGGTGCCCGATGCTGTTCCGGAGGCCGAGGCGGTGCCCGATGCCGAGGCGGTGCCCGATGCTGTTCCGGAGGCCGAGGCGGTGCCCGATGCCGAGGCGGTGCCCGATGCTGTTCCGGAGGCCGAGGCGGTGCCCGATGCCGAGGCGGTGCCCGATGCGGTTCCGGAGGCCGAGGCGGTGCCCGATGCTGAGGCGGTGCCCGATGCCGAGGCGGTGCCCGATGTCGAGGCGGTGCCCGATACTGTTCCGGAGGCCGAGGCGGTGCCCGATGCCGAGGCGGTGCCCGATGCTGTTCCGGAGGCCGAGGCGGTGCCCGATGCCGATGCTGTTCCGGAGGCCGAGGCGGTGCCCGATGCCGTTCCGGAGGCCGAGGCGGTGCCCGAGGCCGATGCTGTTCCGGAGGGCGATGCGGTTCCGGAGGCCGAGGCGGTGCCCGATGCCGTTCCCGAGGCCGAGGCGGTGCCCGATGCCGTTCCCGATTCGGTGCCCAAGACCGGTCTAGAGTCAGGGCTAGTTCCTGTTGACCGTCCAGAGTCGAGTCAGGTCCCAGTGGACTCTCCAGAGTCAGGGCCAGTCACTGATGACCTTCCAGAGTCAGGGCGGGTCACCGTTGGACGTTCAGAGTCAAGTCAAGTCACTGGGTGGGCTGCTGCTCGGGCCTGTTGGACTTTGGCATCGACCACAGGGGGGTGGTGGTCATCCGCTCCGCCCTGGGGGACTCTGGCGTCGACCACGAGGACGTGGTGGTCCTCCGCTCCGCCCTGGGGGGCTTCCGCTCTGACCACGAGGACATGGTGGTCCTCTGCTCCGCCCTGGGGGGCTTCCGTTCTGACCACACGGACGTGGTGGTCTTCCATTCCGCCCTGGGGGGCGTCCGCTCTGACCACGAGGACGTGGTGGTGCCCGATGCTGTTCCGGAAGCCGAGGCGGTGCCCGATGCCGAGGCGGTGCCCGATGCTGTTCCGGAGGCCGAGGCGGTGCCCGATGCTGTTCCGGAGGCCGAGGCGGTGCCCGATGCCGAGGCGGTGCCCGATGCTGTTCCGGAGGCCGAGGCGGTGCCCGATGCCAAGGCGGTGCCCGATGCTGTTCCGGAGACCGAGGCGGTGCCCGATGCTGTTCCGGAGGCTGAGGCGGTGCCCGAAGCCGAGGCGGTGCCCGATGCTGTTCCGGAGGCCGAGGCGGTGCCCGATGCCGAGGCGGTGCCCGATGCTGTTCCGGAGGCCGAGGCGGTGCCCGATGCCGAGGCGGTGCCCGATGCTGTTCCGGAGGCCGAGGCGGTGCCCGATGCCGAGGCGGTGCCCGATGCTGTTCCGGAGGCCGAGGCGGTGCCCGATGCCGAGGCGGTGCCCGATGCTGTTCCGGAGGCCGAGGCGGTGCCCGATGCCGAGGCGGTGCCCGATGCGGTTCCGGAGGCCGAGGCGGTGCCCGATGCTGAGGCGGTGCCCGATGCCGAGGCGGTGCCCGATGTCGAGGCGGTGCCCGATACTGTTCCGGAGGCCGAGGCGGTGCCCGATGCCGAGGCGGTGCCCGATGCTGTTCCGGAGGCCGAGGCGGTGCCCGATGCCGATGCTGTTCCGGAGGCCGAGGCGGTGCCCGATGCCGTTCCGGAGGCCGAGGCGGTGCCCGAGGCCGATGCTGTTCCGGAGGGCGATGCGGTTCCGGAGGCCGAGGCGGTGCCCGATGCCGTTCCCGAGGCCGAGGCGGTGCCCGATGCCGTTCCCGATTCGGTGCCCAAGACCGGTCTAGAGTCAGGGCTAGTTCCTGTTGACCGTCCAGAGTCGAGTCAGGTCCCAGTGGACTCTCCAGAGTCAGGGCCAGTCACTGATGACCTTCCAGAGTCAGGGCGGGTCACCGTTGGACGTTCAGAGTCAAGTCAAGTCACTGGGTGGGCTGCTGCTCGGGCCTGTTGGACTTTGGCATCGACCACAGGGGGGTGGTGGTCATCCGCTCCGCCCTGGGGGACTCTGGCGTCGACCACGAGGACGTGGTGGTCCTCCGCTCCGCCCTGGGGGGCTTCCGCTCTGACCACGAGGACATGGTGGTCCTCTGCTCCGCCCTGGGGGGCTTCCGTTCTGACCACACGGACGTGGTGGTCTTCCATTCCGCCCTGGGGGGCGTCCGCTCTGACCACGAGGACGTGGTGGTCTTCTGCTCCGCCCTGGGGGGCGCTTGCCCTGACTACACGGTTGTGGTGGTCTTCTGCCCCGCCCTGGAGGACTCTGGCCTCGACCACAAGGACGTGGTGGTCTTCTGTCCCGCCCTGGGGGGCTTCATGTTGTTTTTTGTTTGTTGTTTTTGTATTTACTCCTGTCCCTGTTCCTCTCTGTAGTCTGGCCCTCCATCCCTCCCCCTGAACCTCCTCCAGTCCTCCTCCCTCCTGGTCTTCCTGTTTTGTGGTTACTTTCTGGTGCCTGTTTCCAATGTCTTTCTTTTCTGGCCCTCCATCCCTCCCCCTGAGCCTCCACCTGTCCGCCTCCCTCCTGGTCTGTTTTGTGTCTGTCGTGGAGCGTCTGGGAGCCGCTCCGTAGAGGGGGGGTTCTGTCACAGTGTCTGGGTTGTGTCCCTGGGTTTCCACTAGATGTCCTCCTTTCTCACGGTGTCTGTCACCTTATCACTTCCTGTCTCCTTATTTTGGTCACCTTCCTCCTTGTTTAGTTAATTGATTGTTCCCCACCTGTCTCCTGTTTCCCCATTATCATTTTGTGTATTTATACCTGGTCTGTCTGAGTCTTAGTCATGGAGTCCTTGTTTAATGTAATGTTAATTCATGTCCGTCAGTTCTTGCCCTTGCCTTGTCTTCTTGTTTGGTTTATGTTTGGATGGATGTTTTTGGTTTCGACTCATGCCTGGACTGTTTACCCTTTGGATTTGCCCTTTAATAAAAGTCACATACCTGCACTTGGATCTATCCCGTGGTTCTTTGTAACACCGAACGTGACAGTTCTATTCGCCGCGGGAGTTTCATTCGTTCATTCTGGTGAGTGTTTACATCCCTCCTCAAGCGCACGTGAGCTCAGCTTTACAGAAACTCGCTGAGCAGATCACAGAGACAGAACAACAACACCCAGACTCTGTTTTAATCATTCTTGGGGACTTTAATAAAGCCAATCTCTCCCGTGAACTGCCAAAATACAGACAGCATGTTACTTGTCCCACAAGAGACAGTAATATATTGGATCACTGTTACACAACAATAAAGGATGCATTTCACTCTGTTCCACGAGCAGCTTTGGGACATTCTGATCACCTTCTGGTTCATCTTATACCGACCTACAGGCAGAAACTAAAATCAGCTAAACCTGTATTAAGGACTGTAAAAAGATGGACTAATGAAGCAGAGCAGGATTTACAATCTTGTTTTGACCTCACTGATTGGAGTGTTTTTGAAGCTGCTGCCACTGATCTGGACGAACTCACAGAGACGGTAACATCATATATCAGTTTCTGTGAGGATATGTGTATTCCTACCAAGACTCAACTAAATTACAACAATGACAAACCGTGGTTCACTGCAAAACTCAGACAGCTCCGTCAGGCCAAAGAAGATGCTTACGTGAAGGGGGACAATGTCTTGTATAAACAGGCTAAATACACACTGGAAAAGGAGATCAAAGTGGCAAAGAGGAATTATTCTGAAAAAATAAGGACTCAGTTCACTTCGAACGACTCCGCATCAGTGTGGAAAAGCCTAAAGAAGATCACCAATTACAAGACACCACCCCCCAGCACTGTGGAAAATCAACGACTGGCAGACGATCTGAACGAGTTTTACTGCAGGTTTGAAAGAACACCCATCACCTGCCCTGAACACCTCACCACACAACCGTTCACACCAATAACAACTCCTGCAACCAACCCTGAATGCCTCTCCAAACAACTGTTCACACCACTCACAACTCCTGCAACCAACCCTGAATGCCTCTCCACACAACCATCCACACCATTAACAGCTCCTGCAACCCATCCTGATCACCTCTCCAATCAACCGCTCTCACCATTCACAACTCCTGCAACCAACCCTGAATGCCTCTCCAAACAACTGTTCACACCATTCACAGCTCCTGCAACCCACCCTGAACACCTCTCCAATCAACCGCTCTCACCATTCACACCTCCTGCAACCAACCCTGAATGCCTCTCCAAACAACTGTTCACACCACTCACAACTCCTGCAACCCACCCTGAACACCTCTCCAATCAAGCGCTCTCACCATTCACACCTCCTGCATCCCCCCTCTCCCCCACACCTGCAATACAGATCAGCGAGGATGCGGTGCGCCAGGTCTTCAGGAAGCAGAAAAGGAAAAAAGCACCAGGCCCAGATTGTGTTACACCAGCCTGTCTGAAATCCTGTGCTGACCAGCTGGCCCCCATCTTCACAAAGATCTTCAACAGATCGCTGGAGCTGTGCGAAGTCCCTTCATGCTTCAAACGCTCCACCATCATCCCCATCCCAAAGAAATCCAAAATTACAGGACTAAATGACTACAGGCCTGTGGCTCTAACGTCTGTAGTCATGAAGTCATTTGAAAAACTGGTGCTGGCCCACCTGAAGGACATCACTGGACCCTTGCTGGATCCTCTTCAGTTTGCCTACAGAGCAAACAGGTCTGTGGACGATGCAGTAAACATCGGACTGCATTATGTTCTGCAACACCTAGACAGACCGGGGACCTATGTGAGGATCCTGTTTGTGGACTTCAGCTCTGCCTTCAACACGATCATCCCAAACCTCCTCCTGCCCAAACTAACTCAGCTCTCCGTGCCCACCTCCGTCTGTCAGTGGATCAACAGCTTCCTGACAGACAGGCAGCAGCTAGTGAGGCTGGGAAAATACACATCCAGCACCCGTACAATCAGCACCGGAGCTCCCCAGGGCTGTGTTCTCTCCCCACTGCTCTTCTCCCTGTACACTAATGACTGCACATCTAAGGACCCCTCTGTCAAGCTCCTGAAGTTTGCAGATGACACCACACTCATCGGCCTCATTCAGGACGGTGACGAGTCTGCTTACAGACAGGAGGTTAAAGAGCTGGCTGTCTGGTGCAGTCTCAACAACCTGGAGCTTAACACGCTCAAAACAGTGGAGATGATCGTGGACTTCAGGAGAAACCCCCCTGCACTCCCCCCACTCACCATCATGAACAGCACTGTGACTGCAGTGGAGTCATTCAGGTTCCTGGGCACCACTATCTCTCAGGACCTGAAGTGGGACATTCACATTGACTCCATTGTGAAAAAGGCCCAGCAGAGGTTGTACTTCCTTCGCCAGCTGAGGAAGTTTAACCTGCCACAGGATCTGCTGAAACAGTTCTACTCCACCATCATCGAATCCATCCTCTGCACTTCAGTAACTGTCTGGTTCAGCTCAGCTTCTAAATCGGACCTCAGAAGACTACAGAGGGTAGTCCGGACTGCTGAGCGAATTATCGGTACAACCCTCCCATCTATTCAAGAACTGTACTTATCCAGAGTGAGAAAAAGGGCTGTTAAAATCACTCTGGACCCCTCACATCCAGCACACTCCCTCTTTGAACTGTTGCCATCTGGTCGACGCTACAGAGCACTGAGCACCAGAACGACCAGACACAGGAACAGTTTCTTCCCTCAGGCAATCCATCTTATGAACAGCTGATAATAACTGTGGGACACACTACACTATTTATATTTATATACACTACACTTTTTATCCAACACACATACTTAGCGTACACGTAAATCTTTTGCACATAATATACATGTACATACATGGAACACACTACACTACTTATATTTATATTTATATACACATACACTTATTTATCCAACACACATACTTAGCGTACACGTAAATCTTTTGCACATAATATACATGTACATACATGGAACACACTATACTACTTATATTTATATTTATATAGACATACACTTATTTATCCAAACACACATACTTAGCGTACAGTTACAATTTTTCCACATAATATACATGTACATACATAAATGCTCTTTTTAATATACCTGCCATACATTGTCAATTTGTATATTGTCAATCCTTACCCACCTATTTGTATTTTTTTGTATTTTTTATTCCTTATTGTGTTTTTTTGTTCTGTCGCTGTTATGTTGCACTGCGGAGCTCTGTCACAAAAACAAATTCCTCGTATGTGTGAACATACCTGGCAATAAAGCTCATTCTGATTCTGATTCTGATTCTGATGGACAGTGTCTTATGCGGGTTTCAAACTTGCTGAGCTGGTTTAGGACTCGTTGTGGTCTGACAAGAGAAATGCAACATTCACAGAGACAATGCCTTCGTTTTCATTTAAAAGACATTTCAAGTTTTCTGTAGATATAATTTTAATGTATGTGAGACACCACAATTTTAAGTAAATTCATTATCAGGAAAAAAGTGATGAGATGGCGCCTCCCTGTCATTAATGCGCAATGAATAATTTTTGCACAAACACTTGAATATGAATATTAATTCACATTTTGCATATGCATTAGCTACAACGTAAATTATTTTTTACCTGCAATTATCCAAAATAAACCAAGATTTATAATGAAGATAAAAAAATTAAGAATAAATGCCGCACGTTGCACTCAGCATCACACGAGCAGTGCAAATCTTGCACACATTGTACACACCTGCATTTAAATGCAGCTGCAATTTTTTTGTATTAAATTATATGAAAGCAAGTAGGGCTGGGTGATAAATCGATTTTATCGATTAACTCGAATGTGTAATTTACATTGGTTTGTTTGAAGGAAAATTGGTTTTCTATTTAACATCCACCAACGCCCCACTCAGGGCTCTCGTAGTTCCCAGTGGGCTCAACCCTGCCCCGCGAGTCTGACAGAGACAGCAGAGTATGAGCGGAGCGGTGTGATTCTGACTGAAGCGAGGGGCGGATCTTTTTAAGAGTTTGAGCACCGTGGTTTCTCCAAGAGTGCTCCATCACGAGTACAATTAATGCCAGCAGCCCGTAATATAACTGCATATTCAGCAAGAATTCACATTAATCATATTTAGCTATGGCTTGATCAGAAATTTATAATGACTGCAAGAATCAAGTGGGATGTTAAAGGCTATCAAGGAGTTTGTCTGTTTCTTTTACTGATTATTTTTGGGTGATTTAAACAGATACAGCACATTCACACGCAATCGCTTTCGCAGTAATGCATATTTTCATCACAAACAAAATTAGCACAGCAGAAAGCAGCAAGTAAAGATTTCATGCTTACAATGTTATTAGTTTGGCATGTGGTAGGGAAAACAAGTTTACACACAATAGACACTTTGAAACTGTCCACTTATTTTCATTTTTTATTTTAATATTTTTTATAGGCTACGTTATGAATATAACATTTCAAACATACTAAATTACTTAGCCTGTTTCTGTTATCTGTCAAAATAAAGGACAGGTAATGAATAACAAAAATGCAAGTTGTTTTATTAAAGGAATTTTAAAATATAAATTAAAATACAGGCATAATATATGAAAATATTGACATTTTGCATATTAATCCATGTAGCCTACCCCCCTAAAATAGGCTACCACTTTTAATTCTCCGATGCAAAGTAAACCACAATTTATTTTGAATAATATAACACATAATTCATATAATATAAATAATACTGTACACCTTTTAAATGTTTCAAATCTAAAATATGGTTTAATACCATATAGTTTAGAGAAAATATAAGCACAGGCTCAGGAACAGGCTTGACATTTATCCTGCTTGAATTCGTTCTAAGAAATGAACATAACTTCATAAGTACCAAACTTTAATTTGTGAATATTAAATATATGACATTTTTTAACTACAGTGTTTTTCTTTCATTTTCATTTTCAGCGAGGCAAAACTGACGTCTATTATTGACACGCTTGTTTGATAACTCATGGTTAAAGCGTCACTCAGAGGTCAAAAGTTGCAAATGCACTTTACAGACGCCACTGTGGCGGTACCGGCGGAGGTAGAAGGGGTGATTTGGATGCCTACCTACTGTAGTTACTTTGGATCATATACTGTATATCTATAGTTTTTTTAATTTAGATATATAGATACAATTTATCTCAAGTCAAGTCACCTTTATTTATATAGCGCTTTAAACAAAATACATTGCGTAAAAGCAACTGAACAACATTCATTAGGAAAACAGTGTCAATAATGCAAAAATGATAGTTAAAGGCAGTTCATCATTGAATTCAGTAATGTCATCTCAGTTTAGTTTAAACAGTGTCTGTGCATTCATTTGCAATCAAGTCAACAATATCGCTGAAGATGAAGTGAGCCCAACTAAGCAAGCCAGAGGCGACAGTGGCAAGGAACCGAAACTCCATCGGTGACAGAATGGAGAAAAAAACCTTGGGAGAAACCAGGCTCAGTTGGGGAGCCAGTTCTCCTCTGACCAGACGAAACCAGCAGTTCAATTCCAGGCTGCAGCAAAGTCAGATTGTGCAGAAGAATCATCTGTTTCCTGTGGTCTTGTCCTGGTGCTCCTCTGAGACAAGGTCTTTACAGGGGATCTGTATCTGGGGCTCTAGTTGTCCTGGTCTCCGCTATATATATATATATATATATATATATATATATATATATATATATATATATATTAGATTAGATTAGATTAGATTCAACTTTATCGTCATTATGCAGAGTCCCAGTTCAGAGCTAATGAAATGCAATTAGCATCAAACCAGAAGTGCAAGAATATAGTATTTTATATACAGTATTGAGCAGAGTATATACAGAATATAAATAGGAACGCAAAGTATGGATTGTATGTACATTATGAACAAAGTGAGCACAGTGGTAATAAATACAGTTGGATGAGTGTGCAAAAGTATTGTTAAACAATGTATTCTATGCAAAATGCTGGATGAATGACCATCACCTTCAGCTTAACCTTACGAAGACAGAACTCCTGGTGATTCCAGCTAATCCATTGCTTCATCACAACTTCTCTATACAGCTGGGCTCATCAACCATTACTCCTTCGAGGACAGCTAGAAACCTAGGAGTTGTGATGGATCATCAGTTAAGCTTCACAGACCACATTGCTACAACTACCCGGTCCTGCAGGTTTGCCTTATACAACATTAGGAAGATTAGACCCTTCCTGTCAGAGCAAGCAACCCAACTTCTTGTCCAAGCTCTTGTTCTCTCCAGACTGGACTATTGTAATGCTCTCCTGGCGGGCCTTCCTGCATGTACTGTCAAGCCTCTGCAATTGATCCAGAATGAAGCAGCGAGGGTTGTCTTCAATGAGCCAAAAAAAGCTCACGTTACTCCTCTCCTCATCAGGTTACACTGGCTACCAGTAGCTGCTCGCATCAAATTCAAGGTACTGATGCTAGCCTACAAGACGACCACTGGCACGGCACCAACTTACCTAAACTCATTGGTTAAATCTTATGTGCCCTCCAGAAGTTTGCGCTCTGCAAGTGAACGACGCCTTGTGGTACCATCCCAAAGAAGTTCAAAATCACTCTCACAGACCTTTTCCTGGACTGTGCCCAGCTGGTGGAATGACCTCCCAATCTCAATTCGTACAGCTGAGTCTTTACTCATTTTCAAGAAACAGCTAAAGACTCATCTTTTTCGCCTGCACTTAACCAACTAACACTAGCACTTTTCCTTTTCTTGTCTTTTAATTTAATAAAAAAGAAAAAAAAAAACCTACCTATGCGTTCTATACTAGACTAACTGAGACTTGTCATGGCACTTGTATACTGTTGTTGTTCTCTTGTTGACCTGACTGCTTCTATTGTTCTCATTTGTAAGTCGCTTTGGATAAAAGTGTCAGCTAAATGATTAAATGTAAAATGTAAATGTAAAATAACAGTAGTGCAATGATATTTTTATAAAAATAGTTTACTGTGACTGTGTACTTTAGACATTTTACAGTGCGATAGCTAGAACAGTGTGCAGACCAAGTGCAGGTTAGATTGGTGGCGTGGAGTTCAGAAGTGTCACAGCCTTGGGGAAGAAGCTCTTTCTGAGCCTTTTTTTAAACCTCTACACCCATCTTCAGTGTCATATAATCCTTCAGAAATCATTACAATATGTTTATTTACTATCAGTGGTGTTTTCTTTGGCTTTCTATTGATCCAATAATCCCAAACAAACTGTCACAGGTTCTAAAGAATATTAGGCAGCAAAAAAAATTATATATTAGGAAGATTCCTGACGGATTATGACTCTGAAAACAGCTGATGAAAATTCTGATTCTGAATTAAATCATATTTTAAAGTATATTAATTATGTATTATATATGTATAAATAACCTCTGACACGGAGAAGAGTGAAAACTCCTCACATAACCGCTAAGTTACCATACATCTGAATATAACAAACCAAATGTACTCACAGATCTTCTTCTGTCTGTTCTGCAAAATGTAAATAAATGTATATTTCTGCAAGCGTAAATATTGTGGAAATATCAATATTAATTGTGTCTAGGAAAGATATTCCTCCTGGAACAGAGCTAACACAGTTTTGGTGGATATTCATTTTATACTCCGTCACAGCTTATTTAATGTAAAAATTAAGAATTAAAAGTTACACGTACAACAAATCTTGTAAAGTCATAGTGGTATTGTGTACTGTAATCGAAAGTAGCCTATCTATACCTATTGAACCACAGACAGCACTCGCAGTGTTCATCTAATAAAGAACTTCATCGCTAGCAAACAATAGCCTTTGCAGATTAGCTTTCAATTGAGTGTAGATCCAAAGCCACATATCCAATGCTCTTGATGTTCTTAAACTTTCTGTTATAAGTCTGAGTGAACTACTTCAGATGGCTCAGCGCGTGGCAGGGAACTGAACAAATCATTGAAACTGATTCATGAACCAATTCACTGATTTGCCAACTGGTTTGATCAAGCCTTTGAATAGAAATGATGGGCATCAGTTTGCCCAGAGTAAAGTAAAGTGCATTTGGAATAAACGGAAGCATTTATAACTTGTATTGCGTAAAGATAAAGTAACGAGAGGAGCGTGGCCAACAGTAACGAAGTAAAAGTACAGTTTTCTTCTCCGAAAATGTACATAAGTAAATGTACCCATCTTTAAATATACTCCAAAAGTATTATTTACCCAAAAATTTACTCAAGTAAATGTAATTAAGTAAATGTAACTCGCTACTTCCCACAGCTGTGTGTGTTCCACAGTTATTGTCAAGTGTTCATGAGATGGATGGCAAGAAGGAAGAAACTGTTCCTGTGTCTGGCCATCCTGGTGCTCAGAGCTCTGTAGTATTGACCAGATGGCGACAGTTCAAATAGAGAGTGTGCTGGATGTGAGGGGTCCAGAGTGATTTTGCCAGCCCTTTTGCTCATTCTGGATGAGAAAAATTCTTAAAGAGTGGGGAAGTTTGTACCAATGATTCGCTTAGCAGTTCAGACTACCCTCTGTAGTCTTTTGAGTTCAGATTTGCTAGCTGAGATGAACTGGACAGTTATTGAAGTGCAGAAGATGGATTCAGTGATGGTGAGGTAGAACTGTTTCAGCAGCTCCTGTGGCAGTTTGAATTTCCTCAGCTGGCAAAGGAAGTACAACATCTGCTGTGCCTTTTTAACAATAGAGTCTATGTGAATGTCCCACTTCAGGTCCTTGGAGATGGTGGTGGTGCCCAGGAACCTGAATGACTCCACTGCAGTCACAGTGATGTCCATGATGGTGAGTGGAGTGAGTGCAGGGGGGTTCTCCTGAAGTCTACTATCATCTCCACTGTTTTGAGCATGTTGAGCTCCAGGTTGTTAAAACTGCACCAGACAGCCAGCTCCTTAACCTCCTGTATGTAAGCAGACTCATCGCTGTCCTGAATGAGACCGATGAGTGTGGTGCCACCTGCAACTTCACCAGCGTCTCCAGCGTCGCTAAGAGGAGGGTGGCATTTTCAGTTGTGAGAAACAACCTGCATGAGAAGAACGTGAGATTTTCTCTTAAATTCCCCGCTCGCCTGCTGATTGACCTCGGCAATGAGAAGTTTCAATTCGACTGGCCAAAAGAAGCACAGCAATGGTTTAATGAACAGTATTCAACTTCCTAGGTATTATCTAGAGATAAATATGCAAAGGACACTCTTTTATAAGCAGTTGTACTCTAGTAATTGATAACGGTTAACCAAGTGGGTTTAGATAAATGTTTTCATGTTGCCTGAAATAACTGTTCTTTATGTTACTTCATACAACATAGACGGGAATTTATACAGTCTTTGAGGATCGGAGGTTCCCGAGTTTTGGTGTTCTGCCTCCACTGTTTTGGAATGGAGAGAAGAAATTGAGCAATGTTCTAGTGGGGTGGGATGTGGATTTCTCCAAAAGAATTTTTTTTTCTTTATCTGCTTGTGGCCTCCTTTCATATATATTAATCTTACATGATGGACGAAACCAGAAGCTCAGTTAGATTCTTGAGGTGGAATGTGAAAGGACTGAATGAACCCATTAAAAGATCCAAAGTTTTGACACATTTGAAACTACAAAAACCCGAACTTATTCTATTCGCATGTCCATCAGTCTTTCTCTCATATAGATTATTTTTTATCAATAATTCTCTAATTCCTCAGGTTGTAAACTCAGAATATTTGACCATCATTATTTAGACCATTCCCCTCTAAGTCTTGACATTCTTTTATTTCCATTTCACACTTCTCGACCACCCTGGCGGTTTACTTTACTATCTGATTTAGGATTCTGTGAATATATTTCTAATTCAATAGATGACTTTCTCCTTACTAATCAGAGTGATTTAATCTCTTACTCCTTACTGTGGGATACTTTAAAGGCCTTTTTTAAGAGAACAGGTAATTTCTTACTCCGCTTATATTAAAAAAAGAAAAGAGGAATAGGATAAAAAATGTATCTGATAGTATTCAAGCTTTAGATGACCAATATGCTCATAGCCCGACTCCTGAGCTACATAAACAAAGGCTTAATCAACTAATCCTGTCAACACTGCACTGGCTCCCTATCAAACATCGTATAGATTTTAAAATATTGCTTTACTTATAAAGCCCTGAATGATTTAGCACCTCAGTATTTGAATGAGCTCATTTTACATTATAATCCTCTAAGTCCGCTACGTACTCAAAACTCAGGCAATTTGATAATACCTAGAATATCAAAATCAACTGCGGGCGGCAGATCCTTTTCATATTTGGCGCCTAAACTCTGGAATAACCTACCTAACATTGTTCGGGAGGCAGACACACTCTTACAGTTTAAATATAGATTAAAGACCCATCTCTTTAACCTGGCATACACATAATTTACTAATATGCTTTTAATATCCAAATCCGTTAAAGGATTTTTAGGCTGCATTAATTAGGTAAACCGGAACCGGGAGCACCAGGACAAGACCACAGGAAACAGATGATTCTTCTGCACAATCTGACTTTGCTGCAGCCTGGAATTGAACTACTGGTTTCGTCTGGTCAGAGGAGAACTGGCCCCCCAACTGAGCCTGGTTTCTCCCAAGGTTTTTTTCTCCATTCTGTCACAGATGGAGTTTCGGTTCCTTGCCGCTGTCGCCTCTGGCTTGCTTAGTTGGGGACACTTCATCTACAGCGATATCATTGACTTGATTGCAAATAAATGCACAGACACTATTTAACTGAACAGAGATGACATAACTGAATCCAATGATGAACTGCCTTTAACTATCGTTTTGCATTATTGACACTGTTTTCCTAATGAATGTTGTTCAGATTCTTTTGTTTAAAGCGCTATATAAATAAAGGTGACTTTGACTTTGACTTAATCTGCAGGAAGAATTCAATCTGTTATCCACAGGTGAGGCGGAGAGACTTTTGTTACACACATGTGGTAATTAGTATGAACATGGGGATAAGGTCAGTCGCCTCCTGGCCCATCAGCTTCGCAACCAAGCAGCTTCGCAATTTATTGCTTAAATTGCACAGCCTGATGGAGCATTAACCTCAGATTCTGTGGAGATTAATTCAACTTAAAAAAAAACTGAAGCTTCTGACCATTCAGAAAAGAATGTACCAATTTCTTGGGCGCATTAACTTCCATAGAATTGATCCTCTTTTAGTGCCTGACCTTGATGGACCCATCACCTTAGAGGAGATAACTAAGTCAATTAATTTGTTGCAATCTAAGAAATACCCTGGCCCAGATGGGTTGCCTTAAGAATTTTATAAGAAATTTATTGTCAAACTGGCCTCGTTGCTTTTGTCTGTATTTGAGGAATATTTAGATCTAGGTATGTTGCCTACATCACTTAGACAAGCATCTATCACTCCATTGCCTAAAGATGGCAAGGACCCAACATTATGTAACTCATACAGACCTATTAGCCTCCTTAAAGTTGATGTGAAGATTGTGGCTTCTCGTTTGGAGGTAATACTTCCTAGTCCTACCTCAGAGGAACAAACTGGATTCATTAAAGGATGGTATTCATTTTCTAACATTCGTATTCTTTTTAATATTTTATACTCAAGACAAAATAGTGTTTCCTCTAAGATGATCATTTCGTTAGATGCCGAAAAGGCATTTGATAGCATAGAGTGGGTTTATTTGTTTGGAGTTCTGGATGAGTTCAGTTTTGGGGTGGGATTGATATCATTGGATATGTCTACAATATGCTGACCCATAAGCTACAGTTTCTACTAACAGTGTTAATTATGAGTATTTTACCTTATCACGGGGTACACGCCAGGGATGCCCTCTTTTTGCCATAGGAATTGAGCACCTTTCAAAAATGTTTCAAACATTTCTGGTATTTCAAGGTATAACCCACAAGGGAATCTAGCATAAATTAGCCTTATACACTGAAGACTTATTACTCTACATTACCAATCCAATTGCATCTATTCCTGAGATAATACATCTATTAGATGATTTGGGGAAATTCTCTGGCTATAACCTAAACCTTCAGAAGAGTGGATGTTTACTGATTAATCATTCCGCCCAAAAAATACAACAGAATGACCTACCTTTCCACTTGGAGAGCTATAAATTCAAGTATCTTGGTGTTAATGTTACTTTCTCTAAATCTGCCTAAAAAGCAGCAAATTTTACACCGTTAGTTTCATACATGAAGTCAGGTTTTTTAAAGATGGGCGGCTCTTCACTAGGTAGGATAAAAGCTGTAAAAATTATTATTCTCCCCAAATGTCTTTACCTCTTTCAAGCTATTCCTTTGTTTCTTCCTAAATTTATCTTCAAGAATATTGATAAAATAGTCTCCTCCTTTATATGGGCAGTTAAAACTCCTAGAGTTTCTAAAATGTTGCTTCAAAAAGTTGACTAAGTGGAGGGCTTTCCCTGCCCAATTTTATGTATTATTACAGGGCAGCAAATATTCAGAATCTGGGGTTCTGGGTACAGGCCCCATCTTTACCATGGTGCAACTTAGAAGCTAAGTCTTGTATTTCAACATCTCTCTCTGCTATGGTGTTCTCTTCTCTCCCCATGTCCCCTTCACATTACATGGATAATCCAATAATATGCTCTTTTAAAATATTCTTTCAATTTCTACGTCATTTTAAATTTACCTTGGCATCAACCATGCCTCCAATACATAATAATCATCTCTTTCTTCCTCCCCTCTCAGATTTCGTATTCCCCTTCTGGGAAAAGAAAGGTCTGAAATGCTTTGGAGATCTTTTCATTAATAATCTTTTCATTAATAATAATTTTCTGAATTATCGTCATCATTTAATTTGCCTTCCTCTCACCTATTTCTGGACTTTCAAATTAGGCACTGTGTCTCCTCTCTGTTCTCTGGTTTTCCCTCCCTGTCTACAAAGTGTCCAGTGGGATTATCTCTAAAATATATGCAGTTTTTCCTGTCAAGGGATAATTCTCAAAGCATTAAATTAATCAGATCATGGGAAGAGGAACTTGGCCTCGAGTTTGAGGATGACTACTGGACTAGAGCATTAGACAATGTAAGTACCACCACTTTGTGTGCTAGACTTAGTTTTATACAATTTAAAATGATTCACAGAGCTCATCTTTCGAAGGCAAGACTTTCTAAAATGTATCCCAATGTTTCAGATTTGTGTGATAAATGTAAACTTTCACCATTTAATCTTAGTCATATGTTTGCTTTTTGTCTCAAGTTGCAAAACTTGTGGAATTCTTTTTTTAAGATAGTTTCTGATGTCCTAGGGGTCGAATTAATTGTTTGCCCTTTGATTGCAATCTTTGGTGTTCCTTCTCGGTGTCAGACTTTAAGCCAGAGACAGGCTGACATCATAGCTTTTGCATCTCTTCTTGCTAGGTGCAGAATACTGTTATCTTAGGGCGGGTAAAGAAATTGGCACTTAATTTGCGGGGGGGTTGAGGCGGTAATTAAAAACAAAATGAAAAAAATCCTATAGCCTATATTAAATATTAATGTTTTCATATTTGATTAGGTTCTTTGATAAGGTTACAATACGAAGGTCTACGTAGCAACCAGTGCATGTGAGCGAAGTGGAGCAGTGTGACGCCCAAGCAAGTGCTACGTTCACGTTCCGCTCACCCTCGCCATAAACCAATTCCCGCTCAGATCCCGCTCCGACATAACATTTTTCTAGTAGGCCTAATTGTTAACTGTTGGTACCAAAAATCTTAGATAATTTTCTGAAATTACGCATGCTGATAAATAGCAATTTTTCAAAACGAAATGTTGGTATTTTTGTATAATAATTGTATAAGGCTAATTAAAATGTATTCAATATATTAATCTAACCTTAGTAAACATAGCCTACCTAAAATGTAAAAACAGAAGATGTGTATTTGATTTTTGTTCACTTTATTTCGTGAAAATAGCAGCCGTTGTTGTGCAATAGAACATTCAAAACAGGCTCATTAAAACACAAACGCACACGCACACGAGATAAAATGTGAGTAGATTTTTACAAAATACACCTGGATTATAAAGCCTGTGAAAAGCTCACACAAGATTAAATGCACTTAAAGAATGCTTAGATTATGGACTGGGTTGAGCGAGCGGCACTGAGCGTATTGAGCGAGCAGAGCGGAATCTTCAGAAAGGCGCTCAGCGCTCTTAAGGAAATATTACCACTCCTCTCACATGTTCTGGTAGCAATGTAACTTGGGTGTGTAATGCCACGCCAGCAGAGGGAGCCCTCGCCTGAGTACTGACTGTTCATCGCTCCCTCTGCTTCTACAGTCACTTCCTGTTTGACACTATTTAACACGAGTCAGCATGTTCCCACTTTGCGAAGTATTGCCAGTTTACCTGCCTTACCACGTGGTTTACCATTGTTTATTCTGACTGCCTGTATGTGTATGATTCTGCCTGTTTTCATGTTCTTGCTTCTTGGATTGCCCGATTGGATTTACTGCCTGATTGGACTTATGTTTGTGTTTGACCTTTTCGCCTGCCTACTCATCTCTGCCTTCTGGACTCTCCTTGTGCATGTTGAAAGATCGGACTGCCATTACGGTATTGACTCTCTGCCTGGTTTAACGACTTTGTTTATAAGATCTTTCCCTAATAAACTTTTTCAAATTGATTCTAATACTGCCTCAGCTTCCTATTTACAGCGAGTTCCCACTTTGCGAAGAATTGCCAGTTTACCTGCCTTACCAAGCGTTTTTTGTCATTGTTTATTCTGACTTTGCCCACAATTCATCACCATAGTTGTACTAATACAACTGATCCAACAACTTTACATGAGATCTGCTTCCCCGTTGGAAGAAGCAAGATATTCAAGAAGAATCAAATTATCCACGAACAACTGGCCATTTCACCTTTAATTCATCTCTGGACGTCTTCACAGAGCTAAGCAAAGTTCTTTAATTTTATTGCCTAGTGCTATGTTGGTGAATATGCTTCAGACATTGCTCATTGTCCAAGGCTAACTGTTCAGTTATGTTTGCAAGGAATGCTATCATTTTACCACACCGGTAACACTTCCAGTTAAATATACCCACAAGCTTGTTCATCATTTGTCAAGGCTGTCGATATGAATGGGCTGCTGCTTCAGGCTCATCTACTGGGGATGCTTTCATTAAACTTATCTGGCAATTTCCAACACACTGGGTTTAAATCAGTGATCTTCTGTTGCACAAGCTAGTGTATCGATAAAGTGCTGCATACTAAATGTACAGATTGTAAATTTTGCTCGTATCAATGCGAAAACATTATTCAAACGAGGGCTAATGCGGTTCCCTAAATTTGTGTACTGACCATATACTGCTTTAAAGGTGCAATGCTGATCTTTTAGCTGTTTTAAAAGAGCACCCGTTACTACTTCTATTCATCGTAAGGGGATCCTGCCCCACTCTATGCACTTAATAAGGTCATTGCTTAAAGCTATCAGTGTATTGGGACTGCTTGGTTGTTTAGGCTTATCTAGTGTCCAGTATCATGTCTAGTCCTGCCATTGGGGGTTTTATGCTTTCGCTGGCTCCCCTTGCGAGCCTCCGATGACTGCACGCGCACCTGACCAAACGGTCAAGGCTTTATATGGCCATGGAGGAGTATATTGAGGAAGCCTTGAGTTCAGGATTAATTCAGCCCTCTATGTCACCAGCTGCAGCAGGATTCTTATTTGTGGAGAAAAAGGATGGAGGACTGAGGCCATGTATGGACTATAGAGGACTAATAACGTCACCGTAAAATTTAGATAACCCCGTCACTGGTTTCTTCAGCCCTGAAACAAATCCGTGAGGCCAGTATAGACCAAACTTGACCTACAGAGTGCATTAACCTGATCCGAATTAAAGCGGGTGACGAATGGAAAACTGCCTTCCTCACCACTAGGGGACACTACGAATATCAGGTCATGCCTAATGGACTTGCCAACACTCCAGCAGTCTTCCAGTCCTCCACCTCCTAAACCAGTACGTCATTGCTTACATTGATGACATCTTGATCTACTCGAAGTCTGAAGAGGAACATATTTACCATGTCGGGACCGTTCTCACTTGACTACTAAAGAATCAATTGTATGTTAAGGCAGAGAAGTGCGAGTTACATGTCAGACAGACTTCATTAGTCATCAAGGTGTCAAGATGGATGAAACCAAGGTCAAGGCAGTGACAGAATGGCCACAGCGGTCTACTATCAAAGAGCTTCAAAGATTTCTGGGGTTTGCTAATTTCTACAGGTGATTTATCAGAAATTACAGTATGATTGCTTCACCCTTGATATCTCTTTTAAAAGGCACACCTTTGAAACTTAAGTGGAATTAGGAGGCCACCGAAGCATTCAATACTCTGAAGGCTAGGTTTACCACCACCCCCTCCTCAAACATCCGGAACCTGATCTTCCGTTCATAGTGGAGGTGGATGCTTCTGACTCTGGAATCGGGGCTGTGCTCTCACAACGCCATGGCCAACCTGTTAAATTGTATCCCTGTGCATTCTTCTCTAGAAAATTAACAGCAGCAGAGAGAAACTACTCCTGTTCATGAAAGCAGCCATAGAACAATGGAGAAACTGGCTCGGGCGAGCAGTCCATTGCTTCCATGTAATTACTGACCACAAGAACCTGGAATATATCAAAGGTGCCAAAAGACTCAACCCATGCCAAGCTTGCTGGTCTCTCTTTTTCACCCGATTCCAGTTCACAGTGACCTATCGTCCTGGCAGTAAGAACAGCAAAGCAGACGCCCACTCTAGACAGTATGACCTTTCCTTCGACTACCATAACCCTGAAAGTATACCCCCCTCGTCTGTAATCATTGCCCCGATTACCTAGGATATCATGGAGGAGATACAGCGGGAACAGCTCAAAGAACCAGCCCCTGCTAACTACGCATCTAATAAACACTACATTCCACAAAATCTACGGCACCAGGTAATGCAATGGGTCCACAAATTTGTCAGCTCTGGCCACCCTGGAATGTCCTGCACATTGCATCTGCTATGCAAATCATTCTGGTGGTCCTCAATGACTAAAGATGTCACTGCCTATGTCAACGACTGTCCAGTCTGTGCCCAATCCAAGACTCCCAAGGAATTCCCCTCAGGACTCCTCCAACCACTGCCTATTCCACAACGTCCCTGGTCCCATCTCTCCATTGACTTTGTCACAGACTTACCCCTGTCCAACGGTTTTACTGCCATATTTGTCATCATAGACTGGCTTTTGAAATCATGTCATTTGATCCCCTTAAAAGGACTCCTCACAGCCATGGAAACAGCACAGGCTATGTTTCATCATGTGTTCCAGAATTATGGCATCCCAAAAGATATTGTCAGTAACAGAGGTACTCAGTTCACATCACAAGTTTGGAGGGCATTTTGCAAGCACCTTGCTATTAACGTCAGTCTAACATCTGGTAATCGCCCACAAGCAAATGGACAAGTGGGATGACTAAACCAATAACTGGGCTGATATCTGCGATCCTACTGCAGCCGAAAACAGAATATGCGATATGCATTAATGCAATTATCTAATCAACGAATCACATGGCAGTTGCTTCAATACATTTAGAGGTGTTGTCCTGGTCAAGACAATCTTCTGAACTGCAAACTGATTGTCAGAATGGGAAAGAAAGGTGATTTAAGCAATTTAGAGCGTGTCCTAGTTGTTGGTGCCAGGCGGGCCATTCTGAGTATTTCACAATCTGCTCAGTTACTGGGATTTTCATGCACAACCATTTCTAGGGTTTACAAAGAATGGTGTGAAAAGGGAAAAAACATCCAGTATGCAGCAGTCCTGTGGGCGATAATGCCTTGTTGATGCTAGAGGTCAGAGGAGAATGGGCCGACTGATTCAAGCTGATAGAAGAGCAACTTTGACTGAAATAACCACTCGTTACAACCGAGGTATGCAGCAAAGCATTTGTGAAGCCACAACACGCAAAACCTTGAGGCAGATGGGCTACAACAGCAGAAGACCCCACAAGGTATCACTCATCTCCACTACAAATAGGAAAAAGAGGTTACAATTTGATCGAGCTCACCAAAATTGGACAGTTGAAGACTGAAAAATGTTCCCTGGTCTGATGAATCTCGATTTCTGTTGAGACATTCAGATGGTAGAGTCAGAATTCGGTGTAAACAAAATGAGAACATGGATCCATCATGCCTTGTTACCACTGTGCAGGCTGGTGGTGGTGGTGTAATGGTGTGAGGGATGTTTTCTTGGCACACTTTAGGCCCCTTAATGCCAATTAGGCATCGTTTAAATGCCACGGCCTACCTGAACATTGTTTCTGACCATGTCCATCCCTTTATGACCACCATGTACCCATCCTCTGATGTCTACTTCCACCAGGATAATCCAACATATCACAAAGCTCGAATCATTTCAAATTGGTTTCTTGAACATGACAATGAGTTCACTGTACTAAAATGGCCCCCACAGTCACCAGATCTCAACCCAATAGAGCATCTTTGGGATGTGGTGGAACGGGAGCTTCGTGCCCTGGATGTACATCCCACAATTCTCCATCATCTGTAAGATGCTATCCTATCAATATGGGCCAACATTTCGAAAGAATGCTTTCAGCACCTTGTTGAATCAACACCACGTAGAATTAAGGCAGTTCTGAAGGCGAAAGGGGGTCAAACACAGTATTAGTATGGTGTTCCTAATAATCCTTTAGGTGTATGTATGTATGTATGTATGTATTATTGTAATTTTTTTTTTTTAGATGCCATGTGTTCTAATTGCAGATTACTTGTTGGGGCTGGATATGGTTGTATATGGTGGGTGGGGTAGTATAAAATGTAAAAATGCAATTTGCAACAATAAAAAATCTATGACAAAAAAATAAACGGTAAACCAGTGTCGGGGTGCAGGCTAACAGTAAAATAATTGTTGATTATAATTGACATTAATAATCATCCATCAATTTAGTACAGAGAGCCTAACCTCCCCAAAAAATAAATAAATAAAAGACCAGGCCATTTAATTTTCCTGTTGCTGTAAAACCTATTACAGACACCACACAGTCAAGAATGTGACAAATTATTTCTCAGAGAGAGAGAGAAAAAAAGAAACCTTTAACCATTAAATCTGATTGGAGTGAACACATTTAATGTATGCTTCATTAACAAGTTCCAGAGTTCCAAATGTCAAAATCAACAAATCATAACACGCATTGGGCTAATGGAATATTTACAATATACAACAGATACAGTATGACATTCATGTTTCTGTCAAATGTTTGACTGCTCAAGCTGTTTAATTACTGTTTAATTACTGAATATATAGGTTCAAATGTATTTTTAAACCATAGACAAACTATAAAATGTTCATCAAAAGAAGAGAAATAGTTGTAAATGTGTTTGTGTGTTATCTGCTCACCTGGATGGATGATGCAGGGATCACATTCATTTACAGCATTACGACAGCACGGCACTGCATAACCTATCGAAGACCCTTGAAGAGGACATTTACAGTGGATGACATCATATTCACAGCATCCCCTACACATCACACTCCACTCGGGTCCTGGACAGTAGTTGTACAGGTACCTGTAATCTAACAAGTAAAACACAATATCTTAGGCAGTACAAACAGACCATACACTATGTTTATCAAATGGCTGTAAAAGACATTCTTATATTAAAAGAGTAATATAGAGAATTGTTTTAAGGATTCACTCAAAAAGAATGAAAATTTAGCTTGCTTGTATGTAGACATGCCTAAATAATTTTGTTTAATCAAGTAATTTTAACATAGTTTAGTTGCACTAACTCACAAGTTTAATTTAATTTTACTTTTTCTCACATCACTACACAATAAATAATAATAATAATCAGTTTGTAATTTCTCTTTATTTCTTTTTAAGTAGAAAACCAAATGACCAGAAATGTTTGTATTGCTGTTTAGTGTAAACAACACAGATCAAACTTATGTCATTCAAATAAAGAAATAGCGCTGAATTGCACGATGAATTGCATATGATATTTAATGAGCATTTTGTCAGTAAAGTCGGTTCTGTAATCAGAGATTAATCTCCATTACCTGTGCGCTTTCACATGGAGCAGCATTAACTACACAGAGATGTTGTTCACTGACAAGCTGCGTAAGAAATAACAAAAAAAAAAACAATCATATTGTGCGCATATTTTACATGTAGGTCCCATCAGGTCTACCTCCAACATATACTCAGGTTCAACGATTTGAGTTGACTGAAGATGACCAGATAGTTTAGAAAGGGAAGGTTTGTATCTCTGGCATGTCAGACATTCTTTACAATGTTTCTAAACATCAGAGCTTATGCTTGGCCAGAAAGCTACTTCCAGGAGTCTGAGAAAGGGTTTTGAGTCTTCCAAGATGACCGCCAAGTGGATTGTCATCAGCATAACACAAGAAATCTTTTTTCAAACAGGAATGGATAATTAATTGAAATTTATTACCTATTTGTTTATCCAGCATATTTGAAATAATAGACCATTTTCCACAACGTGGTCTTTTAATGACTGAGGGGTAGGGAATGCATTAATTGCTGCCACCTTTGCTGGATCCTTCTTGACTCCCTCTGTGGATACAATGTGACCCAGAAAAGCAATGGTGCGTTGCATGAAATTACACTTAGCCAGATTGACCATGAGCCCTGCATAATGTAAGCATTATAACACCTGGTTGCTATGTTGAAGGAGTTCTTCCTCATTTCTTGAGTATACAAATATGTCATCAATGTATACTAGCCAGCACTTTCCTCTTACACTCTTCAGGGCATGCTCCATTAACCTTTGGAATGTAGCTGCTTAATTTTTCAGGCCAAACTGAAGGCATCGGAACTCAAATAACCCTGCACATGTCACAAATGCAGTTTTTTTGTACACTATCAGCCTTCATTTCTATCTGCCAGTATCCACTCTTGAGATCTAATGTGGAGAATATGGCAGCTCCATGTAGAGACTCCAAGATGTCCTGAATCTGAGGCATCGGGTATGCATACAGATGAGTCTTAGCATTGAGGTTACGATAAACAATGCATAATCTCAAGCTCCCTTCCTTTTTTGGTACAACTATCACTGAAGATGCCCATGGTGAAACTGATGGTTGTATAATTTCCTTGTGTAAGAGTTCCTTGACCTCAGCATCTACGAATTGTTGTTTATCTATGGACACTTTTGTTTTTGCCCCCATTTTTCATGAGCTGAACTCAAAGATCTAAGACTTTCTATGTGCACAAAAGGCCTATTTCTCTCAAATATTGTACAAAAATCTGTCTAAATCTGTGTTAGTGAGCTCTTCTTTCTAGCATTTTAGTGAGCACTCACTTTCTAGCATTTTAAATACAGTTGCTCCTTTACGCGTAAGGAAGGTTAAGGAAAACAGTCTGACACCATGGTATAATGATCACACTCAGACCCTAAAGAGAGCAGTCCGGAAAATGGAGCCCAGCTGGGGAAAAATAAAACTAGAGATATTTAGTATTGCTTGGCGGGAAAGTAACCTATCCTACAGAAAAAAGCATTGAAAACTGCTAGATACGATTACTTTTTTCTCTTTTAGATGAAACAAACATAACCCCAGGTATTTATTCAATACAGTGGCCAAATTAACGAAAAATAAAGCATCAACAATTTTGACATTTCCCAACATCACAGCTGTAATGACTTTATGAACTACTTTACTTCTAAACTCGAAACTATTAGAGATAAAATTGTAACCATTCAGCCGTCAGCTACAGTATCGCATCAGACAGTGCACTATAGACCCCCTGAGGAACAGTTCCACTCATTCTCTACCATAGGAGAGGAAGAATTGCATAAACTTGTTAAATCATCTAAACCAACAACATGTATGTTAGACCCTATTCCATGTAAGATCCTAAAAGAGGTGCTTCCAGAAGTCATAGATCCTCTTATGACTATTATTAATTCCTCATTGTCATTATGATATTTCCCCAAAACCTTCAAACTGGCTGTTATTAAGCCTCTCATCAAAAAAACACAACTTGACCCCAAAGAAATAGTTAATTATAGACCAATCTCGAATCTCCCTTTTCTGTCCAAGATACTAGAAAAGGTAGTATCCTCACAATTATATTCCTTCTTAGAGAAAAATGGTACATGTGAGGATTTCCAATCAGGATTTAGAATATATCATAGTACTGAGACTGCTCTCCTTAGAGTTACAAATTACCTGCTCTTATCACCTGATCGTGGTTTTAGCTCTCTATTAGTGCTCTTGGATCTTAGTGCTGTGTTCGATACTATTGACCACAACATTCTTTTACATAGACTAGAACACTTTGTTTGCATTAATGGAAGTGCTTTAGCATGTTTTAAACAGTACTTATATGACCACAATGAATTCATAGCAGTGAATGAAGAGGTATCATATCGATCACAAGTGTAGTATGGAGTACCTCAAGGCTCAGTACTAGGGCCGCTACTCTTCACGATCTATATGTTACCCTTGGGAGATATCATCAGGAAACATGGTGTTAGCTGTTACTGTTATGCTGATGATACTCAGCTCTATATTTCTTTGCGGCCCGGTCAAACACACCAATTGGAAAAACTAATGGAATGCATTGTCGATATAAAAAACTGGATGACGAGTAATTTCTTACTGCTAAATTCTGAAAAAGAAAAGAGGTGTTAATTATAGGACCTAAAAACTCTGCATGTAATAACCTAGAACACTGTCTAAGACTTGATGGCTGCTCTGTCAATTCTTCGTCATCACTTAGGAACCTAGGTGGGCTATTTGATAGCAATCTTTCATGTATATTTAAAGGATTGCAGCAAAAGAATCAGGGTGATTATGTAGCCAGAAAGCCCTTAGTGTGGTGTGTCTCTTCACTTCATACTATGTATTTTCTAAGGTCAGGTGTGCATATTTTACTTTTAGATTAATCTTTGAGAATTTGATTTTCTATAATGCTATTATTTGATATGTTTCAATTGGATATGTAATTGGCAGAACACATATTTGAGCTCTTGTTACATTATAATCCTCTATGTCTGCTGCGTTCTCAAAACTCAGGCAATTTGATAATACCTAGAATATCAAAATCAACTCTGGGCGGCAGATCCTTTTCCTGTTTGGCGCCTAAACTCTGGAATAACCTGTCTAACATTGTTCGGGAGGCAGACACACTCTTGCAGTTTAAATCTAGATTAAAGACCCATCTGTCATGGTTGGTAAACCGTGATCTCGGGGTGTTTACACTTTGTGGTGAATTCTGTGTGTTCCGCGTCTACACTGATTAGTTGTGGGCGTCTCCGTTAATTGTATCAGCAACAGCTGCCACTCATTACTCATCCTATATAATGGCTTGTCTCACGTCTTGTGTTGGTGAGATCGTTGTCTAATGTTCGATGTGGTTCCCCTGTTCGTTTGGCTCTTAGTGTTGTTTTGCGTTTGGATGTCTGTGTTTTGCCTAGAACCTCATCCACTCTCCGCACATTCACTCAGCCACGGACACTTACCTTCGGCTCTGTTCACCGCAGTTCCTGTGCCACTCTCTCCTTCTGCCTACACGCCGACGTCATCCGGATTACTCACCTTCTCTCCGCCCTCAACTGGATTCCTCACCTCTTCACCATCACCACGGATTATCGTTGTCTCGTCGTCCCTGTTTGTTTGTGTACTCAGATTCATATTATCTCATTAAACTTGTTAATTCGCATTTGCTTCCAGACTGTCTTTCACCCGCAGTCACATAACGATCTCACCACCATGGAAGCAGCGAGCACCAATACCCTCACCGACTTCATGCACCACAGTGTCAAGAGAATGGATCAGCAGCAGGAGAGCATCTCGAACACCGGACGCGCTGTCCAAGCGCTGGTGGCACAGGTGTCCGAGCTCACCCAGCAGATCCATCAGCTCACGTCTCCCACTGTGCCCATCGCACCGCCTGCGCCGTCCGTCCCCCGGGAGATTCCCCAGGACCACTTCCGGCCAGAGCCGCGACTTCCGGCACCGGAGAACTATGCAGGTGAGCCAGCGTTTTGTAGAACCTTTCTAACCAAGTATTCGATGCATTTCGCCCTACAGCCCCGCACTTTCGCTACTAAGGAGTCTAAAGTAGCGTTCACGCTCACACTATTATCTGGCAAGGCTGCCTTATGGGGGACGGCGTTGTGGGAGAATCAACACCCGTGTTGTGCCTCGTTCCACGCTCTATCAGATGAGATGAGGAGAATCTTCGACCGGGCCGCGACCGGCAGGGAGGCCGCCCATCGCCTCTCGGAACTCCGGCAAGGATCTTCTTCCCGTCACCGACTACTCCATCGAGTTCCGCACCCTGGCGGCCACGTGCCAGTGGAACGAAGCGGCGCAGTGGGGTAGATTCCTGCATGGGTTATCCAACCGTGTTCAGCAGGAGATCTACCTCCTCGAGCTGCCCCCTACTCTCAATGGATTAATTGAACTGGCGTTGCGAGTTGACGCAAGGTTTAATCGCCTGGGCCACCACACCAGACCTTCCAGATCTACCATCTCTCCTGTTAGGGGGCGCTTGAGTCGAGAGAACACGGTCGGTTCTGTCGACGATCACGAGCCTATGCAGGTGGGGAGAGCTCGGCTGTCCAGGAGGGAGAGGGAACGGGGGAGGTCCCAAGGACTGTGCTTGTACTGTGGAGGCTCGGCCCATAACACTTACTCATGCCCGGTAAAAGAGCCAGCCCGATAGTAAATCTGAGGCTACTATCGGGTGGGATCTCCACTGAGAAGTCCTCACCAACATCATCGACCCTCCTTCCGGTGAGACTGCGGTGGAGGAATCAACATCATGAGTGTCAAGCCCTTCTGGACTCCGGAGCCGAAGGTAATTTCATTGATTCCTCAAATGCACATCACCTGAACATTCCTGTCCTTCCTGTGTCTCTCCCCATCCATGTCACAGCACTCAACGGCCAGGAACTGCATCACGTCACGCACCATACAGAACCCATCACACTGATCACGTCTGGAAACCATCAAGAAACCATATCCTTTTTTCTCATGGACTCCCCTTTTGCTCCCATTGTTTTAGGTCACCCCTGGTTGTCCAAACATAATCCACGAGTGGAATGGGGTTCTAACACTGTCACATTGTGGAGTGAAAGTTGTCATGAGTCTTGTCTGGTTTCTGCTTTCCTGTTGTTCCTGTTTCTGTCTTTCAGAAGGAGACCATGGTTTTGCCAAACGTGCCCGTTGAGTATCTGGACCTGAAGGAAGTGTTCAGTAGGTCCCGTGCTGCTTCTTTCTCTCCGCATCGTCCCTGCGACTGTGCCATAGACTTAGTGTCAGGTAAGTCTCCGCCTAAGGGCAAGTTATACTCTCTTTCCAATCCTGAGAGGGAGGCCATGGAGAAATATATTTCTGATTCCTTTGCCTCCGAGTTCATCCGTCCTTCCTCTTCTCCAGCGGGGACGGGGTTCTTTTTTGTCGGTAAGAAGGATGGTTCGCTGCGACCTTGTATTGATTACCGAGAGTTGAACAACATTACTATTAAGAATACTTATCCTTTACCACTCATGTCTTCAGCTTTTGAGAGGTTGCAGGGAGCATCTACTGTATATTCACAAAGTTGGATTTACGTAATGCTTATCATTTGGTCCACATCAGGAGGGGGATGAATGGAAAACCGCCTTTAACACCCCTAGAGGGCACTTTGAGTACTTGGTGATGCCGTTCGGTCTCTTCAACTCGCCCGGGGTTTTCCAAGCACTCGTGAATGACGTGTTGAGAGATATGGTAGATCAGTTTATATATGTCTACCTGGATGATATACTGATTTTTTCTTCATCTCTTCAGGAACACGTTCAACATGTCAGACGAGTGCTCCAGAGGTTAGTAGAGAATGGGCTTTTTGTCAAGGCGGAGAAGTGCGTATTCCATGCACAGTCTGTTCCCTTCTTAGGGTATATTGTTTCGTCCGAGGGAATACGTATGGACCCTGACAAAGTTAAGGTTGTGATAGATTGGCCATCTCCAGACTCCCGTAAGGCCCTACAGCGGTTTCTGGGGTTCGCCAATTTCTATCGACGTTTCATTCGTAATTTCAGCCAACTAGCCTGACCGCTGACAGCCTTGACCTCCCCCAGTACTCCATTCAGGTGGTCGGACGCAGCTGAGGCTGCGTTCACTAACCTCAAGAACCGCTTCGTTTCGGCTCCCATCCTTGTGGCCCCTGATCCCACACGGCAGTTCCTGGTGGAGGTCGACGCGTCAGAGGTGGGGGTAGGAGCAGTGTTGTCCCAACGTGCTGCTTCGGACGATAAGGTACACCCTTGCGCGTTTTTTTCACATCGATTGTCTCCTGCCGAACGTAATTAACGTAATTATGACATTGGCAATAGAGAGTTGTTGGCGGTCAAATTAGCGCTAGAGGAGTGGCGCCACTGGTTGGAAGGTTCAGGGGTTCCCTTTATTGTTTGGACCAATCACAAGAATTTAGAATACATCAGAACTGCCAAAAGACTTAATTCCAGGCAGGCTCGGTGGGCACTTTTTTTCGGTCGTTTTGAATTTACCCTATCGTACCGCCCGGGTTCCATAAATGTCAAACCCGATTCTTTGTCACTTCTTTTTGATCCCTCCGCCCATCCCGTTACTCCCAAGTGTATTTTGCCTGAGAAATTAGTGGTCTCAGCACTCGTATGGGAGGTCGAGTCGAAGGTCAAGACGGCCTTAGAAGGAGTTAAGGTCCGAAGTTGTCCAGTGGGGTCATTGTTCTAACGTGGCTTGTCACCCAGGGTTAAGTAGAACTAATGGGTTGGTTAGACAACGATTCTGGTGGCCACGTATGGTTCGCGATGTCCGCGATTTTTTTTTTGGCTTGCTCAGTTTGTGCCAGTGGTAAGTCATCTAACCGACCTCCTGTTGGGCTTCTTCAACCGCTGTCTGTCCCTTCGAGACCCTTGTCCCATATCGCTCTAGATTTTGTTACCGCCCTCCCGCCCTCTAATGGCATGATGGTCGTTTTGACCGTAGTGGACCGGTTCTCGAAGGCGGCACATTTCATTCCCTTGCCCAAATTACCGACACCCAAGGAGACAGCGGTCACTGTTGTAGATCACGTCTTTTGGCTTCATGGCCTCCCGGTAGACGTGGTTTCGGACAGGGGATCTCAGTTTATATCCAAATTTTGGAAAGAGTTTTGCAAATTGTTAGGGGCGTTAGTTAGTTTGTCGTCGGGTTATCACCCCCAAAGCAACGGACAATCTGAGCGAGCCAACCAAGATTTAGAGAGGACGTTGCGATGTTTGGTCTCCAAGAATCCTTCTTCCTGGAGTCAACAACTCTCTATGGTGGAGTACGCCCACAATTCGTTGCCAGTGTCAGCTACGGGCCTCTCTCCATTTCAGTGTAGTGTAGGGTACCAGCAACCAGCGTTTCCCAGTCTGGAATCTGAAGTCGCGGTCCCCTCAGCTCACGCGTTTGTCCAGAGGTGTCACCGAACCTGGACCAGAGCCCGTGAGACTCTGCTCCGGGTGAGGGAGCGCACTAAGGCCAAGGCCGATCGCCACCGGTCAAAGCCTCCCGTCTACGTCGTGGGTCAAAAAGTGTGGCTTTCTACCAGTAACATTCCTCTGCGATCCGTTTCTAATAAATTAGCTCCCAAATTTATCGGCCCGTTCACTATCACCAAAATCATTAGTCCGGTGACAGTCCGCCTCAAACTACCTCCTGCGTACAAGAGGATACACCCCGCCTTTCATTTGTCCAAAATTAAACCCGTGTTTTATGCACGTATTAATCCGCCTACTCCGGTTCCCCCGCCGCCGCATCTCATAGATGGGGAACCGACATATTCGGTTAATCGTATTCTGGACTCGAGACGGAGGGGACGAGGATTCCAGTATCTGGTGGACTGGGAAGGTTACGGTCCGGAGGAGAGGAGTTGGGTACCTGCTAGGGACATATTGGATCACTCCCTTAACGATGACTATAATCAGCAGGTAGGCCCTTCTGGGAACTCCAGGAGGAGTTCTTAGAGGGGGGGGGGGTACTGTCATGGTTGGTAAACCGTGATCTCGGGGTGTTTACACTTTGTGGTGAATTCTGTGTGTTCCGCGTCTTCACTGATTAGTTGTGGGCGTCTCCGTTAATTGTATCAGCAACAGCTGCCACTCATTACTCATCCTATATAATGGCTTGTCTCACGTCTTGTGTTGGTGAGATTGTTGTCTAATGTTCAATGTGGTTCCCCTGTTCGTTTGGCTCTTAGTGTTGTTTTGCGTTTGGATGTCTGTGTTTTCCCTAGAACCTCATCTACTCTCCGCACGTTCACTCAGCCAGACACTTACCTTTGGCTCTGTTCACCGCAGTTCCTGTGCCACTCTCTCCTGCTGCCTACACGCCGACGTCATCCGGATTACTCACCTTCTCTCCGCCCTCAACTGGATTCCTCACCTCTTCACCATCACCACGGATTATCGTTGTCTCATCGTCCCTGTTTGTTTGTGTACTCAGATTCATATTATCTCATTAAACTTGTTAACTCGCATTTGCTTCCAGACTGTCCTTTCACCTGCCGTCACACCATCTCTTTAACCTCGCTTACACATAACATACTAATATGCTTTTAATATCCAAATCCGTTAAAGGATTTTTAGGCTGCATTAATTAGGTAAACCGGAACTGGGAACACTTCCCATCACACCCGATGTACTTGCTACATCATTAGAAGAATGGCATCTACGCTAATATTAGTCTGTTTCTCTCTTATTCCGAGGTCACCGTAGCCACCAGAGCCAGTCTGTATCCAGATCAGAGGGTCACTGCAGTCACCTGGATCCAGTGTGTATCCAGACCAGATGGTGGATTGGCACCTAGAAAGGACCTCTACTTCCCTGAAAGACAGCGGAGACCAGGACAACTAGAGCCCCAGATACAGATCCGCTGTTAAGACCTTGTCTCAGATGACCACCAGGACGAGACCACAGGAAACAGATGATTCTTCTGCACAATCTGACTTTGCTGCAGCCTGGAATTAAACTGCTGTTTTTTTCGTCTGGTCAGAGGAGAACTGGCCCCCCAACTGAGCCTGGTTTCTCCCAAGGTTTTTTTCTCCATTCTGTCACCGATGGAGTTTCGGTTCCTTGCCGCTGTCGCCTCTGGCTTGCTTAGTTGGGGTCACTTCATCTACAGTGATATCGTTGACATGATGATACATAAATGCACAGATACTATTTAAAATGAACATAGATGACATCACTGAATTCAATGATGAACTGCCTTTTACTGTCATTTTGCATTATTGATACACTGTTTTCCTAATGAATGTTGTTCAGTTGCTTTGACGCAATGTATTTTGTTTAAAGTGCTATATAAATAAAGGTGACTTGACTTGACATCTAAACCTCAGTTAATTCTCAATTAGAACTTCTGTAGACATCTAACAGAAATAAAGTAAATCTGGTTAATAATACTGCAAGTGAAGCTGGCAATGCTGTCTGTGGAGTTGTTTAATCAGATCTTGAGATTAAAGTCTTGTATTTTTAGTTCATCTAAGGCTGTGACTGTTGAAAGTTGTAGTTTGTATTCTTATTTCCTTTTTCTTTCTAACCTTTAAATAACATTTTACTAATGTTATATAAACTGGACATTTTATGTCATTAGAATGTTGTAAATCAATGCTCCTTTATTATTTTAAACGATCCTTTAACATCAAGAAAACTGGATATTTTCTATGTTACTAGAACCCTCACTGAGTATTTTGGAGAACGTTCTTGTAACAGAATTCAGTTAGCTAGGTTAAAAGAGTCAAACCTCTACTCCTCTTGGGGGCTGATCAAATACACTTGATTACTCCAACACAATCAGCGAAATTGGGCCCTCTTGGAACCCTTGTTGCAGTTAAACCCAACTCGGCTGGACACTACAGGGTCCGGCAAGGGATCTCACCAAGTCATCCTTCACCCATTTTCACTATATCTCCTTTAAATGCCCACCTGATGACATCTACCACAATGTACAGAAGCTGTGTAAGCTGGATGCACTACCTCCGAGAAGCATGAAAGAAGTGGTTCAATCTAAACAGGATCAAGAGGCAATGCACCAGCTTGAGACCCAATCCATCAGAACACCTGTTGATGGCATCCTACGATATGCAGCATCTCTCCTTTATGTAGAACCCTGGCCCCATGGAGGCAGTTATGTCCCGTCTTCGCAGCTGTGAAAGGTGACTACTTCAAAACCCACAACAGGAGAAAACCTATAACAGAGTGTAGGGGAATTTACAGTTAAACCCCAAGGTCCAGATATGTCGCAATGAAGACCAGGAGTCAGAGATGAGTTCAATTAATAATAATAATTTTACTTGAAGAAAATAGTTTGCAATTTCATCAACAGAAGTCAGCTTCAATACTCTCGACGGATTTCGTAGGCCGCTCCCGTACAACACAAAATCAACCACAGTTATACCCTGACAGAGGATACTAATTGCATCAATACATAAGTCAACAAAATTCTGATTGGTTCCAAAACCTAGATAAACTCTCCAAAGACGTATATCTGATACGCTGGACACTAGCAGTTGATCGTTTGTCCTGGGACTTTCTGAGCTTCTCCCTGTACAGACAGATACTAACACACATACACAGAGAACTTATCTAAAATTCAAGGCTTTCTAGCACTGGCGAGTGTCTTATCATTACGGTTGGATACACACACATAATATGTGGACATTAATCTTGAGGAAAAGAAATACAGGGTAGAACAGGGTTCTTTAATATCTCATAAGAACACATAAGGTTACACATTTCACTCTTGCCATAACTTGATAAATAGTCAAACAAGAAATCATGTAATAATATAATTAATATCAGTATGAAGGATATGGCAACTCGGCATCCACTCCTTCAAGAGAGATCAGAAACTAATTGATGCTGCATATGTCAACAAGTTGTCCTCATCTGAAGTAAAGGATATACCTGAATTCTGGTACATACCCGACCACATTGTGCATCACAAATAGTAAGGACTGCATTGTGTTTGATTGTTTTTTCTCCTACCAAAATCAATATCTGAATTCACAGTTATTTCCTGGACCAATCCTTGGGCCTTCCCTACTTGGAGTCCTGCTCCGTTTTAGGCAGCATAAAACTGCAATCAGCAGAGACCAATAGATCAATGTTTCACCAGGTGCGCCTGTTACCTCAGGATAAACCACTTCTGTGATTCCTCTGGCGTGACCTGGACAGCAAATCACCTCCAACTGTGTTTGAGTGGCAAGTTCTTCCCTTGGCACAACTTCAAGCCCTTGCTGTGCTATTTACATCCTCCAAAGTATAATCAAAGATGCACAAGCAGAAGAAGACATTACCCATTCCATACACAATTGCTTCTACGTGGGTAAATGTTTACAAATGCCGCACACTTCACGTGGAAAATTATAATCTCAAGCGCGTTCAGTGCGTGGGCGTGGGCGCATTAGATATAATGAAGGGAGACGTGAAAGACGGACATCGCGTTGTTTTCATATGGATTACTTTATCACAAAATATTTTTTTCGGTAGCACTTGCTTAGTTTAAAAGTAGACATGTCAAGCTTTCTATAGATATATCTCTCATATTCACTGAGTTACAATTTGTTTTAATGACGCGTGGGTAAATGAGGATCCACGCAGACAAAGGCTGCAGACAGCGTACCTTGTTTGTTTTCTTTATTTTATAAAAGCACAAAGTTTTGTTGTTATTATGTAAATACAAATAAAAGTAGAGCCTTTACAGATTCGATTGATGTATTGCTCTTATCTGTACAATCAAAACTGAAAGTGTAATTTAAGTTATTTTGGGGATATCAAGAGAAGATGCCTCATAACTTGTATACATGGGGATTGTCTCCAGGGGGTAAACAGGTTAACCTGTTAGCCAGCACCCCCCATTATGGGACTCACAGCTGAAAGTGCCCTACCTAACTTAAAATTCTAATAGTTCTTTACTCCAGTGTGTTACACACATAATCTTAGTGTCTTTGGAAAGAAGACCCCTTGGGCTGTACTTCTTATCAACAAGAGTTGATAATGCTAAAAAATATGAAAAGTTCGTAAAGTCCGTTATCTATTGCCCCTCATCAGCCTTTGAAGTCTTGCCGGGAGCAAAGGTTTTCACGAAGTTGGACCTCCGTAAAGCCTATCATTTGATTCGCATAAGGGAGGGTGATGAATGGAAGACCGCGTTTAACACATTCCTTGGGCACTTTGAATATTGCATTCTTCCATTCAGTCTTGTAAATGACCCTGCCGTCTTTCAGGCTTTGGTCAATGATGTCCTTAGAGACATGCTCAATAGTTTTCATTTACCTCGATGATATTCTTATTTTTTTCTTCTCCCTCCAGGTGCACGACCAGCATGTTCGTCCTGTTCTCCAAAGGCTTCTTGAGAATAGACTGTTGGTTAAGGCTGAGAAATGCACTTTCCATGCATGTTCGGTCACTTTTTTGGGTTCTGTCATTTCTGTGGAGGGCATCAGTCACCCGGGTCCAGTACGTATCCAGACCAGATGGTGGATCAGCACCTAGAAAGGACCTCTACAGCCCTGAAAGACAGCGGAGACCAGGACAACTAGAGCCCCAGATACAGATCCCCTGTAACGACCTTTTCTCAGATGACCATCGGGACAAGACCACAAAAAACAGGTGATTCTTCTGCACAATCTGACTTTGCTGCAGCCTGGAACTGAACTGCTGGTTTCGTCTGGTCAGAGGACAACTGGCCCCCCAACTGAGCCTGGTTTCTCCCAAGGTTTTGTTCTCCATTCTGTCACTGATGTAGTTTCGGTTCCTTGCGGCTGTCACCTCTGGCTTGCTTAGTTAGGGTCACCTCATTTACAGCGATATCGTTGACTTGATTGCAAATGATTGCACAGACATTATTTAAACTGAACAGAGATGACATCACTGAATTCAATGATGAACTGCCTTTGTTATTTTGCATTATTGACACACTGTTTTCCTAATAAATGTTGTTCAGTTCCTTTGACGCAATGCATTTTGTTTAAAGCGCTATATAAATAAAGGTGACTTGACTTGACTTGACATTAGAATGAACCCTGCTAAGGTAAAGGCGGTTATTAATTGGCCAGTCCCTGACTCTCGCGTCGCCCTGCAGCGTTTCTTGGGGTTCACAGATTTTTACAGATGCTTTGTTTGTAACTTTAGCCAGGTCGGCACGCCTTTAACCGCCCTTACTTCTGTCAAGTCCAGTTTTGAGTGGGCCGAGTCTGCGCAGAAGGCTTTCAACTGTCTTAAGACTCTTTTCACGTCAGCTCCCAGTTTGATGCATCCGAGGTAGGTGTTGGGGCCATACTCTCCCAGCGCTCTGCTTCCGATGGTCAGGTCCATCCCTGTGCATATTTCTCAGATCGGTTATCTCCCTCTGAACGTATTTACAACATGGGCAATCGTGAACTACTCGCCATTCACCTTGCCCTGGGAGAATGGCGTCAGTGGTTGGAGGGTGCCTGTGTTTCTTTCACTGTGTGGACGGACCACAAGAATCTCGAATATATTCATTCTGCCAAGAGGTTAAATGCCCGTCAGGCTCATTGGACGTTGTTTTTTTACCGGTTTCGACTTTTCCATTGAAATGTTTTCAAATTACATGGTCTTCCCTCTGACATTGTCTCTGATAGAGGTCCCCAATTTGCGTCGCAGTATTGGAAAGAATTCTGCCGGTTGATCGGAGCGTCTGCTAGTCTCTCGTCCGGCTTCCAGCCTCAGACTAATGGTCAGGCCGAACAAGCAAATCAGACTATCGGCCGCATGTTACGTAGCCTTGAATTTCGCAACCCTGCGTCATGGTCAGAACAACTTCTCTGGGCAGAATACGCCCATAATTTGCTTCCTTCCTCTGCCACCGGTCTTTCCCCTTTTCAAGTAAGTCTCTGATATCAACCAACCTTGCTCTCGGCTAAGGACCCCTAGATACATTTTCGGGCAGAGAGTTTGCCTCTCAACCCTTAACCTGTTAACCTGACCCCCATTATGGGACTCACAGCTTAAAGTGCTCTACCTAACTTAAAATTGTAACAGTTTCCTACTTCAGTGTGTTTCAAACATAATTTTGGTGTCTTTGGAAAGAACACCCTTTGGGCTTTACTTTTTATCAACCAGATTTGATAATGCTCGAAAATATTAAAAGTTATAGACACTGAAGTGCATTGAATTTTTCTTTTTACCACACTTATATATTTTTTATTTGATATAACAATACATGAAATCAGTCCTGGAGCAATCTAGAAAATTAATGGGTTGAAAGTCTCATGAGTTTCTATTTCAAATCTGAATAAGATATCATGAAAAATGATGCTCCGGCTAATATTTTTATGAGACTATGTCTAGTAAAAATGCTTCCTTCCTCTGCCACCGGTCTTTCCCCTTTTCAAGTAAGTCTCTGATATCAACCAACCTTGCTCTCGGCTAAGGACCCCTAGATACATTTTCGGGCAGAGAGTTTGCCTCTCAACCCTTAACCTGTTAACCTGACCCCCATTATGGGACTCACAGCTTAAAGTGCTCTACCTAACTTAAAATTGTAACAGTTTCCTACTTCAGTGTGTTTCAAACATAATTTTGGTGTCTTTGGAAAGAACACCCTTTGGGCTTTACTTTTTATCAACCAGATTTGATAATGCTCGAAAATATTACAAGTTATAGACACTGAAGTGCCTTGAATTTTTCTTTTTACCACACTTATATATTTTTTATTTGATATAACAATACATGAAATCAGTCCTGGAGCAATCTAGAAAATTAATGGGTTGAAAGTCTCATGAGTTTCTATTTCAAATCTGAATAAGATATCATGAAAAATGATGCTCCGGCTAATATTTTTATGAGACTATGTCTAGACCCCCCCACCCCCCAAATATATATAAAAAAAAATATTTACCAACTGTATTGAAGCCTTCTATAAGCTATATTTAGTCAATTATAAAACACTAGACGGAAACTTAGACATCGTATAAGTAATTTATTTGAGCACTAGAAAAATACAATAAGAATAATTTGAGTAAGAAAAATAAGAATAATAATAAAAATAAAAATAGATTTAACTTTTTAATTTAACACTTATACAGATGGTAATAACACATATGCGCCATAAAGTAAATAATTCACTCTCTCTATTCATATAGATGTGTTCACTTTGATAGCCGTGATCATACAGTAATAGCGAGCTATATTCACATTCAACATAAAACACACTCTCACATACAGTGGTGTCAAAAGTATTAACATTCATTACTCAAGTAGAAGTATAGATAGTAGGGTTCAAAAAGACTTTTGTAGAAGTTGAAGTATCAACTCAAGATTTTTTTACTCAAGTAAAAGTGAAAAAGTACTGGTTTAAAAAACTACTTAAAGTATAATGTAAAAGTAATGTAAGGTAAAAAATGCCATTAAGAACAAAAGCTTACAAATTTGGGATGTACTAGGCTACCTGTTTCAGTCGCATATATGCCCATTGAAATTGAACGCACTTTAGTACAATGCAAATACATCAAAGAACTAGAGATATGATGACTAGTTACCTATAAGTATTCTTATGGTGCAAAAAGTCAAACTTCAGAGGCATGTCATCAATAACCTTTAATGGAACGTAAATGTACATCCAAACTTAGCTGCAGGAATCTGCTAGGGCAATGGACAAGAACATTGGTGCAGGCTTAGTAACAATTACTCTTGTATGGTTGTTTACTTACAATAAACATTATTGTGCTGTCAAAAAGAATGATTAATCCAAGTGATTAATCAAAAACTAAAAATGAAAATAACTCATAATCCTGATACCTTCTTGATTGATAGCTTCCTGTATTCGCTACATATGTCTGCTATGTCCAGTGTGTGTGTGTGTGGGGGGGGGGGGGGGGTAACGAGTTACAAAGTTGGTATAGCCTACTTATCACAACATTGTCAAACACGTTGTCAATCGCAAACACTAATTTGTTTGTGTGTCAAACGTCTCGCTACCGAACTACCTACAGGAGCTTAATATGTGAAGGACGAAGAGAGAGCACCCATTTGGTAAATGAGCCAGTAGTGAGAAATAATAATTTTTAAGTAGGGTCTGGTGCCATTTCGATACTTTTAAAACGGTACCGGTGCCTAAACGGTGCCTGAACCGATACTTTAAAGGGTCACTCCACCCATTTGCATTAAGAGGTCCATTGTTAGAAAACCAGTCATACTATTGAATGGTTGTGCAACATTCTCTCATTTTCCCCTGAGACGAGAGAAATCCACTATTTACCTTTTTCACTTCCTCCTACAATGACGCAAAAATCGTCATTTGACGTCATTGTAGGAGGAAGTGTAATAAGGGTGGATTTCTGTAAAGACTACAAGCACAAGTAGTCTGCCCATAGGGGGTTGTACCTAATGCGCTAACAGACCCATCACAGATCAGTGCCTGTGCGTTTGATTTCACCGAGAGAAACTTTTCGAAAATATGGAGGAAAATACTGATTTTTCAGACGGATGCATTGGGGAGGATTTTGATTTAGACGAAGTTATGTTAGAAACGGATGTTCGTGGCTACCTTTATGAGCCACAGTACAGTGACGAGCAGCTAAAAAAACATGAAAAGCGTCAAACTAACACAGTAAAACATGGTTGATTTACATCTATAATAGCAAACTTATATATAACTTTTAGCTAAGTGTCTAACGTTACATTATTACGTTACATACTAACTTTACTTACTCATTTCTTGACAAGTGTAACGTTAGTTACTGAGGCAGACACATTAAAACAAAAAGCGAGCAAAACATACAAGATATTTAGTTCGTAAACAGAAAAATCATAGGAGATGTGTTTCTTTACAGCAGACGACTATGTCAGTGTGTGTTCTCAGTAGCCACTAGCTGCTAATAGAGTCTAGTCAGAAATTACATTACCTCCAGGCAAATGCGTTTAGTGCTGCTAGAGCTGGTGGTTCCCGACGTTCCTGGCTTTTCATCGTCATCGTCTGGCAAGGAAAATACTGAAGGAATTGAAGGGTTAGGCGCATAATCTTCGGGCTTGAAATGTAAACTGCACACCGTCTGATTTTTTAGTGCTTCAAGTGTTGTGTCCTCACCGAACTTAGGGTTATTGATAACGTTAGCCCGTAGCCACTTTTTGCACAAGTCCGTATCTTTCGGGAATCTGTGAATACTTTTCCTTGTTCTTGAACAACATCCCGGTACTATGCAAGTGCACACCATTTTGTCACAAAAACATTAATTGGGTCGCAAAATAACTCTTCACAACAAATTGTGCCAAATAATTTACAATCGGTAACATAGAGGAGAGCTCAACTAATCCACATTGATGGGCGGAGTAGTGGGAGTGGCCTGCGGAGCTGAGTATTGCAATGCACTATGGGGATTGTTGTCTACAGTCCACAAGCTCTAAAAAGTTATTTTCTGCCTTTTATAGGCCCAGAAGGACCAAAAAAAAAAAAAAAGATACTATTCTACTACATATATGACCCACTTTCAATACACATTCATGTCTCCACGGGTGGAATGACCCTTTAAAAAAAAGAGCCACAAAAAAAACTATGGATAACATTAAAGAACACTACAAATATTTAAAATAAATCCATAGCTTTCACCTTGGATGCTCTCATTTCCCAAAATGTGCTTCCCTTAATCTAAGGCTAATTTTAATAATGCCATTAATTTTAATAATAATCTAGCGAGATTTTGAATACACAAGCAGTCTGACAACGGCAAAATGAATGTTTGGAAATGTAAACTGATATTTTATACTGACACACACTACAGCAAAATATATAAATAACTGGCCCAACACCATTCTTTTAAGTGAAAATACTAACGTGCCCAATACTTTTGCAAAGTAGCTAGTGTATGTATAAAGTATGTATGATTAAATAAAGTATATATTTAAATAAGTGTAATTAAAGTATGTGTTCGTTCATATGTGTTAAGGGCTAGAATGTCGCTGGAGGAAACAGCTGTGGTGTGATGAGCGGTGAACAGCAAAAACTTTACAGTAGATGAGAAACCGACTGCTCCCTCGTGACCTTTTGTAAACTGTATTTATGACAAAGAACTGCACAGATACGGATATTCTAACAATCTATCGATAAGTCTGCGGATTGAAGAGCGCGCTGAAAGACGGAGAGGAGACCGGTCTGACGACGGTTTCATGTGAAATTTAAGGGGACTGACTCTGAGGCGATCGCAAATTTGTGTAAAGTTTATGGAGCTAAATGCTACAGCACCGCTAAAAAAGCCTAGCGAAGCCCCTGCTTCTTGTGTACATTTCGGAGATCCAGGACAAACATTTCAATCGATCGCTCAGGCATTTAAAAGGCACTGAAATCTGCTTCCTCTTGTTCGGTTCAGTGGATACTTTTTCCATACCCAACCCTACTTTTAAGAAATATATTTTTTGATTAACGAATCCAAAACTGGCTATGTCCTTGCTGGAGTGTGATGTGATCTGTGTCATGTGCAGGTGCGATGGCTCGCGTACAAACCAATAGGGTGTCGGAATGGTATGTGTTTAGACTTCTCATCCAACCACAATCCAATTCACTCCATCTGGATGGCGCGATTTATCTGGATGTTTTTTTTTTTGAATGATAAGCCGAAATGAAATTTAATATTTTTAAAATGTAAGGAGTAGAAAGTACAGATACTTGCGTGAAAATGTAAGGAGTAGAAGTAAAAAGTCGGCTGAAAAATAATTACTCAAATAAAGTATAGATACCCCAAATTTCTACTTAAGTAAGGTAACAAAGTATTTCTACTTCGTTACTTGACACCTCTGCTCACATATATAAAAACTGTTAAAAAATAAAACAAAGAAAAAGGCGATCGCTATAATTTCCGCCTCCATCTGCTGACAGGTGCGTCAGAGCGCGTCACGAGCCGTCACGAGAGAGCGCAAAAATTCTAATATACTATCTTTTGCCTATCTTTCATTCATTCTTTTTTCCGGTGGATTGTTTCATTCCATTTGTGATACTGTACGCTGCAAAACCAAGCCATTTTTTTCTACAAAGATGCAGTTCCTGACCATGAGTTATTCCATAATGGACACAGACAGTTCTGTCGCTGAAGAACTGAAACGTAAACAAAGGAACTATGATCCATATTACGTTATTGCTTCGTTGGACCAAACGTGCTCCATGAGATGTCGTTCAGTGGACCCTTACCTTCCTAACTAAACCGGGATTTACAACGAATCTGGAATGTACAGCGATTCCATTGTTCATTTTTTGATTTTGTAGCAAATACAGTTTTATAAGCTTTCCATTGAAAAACAGCAATCTGTCATCAATGCTTGAGGCTTAGATCTTTATAATGATATATAGTTTGTCAAGATTAAATTTGTCCCGTTTCATTTAATCTATTCGTAAACACAGACACGTGCGAGTTATGGGGCTTTCAGGACGCCCGCATCGGGGTGCTGGCTAACAGATTAACCCTCTCAGGCTCAAATTAAGTTAGTAACTTAGTAACTTTAGTAACCTTTAGTAAAGTTTTTAGTACTCCAGATACATAAAATATGTATCTGGAGTAATAAGGTTTTTAGTTTTTAACTGTTGCAAATCAGCAACGCCTGCCTTGAGAGGGTTAACCTGCCCCTCCAGTCAGTCTACCTCAAGTTTGCCCCCCGTTTTGTTGGTCCGTTTCGCATTTCTAAGATTATCAGTCCTGTCGAGGTCCGCCTTCAACTCCCTCCTAATCTCCATCACATGTCTAACGTCAGATGTCTATCTCCCCTGTCATGTCCTAGTCCTGTCTGGCTGGGGATTGCTGCTTCGCTGGTTGTCTTTTCTGCATTTACCCTTGTGTCTGCCCTGTGCCCAGCACGCCGATCTCTCAAGGCTGCCTGCACCCATGTCCCTACGGTGTGTGATCTAGAGTGAACTGAGAGCACCGAAGTATTGCCGCTGCTTGTCTACAGATTCATCTATTTTCCCCTCTGTGCGGCTGCAGAGCTGTCGATCAAACTGTTACCACCTGGGAGGTTGGCGTCTTTTTGGTTTCTCTATTTTTTCAACAAGTAAACGTTTTGGTTCCAGTTTTTCCCTACGGGAGGATTTTTCATTTCTCATTGGACTCTGACATACTCCTATGTTTTTTAATCAAAGACTCTGCTCTGCAAATTGCTCTCTCTGGTCCTCTTTCTTCACAACAGAAGGGTTCTACAAACTATTTTAGTCATTAAACATACAACTGCATATTTTTTTCAATTATAAAACACTAGACAGAATCATAGACATCATATAAGTGATTTATGTGAGCACTAGAAAAATACAACAAGAATAATTTGAGTAAGAAAAATAAAAAAAATAAATAATATTTAACTTTGTATGGCAATTACAGAACACCCTGAGATTGCTAGAAATGCAGCATTTACAATAAATTACAATGAAAATACATGCTGATGTGCTGGTGACCAGTTATAGAGATGGTCATAACACAAATGCGACATGAAGTCAATAAACCACTCTCTATTCATATAGATGGCGTTCACATTGATAGTCGTGATTACACAGTAATAGCGAGCTAATTTGCTCTCAAACCGATGGTAATCATGCAGATACAGGAACATTCAACATAAAACACACTCACACATGTATAAAAACTGTTGAAAAATAAAACAAATAAAGAAAAAGGCGATCGCTAAGTTCCGTCTCCATCAGATGATAGGTGCGTCAGAGCATGCATCACAAGCTGTCATGAGAGAGCACCAGAATTCAAATAAACAATCTTTCCACCTATCTTTCACTTTTTTTTGTGGATCGTCTCATTTTGTTTGTGTCACTGTACGCTACAAAACCATGCCGTTTTTTTTTTTTACCAACGAGACGCTGACGCAGTTACTGATCATGAGTTATTCCATAACAGACACAAACAATTCTGTCCCTGAACTAAAATAATAATTATAAATAATAATCAATTATTTGAGTCAGTGTAAATCAGGAGCTATCTGATGCACTTCTTGTGAGTCGATGTGATTTGAAAGACGATCGGGATGGCTTTCACTTGTACTTTGATGACTGGAAGTCCAGCTTGTAGTGTTGCTGAGGGAGAGGTTTGCTTTTAACCCACAAAACACCTGCTCTGGGCACACTGTGCCTAAACATTGCATCCTTAAAGGGCCATTGACCATGTAGCTTTGGGGCGTCAGTCCTCTGTACGGATGCATTGGCTGTTGAGGGCCATTGAAGTTTGGAGGCACATCTCTGTGATCACTGTCTGTGTTCCGATGACCGGAGAATCGCTGGATGGTTCAGGAAGTGCAGAGCAGGCTCTTTTTGTCATTTGAGTAGTTTGTGCTCTGTTGGGAGCAGTGTTCTGCTGAAGTGGGCACTCCCTTTAGTTCTGGCCATGTTGTTGGTGTAGACCAGCACCAAAGCAGTAGTGAGTGAGTTGTCAGATGAAACTCCTTGTGATAAGGGTAAATCATGCATGGCGTAGATTGCAGATGCCATTTGAGTTTGATGGCAGGTGGTCTTGAGTCAGTCCACGTAGTTAGCATTAGCTATGCATCATTGCCTCTTGTGAATAGCAGCTTTGGCACTGGCAGTTGTCAGCAGGTGCAGGATGTCTCTTCAGGAAAGTAGGTGTTGTTCAAAGTGGGGCCGAGTTCCCTCCATTCCCTTTAAGGTGTGTGGTTGAGGGTTTGGCCATGCTGTGACCCCTTTATGTATATGCTGGGACTGCAGTCTCATATATTAACCTGAGTAAATGTCTGGTATGGTCTGGCAGGAAGAACCAGGAAGTAGCAGGTTGAGCTTTGGTTATTTTACTTTAGGTTAAAATGCAGGTGTTCTTGGCAGTCACCATGGTTGACAACAAGACCTCATAAAATCGCTCATGCCCTTGCTTGTGAAGGCAGGTCTGGTGTGTGCTTGGTGAATGCTTTGAAGATGTGAGGCTTAAGGCCAAATTCTCATGGCTGGCTGTGAGATTTTCTTGTGACCTCTGTGACCTGACAGTCTGTCTGGGTGACCTGTCTGGCTGAATTGGCAGGGGTTTTGCACTTCAGCCTGGAGTTTCAGCTATCTCAAGTTCAACAAAGGGTCAATGTGATCCAGCAGCTCTTTATCAATGAGAAGGTGTTATTCATGTATGACTGCATGTTCAGTGCACACTTTTGGGCCTTAAGAGTTCAGTTTCGTTTCTGAGCTTCATTGTGGGGTCTATCAAGGCGTTAAAAGTGACATAAAAGTTGTTGTTTTTTTCAGTGTCACCAGAGCCCCAAGTCTCACCTTGTTTTCCAACATGCTGTTTCCTGTTTGCCCCCCTCTTCAATTGGGTTCCTCAGGAGTCTTGAGACAGGTGTTAAATCATCCTGGATGTGCAGCCATCAGCTGAAGTGGCTGGGTGATGTCATTACTTGGTAGTGGAATGGCTAGCCTTGTGGTCAGTGGCTGGTTAGCAAAGATCTGGGTTGTGGGCTGGTCTGACCTTGAGACTGGGTTCTCGCGACCAGCTGAGATGTCAGGCCTGATCTTTGTGACCTGGCAGTGCACTTCAGATGAGTTGGCTGGCAGAAAAGATGAACGTTCCCTCACTTGAGCCCAATTCTTTGAATGCTTGAAGTCCATTGGGGTTTAAAACAATACAGCAAGTATATGTTGGTGAAAAGAGGACACGTGTCCATTTGTGTTGTGTACACAGGGTCTCATGGAGCTGCTGGTCAGGTGCAGGTGAGTTGGCCTTGTCAGTATTTTGGCCTGTCGTGTGTGGTCATCCATCTGCTGATGTGCTGTCTGGTTGCCATGACCGTCTGGCTCTAGAATGGATGTCTCTTTGGTGAGAGACTGTTGGCCGAGATCTGGGCATATCTCTTAGTAGGAGGGCATTCTGTGCATTCTGCTGCTCGCAGTTAAAAAGAGTCTGCTAATCTGATCTTGTTTGTCCTGCTGGTGAGGCCACTATGAGCATCAGTTCCTTTAATGTCCTCAGGATCTTTTCATGCTGGCCCATGTGCTCTCCAGAGTCAGTTCTGGGTACTGTGCAGAGATAGACAGGATTTTACTGCGGATTTCGTGAGGAAGGAAGGTTCTGGAGTTGAAACCTTCCTCCCTTGTTGCCTGTTCTGTCATCTGCCGTAGATTAATTGTTGTAGTAGACTCGTAGTTGTAGTTTTTGTCATCTGCTTTGATAGTTTCAGTCTGCTGGTACAGGATGTTGTGTGCCTCAAGGTTTGTGTGGTCACACTGGCAAAGTTCAAGCATAAAAGTCCCTGTTTTGCAAGTAGGCAAGTGTTGTGGCCTTCTGCAGTGTTTAGGTCGACAGTTGTAATGTCTCTAGCCAGCTTGTTGGGGTCTGTGGGTCCACATGGTGTGTGTGTCTGCAGTGAACCTCTGGACGGGACCCTGCCCCACCCCGCTGTGGTTGCAGGCTGGGGAAGTGTGAAGTGTGAACAGTGGGCTCTCACCCCCCCCACCCGCAGGTTTTGACTCTTGGCTGGGGGCCTGGGCCTGCTTGTCAGGGGAAATTCTGTGTTATGTTTACCCAGTCTATTCACCTTGTGGTCTGCAAGCATATTTCAGTTCATTTGTGACACTGAAGTCACCTTGGATTTTTTGACTTTACCCGATTGGTGTTTGGGTTCGGTGTCAGCTTGGGCTGCTTACAGGTGGAATTCACAGTTGTTATTTTGATTCACCTGGGCCATTACTTAAGAGAGCTTTAGCCTGGCATGATCAACTTAGCTGAATCTGTACCTTCAAGCTAAAAGGTAAATGAATAAAATGAAATCATAGAGAGGTATAATAAAGTCAAAATAAAAATAAAAAATAAAAAATAATGAAGTTTATGGTTTCAGTTCACATTTGTTATTTACTCACTCTGTTCAGTTTTATTAGATTCATAGATTTGAGTCCACATACAAATCAAAACAATAAACCCATTTCACTTCTAAAAATTAATGCTTCTTATCCCTCTCAAAAAAACAATTCACATCTTATATTCCTTTAACCTTGTGTATGTGTGTGTGTGTGTGTACAGTTTGGATGGGTTAAATACAGAGCACAAATTCTGAGTATTAGTCACCATACTTGTCTGTATGTCACGTCACTTTCACACAGCAAATGTGTTTGTTTACAGGAAATGTTCTAATCTCTAATCAAAGTTATCCCTGTAGATTAAAGCATTCATTTGAATAGTCTGCACTCAGGAAAGCAAAAACATTTTCTGATCCAGGTAAGCTACAGGTTACCAGTGTACAGGGATAATCTTAAGATATACTAAGATTTATGTGGCAAAATATTTTCAAAGAAAGTATTTATTATTACCATGTTGATTAAGGATCACATGTATTGTTGTGTAACATTTTATCTGAAAATAGGCATAAATCTTAGTATATCTTAAGATTGTCCCTGTAAACTGGTAACGTATCTTACCTGGATCAGAAAATGTTTTTGCTTTCCTTAAAGGTGTATAGTTAGCATTTGGGTCTGTATGCATTTGTGTGGACAGTACAATGTTTTTCATTCTTTTACACAGAAGAGAAAAAATATATGTGAGTTTCAAATGCCACCAACTCAAGTAATAATAATATACTGATTAAATGAATGAATGAATGAGGCACTTATGTAACATTTCTTTTAAACATTTATTCATTTAGCTGATGCTTTTATCCAAAGTGACTTACAATTGTTATATATGTCAGAGGTCGCACGCCTCTGGAGCAACTAGGGGTTAAGTGTCTTGCTCAGGGACACATTGGTGTCTCACAGTGGATATAGCACTCTCCAATCCAGGTACTGACCAGTCTCAACCCTGCTTAGCCTCAGTGGGCAGCCAGTCTTGGGCTGCAGGGTGATATGGCTGTGGCATCTTAGACATGGCATACCGTAGCTCTAAGAAGTATTTAAGTGTCACTGTAAACATCTATAAATTATAATTTTTTGGCTTTCTCTGACTCTCTGCACCAGTATCAGGCAAAATTAGATGTCTACGCACAAACGAACTAAAAAAGGAAATTCAACATAATCATCACTGAGTGTTGGTTTGAACCCATTCTAAAAGTTTTTTTGCCAGGTTGTCTCATGTTTTTACAGAGACATTTAATTTGGAGATCTGAACATAATGAAATTAACAGTTAATAGTCTCTAAAGGTAGCTTCCTGAGGTGCTTTGGAGTTTACATTATTTCTAATTATTTAACACTAAAACAATGTATGTGTTCCTCAAGCTAAATGAAATCATCACTCAGTTTGTAGTCGCTACGCTCAGCCTTTAAAAAGCTCTGAACTACAACATTTTAGTGGTTTATATGACAAATTGTAACTCACTCTCATATAAGAAGACCAGGATTAGTCAAGTCATGGTTGAGTATATTCAAAATTAACTTTTATACACAGCTCACATGGAAAAGAGAACATATTCCGGTGCTGTGACCTAATCACATGATGACCTCATATTTGTGTGTGTTGGTGTAAACAGAGAAAAACAGAGAACAGTAGTGTGGGAGGTGTCTGTAACCATTTAAGTTTGTTATAAAACGCCTACTGCAGTTTCTGTTTTTTTATTATTATACCAGAGCTTAATTCAGCTATGAGCTTATGTTCAATATGTGTAATGAAGAGAACTTTAAAAAATGTCATTATAGGTATAAATATCAAAACACTTATACATTAAATTGCAGTGCTCTCTCAATCTAGGTAGGTTCCTGTCCAATGTCTAGTTAAAATTCAAAGCTATAATGTATGTTACAACAAAATTACATTTAGGCATACTCTCGAAATATTAGGTCCACTTCCCTCACTGTAAAAACATAATTTTCTTCGTTACACCATATTTCTAGAAACAGGGTTGGGAACCACTATCCTTAAAGGGATGGTTCATTTTCAAATTAAATTTTGGTATGTTTTAGCTTACCTCAAGGGCATCCAAGATATAGGTGTCTTTGTTTCCACAGTAGTTCCCATTTTGATATTTTTAGGTAAAACCGTTCTTGTCTGTGACTCATATAATGGAGGTCTATGGTCACCATTTGAGGGCGCTCGTGCTTCCTGTTGTGTGACATTTGCGCGTGCTCTGGCTTTGTCTGTGCAAGCGCAGAAAGCCCCCGAAGTTATCTCTCGCGCTCAACCCTCAGATCAGTTGGACACGGTTGTGTACAAGAGGTAAAAACGATATAAATACTGTTCGTTTTCCTACACAAACCGCTCGCTTCGTGTCTTAGGTCATCAATGTGTACTTACGATGGGGAATTGTTTAATTTTGACTCCTCTGTGCATGCTCTTTGAGGTGGTGACCATAGACATCCATTATGTGAGTCACAGACAAGAACGGTTTTACCTATAAATATCAAAATGGAAACTACTGCGGAAACAAAGACAACTACATCTTGGATGTCCTTGAGGTAAACTAAAACATACCAAAATTTAATTTGAAAGTGAACTATCCCTTTAATAATTATGCCCTGAACTGCACAGAATTGGAGATATCATATACAGTATATGCCTCTAAATAAAATATGCCTCTAGCAGGTTTTATTTTGAGACAGCATTACTGCAGCATCTTTTGCTATCAATATTAATTGGCATGTAAGTCCAAATTTTGCACTTTACTACTTTGCTGTATATTCCACAGGCCAGAATGATTTTGCAGCCATGGAACAAGAAACTCCACTGGTTGTTAGAAGGACTCTCACTCTAAATTAGCCCTACAAAGCTCTATATGCTTTCAGCCAGACATAAAGGAAACCTTAGTCCAATATGAACACATTTGCTCCCTAACTAGCCTCTACTTGAGGCATGGTGTGTGCAACTAAATTGTCCAACATATTTTTGGATGTCTGTACATGAGGTAAGACATAACCTTTAATTGAACTAATACTTGTTTTCATGTATGTGACTTAAGGATGTGGATGTGGGTGTGAAGGGCAGGAGTTCCATGGAAACCCCACCCCCACCCCGTCGGATCTTTGCCAAAGGGTGGTGAGCAAGGGAATACAAAGTCAGTGATCTGTCCCTTCATCAATGCTAGAAACAGTCTCAACATGTATGTCAACATGTCTAATATTGGGGTCTGTAAGATTAAGACAGGAATATCCCTTGGATGGGTATTATGAAGATTATGGTTTCAGTTCACATTTGTTATTTACTCCCTCTGTTTAGTTGTATTAGATTCATAGATTTGAATCCACATACAAAGCAAAACAATTAATTCACCCATTTCACTTCTAAAAATTAATGCTTATCAACCCAACCCTCTCAACTCATATTCCGTTAACTCAGATTGGAGTGTTTTGTTTATTAAGAACATCACTTAAACTACAATTAATTACTGTAATGTGAAACAAATAAAGACTGGTACAGTTCCCACACCTCAAGCATTTAAAAAAAAGAAAGAGAGAAAAGTGTGTAAGGCACAGTTGAGTTGACACTGACCCTAAGACAACAAAAGAGTGTGACTCTTGTTGAAAACAAATAAATCAATCAGACCTACCATATGGCCAGGCTGTCCCCTGAGCTGCCAGGAGGAAGATGATGAGTACAGAGATGTGGTTTGAGAAGAGAATGTGGCCTGCCCACTGGGTGCGCCTCTTCAGCTGAACAGATAAAAACATGCTGCAGTCTTAAGCTCTGTTTACTCTTTGAGCTCAACTGCTTTGACATCACCTCTTCTCTTTACTTCCCTCCCTCCTGACTCACATTTTCCCCCCTCTCTCTCTCTCTCTCTCTCCCTCCCTCTCTCTCTCTCTCTGCATACTCCCCTAAGTTTCTCTCTGTCCCAAACCTCTTGCATTCTTTACACATTCAGCACCCTCTCCCTCTCTCTTTAAATTTACTGTACTCAAAAGAGAATGTCTCTCTTTCTTCCTCTATTTCTCTCCCTTCCCTTGGTTTCAGGTTTCAGACTCCAGCATGCAAGAGCCTCCACTTATCAACAGCTCAGCTGTTAGAACTCCCTCACTGTTTCAGAATAAGAGATATGTTCACTGGAAAAAGGTTGTTTTTAAGACAAACAAAATAACTAATCAATAACATCATTCTATTCTATTCTATTATATTCTATTTCAGGACTAAATGGTCACAGACTCACAAAGCCTGACGTTTGACAAGTAGCATAAAGTCTGATTGAGTTTGCAACTTATATATGCCAAAACTGCCCACTTAATTCCAAAGTACTTTCTATGCAATTGCTCAGCGTCTTATATGACCATACAGCATGTTGTTTCAACTCAGCGAAGCATGTTCAAAAACACATCATTTATTAGCAGGCAAAAGCTGTAGCATTACTTTTCAAGTTATAAAGATATAATATAAGTAATAAAGATACAATACATATAAAGTTGCAATGTTTTTAGTCTAATAATAAGAATTGTCACAGAATAACTGCAAACAATGACTTTTATTTTGAAAGGTTTGCTGAAGTCCATGTGCAAACACAGTTTCCACCATTACACTTTCTCTCTCACTCCCTCCCTCCCTCTCTCTCTCTCTCTCTCTCTCTCTCTCTCACACAGACACACACACACACACAATCTGAAGGCCAGCAACATATTGTAGATGTCTGTTTGTTATCCTGTGTTGTACTGTGCCACTCATTGTCCTCTGTTTACTTTCATTGTATTGTATATTTAATTTTATATTGTCTTTTGTTTTAAAGTTTAATATTCAGTTATGCAGTTTAACATCAAAAGACAGGACACCAGTTCCTTTACAAATGTTAATAGATTCATCTATGTAACTAAGCATACACACATGTACTCAACACTGTACTTGCATTGTTGCATTGTGGTACACTTCTTACCAGCCAAACTTGTGCCCAGAAAAGGCTGCCATATTTAAAGTTTCTGTTTGCCCAGAAGGGCACTTCCATTTTCAGTTACATTACAGGGGAAAATCAAAAACAAGATTTCTCATTCTCCTAGTGAAAAATAAATATACTTAAATGTATTTGAAATACATTTCAATCATACCAAGTATACTACAACTGCATTTTTCTATTTATGTACTTAATAAAATGTTCTGCAATTGTACTTTAAGTATAGTTAACTGGTATACTTAAAGTATGCTGAATTGCAACTAATTTTGTACTTAACTCATTTTAATTGTGCAGAAGTAGTGCTAAAGTACTATTAAAGATGTACTTAGTATATTTGATTGTGCTAAAGTGAAACTAATGCATGTACACTATAGGTACACTTTAAATATTTTGCATTTGAAGTTGCAAAATATTATTTGCAATATATTATTCAAAAATCATACAATCCTCATCAAAAGTGACATTAAATCACATTTTAGACTTAATATTAAGAAATGTGCATTGTTCACAATTAATACTATAATAATAAATGGTGTGTTTAGTTATCAGGTTTTTTTTTTTTTTTGTGCAATATAATGTAATAAGATTCCAGCGATTTTCTGCCAGTTGTCTGCAGAATACATAGACTGTCCATAACAGACATTCAAATTGTGCACAACCAGGGCCGCATATGGAATAAACAGATGTTTCACCCAGTAAAGTTTGTTACGGATCTCCATAGAGACACAGAGGACATATTTTGGACTTTCCTTAGAATTTTCCTAATTTGGCTGAATGATTTAATCGACAATGTAGCCAATAAACCCTGTTAAGAATTTGGAGAAGTGTACATATGTAAAAACAATCAATTTTGTGTGTATTCAGTACTGACTTACCTCAACGCAAATTCAGAATTGATCTGGGTCCTGTTTTTTTTATTGGTTTCTTATGACAGGATTGTTGTCAAGCCAAGTCACCTTAACTTATATAGTACTTTAAATACTACAGATTGTTTCAAAACAGCTTTACAGTAATTTATAGAAAATAAACTGAATCAAATACATAATCAAATATAAGAAAAAATATTTTTGTCTGCAAAGATTATAGTGTCATTACTCATGTCAGGTAAGCAAAAGAGGAGGAATCAGATGTGGGGATAACAATAATTAATCAAAATTTACTGGCACACAGAAACAGGAAATACAACATGAAAGGAAATGTTTAGGCCACTATGAGGAAGAATTCCAGCCAGGCAGTCCAGAGAATGGAAATTCAGAGCGAGTGTGCGTACTATGTAAAAGCTCATTGTGAATTCAGCAGGTTGAGAGGAGACCTGACCTGAGACCCTTCAAATATTGGTCACCGAGGAGGCTTTCTATGGAGCCAAAAGAGTCTCAATAAAGATAAATGCACACACTACATTCACATATGCACACATAGGATTCATACATGCACACACATAATTCATAAATACACACACAGGATACACAAATGCGCACAAAATTCACAAATGCACACACACAATTTAAAAAGCACAGAAGATTCACAAATGCATACAAAATTCAGAAATGCACACAAAATTCAGAAATACACACACAATTCAGAAATGCAAACAACATTTACAAATGCGTCACTTCCTGTTTGTTGTTGGCGGCTGTACTGCGTTTGAGCTCCGTCACTATATTCTTTTCATTGACTATTTTTAACTCAAAAATCAATTTTATACATCATCGTTTCCGTTTATATAACGTGTGAATATATCCTCTATTGTATTCTACAACAAAAACAATCAGAGCGCCTCGCTATCACTAGTTTTATTTTGATCTCCCGGGTCCGCTATTAGCTTTTAGCCCGTTAGCATCAGCGGCGTGGTTGCAGCTAACTGCGCTTACATTGCTAATACTCTATTCACACACATTACCACTGCTGTACTCACTGTTACTTGCTTTAATGGCGGATGAATGTCTCCACTCTGTGCAGCTCGAGCTCGAGGCCGTGGGAAAGCAGATTCGCGACCTGGAGGTGAGGCAGGCCCAGCTGAGAGAGCGGAGAGCCGCGCTGGAATCATCCCGGGCTGACGCTCACAAGTCCGGGGTAAGTATACAGCGATCTGCTAACAGTCCCACCACGTCTACTCCGTGTGTTTCTCTGCACAGGCCCGGTGCACTCAGGACGCGATCTTCCCAGATGTCCTTCACTGCGACGCCGGGACACCACGGACCCTGGGTGCATCCACAGCGGAGGACGCGAGCCGGGTCCCGGGCGACGACTTCTCCCCCTCCTGCCTTAGACATCTCCATCCGGAACCGCTTTGCTCCCCTCCGCGAGACAGGACGCGACGCTGTGATCATCGGAGACTCCATCGTCCGACACGTAAGTGCTACGTTAGCCGAAGGTAAAGTGCACACTCATTGTTTGCCTGGTGCTCGTGTTCTCGATGTTTCTGCGCAGATACCGGCGATCCTGAAGGCCGAGGAGAGCCCCAGAGCGGTCGTGCTTCACGCCGGGGTTAACGACACCACGCTGCGGCAGACGGAGACGCTGAAGAGGGACTTCAGGAGCCTGATCGAGACGGTTCGCAGCACGACGCCCGCGGCGACGATCGTCGTGGCAGGACCACTGCCCACGTATCGACGAGGACACGAAAGGTTCAGTAGACTTTTTGCTTTAAATGAATGGTTGTTGTCATGGTGTAAAGAACAGAAACTGCTATTTGTTAATAACTGGAATCTTTTCTGGGAGCGTCCTAGGCTGTTTCGCGCTGATGGTCTGCACCCCAGCAGAATCGGAGCGGAGCTGCTCTCTGACAACATCTCCAGGACACTTCGCTCCATGTGACTAGTAAGACAATTCTCAGATAACTATTATGATGAGTTTTGTTCCACCCGCTTAAATGATAAAAGTACTTGCGCTGTAAAAACTATTAAGACTGTGTCTGTTCCCCGAATAGTGAGGTCAAAATATAATGTAGGATCTAGAAAAAATCTTATCGTAATTAAACCAGAAAAATGTAAAGTAAATGAACAAAAACAATTTTTAAAGTTTGGGCTGATAAATATTAGATCACTCACACCCAAAGCAGTTATTGTAAATTAAATGATCACAGAAAATAGTTTTGATGTACTCTGCTTGACTGAAACCTGGCTAAAACCAAATGATTATTTTGGTCTAAATGAGTCCACTCCACCAAACTACTGTTATAAGCATGAGCCCCGTCAGACTGGTCGTGGCGGAGGTGTTGCAACAATATATAGTGATATTCTCAATGTTACCCAGAAAACAGGATACAGGTTTAACTCTTTTGAAATACTTCTGCTAAATGTTACACTGTCAGACATGCAAAAGAAGTCTAATGTATCTCTTGCTCTGGCTACTGTGTATAGACCACCAGGGCCGTATACAGAATTCCTAAAAGAATTTGCAGATTTCCTCTCAGACCTTCTAGTTACAGTTGATAAGGCGCTAATCATGGGAGATTTTAATATTCACGTTGATAATGCAAATGATACATTAGGACTTGCGTTTACTGACCTAATAAACTCCTTTGGAGTCAAGCAAAATGTCACCAGGCCCACTCATAGTTTTAATCATACACTAGATTTAATTATATCGCATGGAATCGATCTTACTGCTATAGATATCGTACCTCAATGTGATGATGTTACAGACCATTTCCTTGTATCATGCATGCTGCATATCACTGATATTAACTATATGTCTCAGCGTTACCGTCTGGGCAGAACTATTGTTCCAGCCAACAAAGACAGATTCGCAAATAACCTGCCTGATCTATCTCAACTGCTATTTGTACCCAAAAATACACATGAATTAGAAGAAATTACTGACAACATGGGCACTATTTTTTCTAATACATTAGAAGCTGTTGCCCCCATCAAATTGAAAAAGGTTAGAGAAAAACGTACTGTGCCATGGTATAACAGTAATACTCACTCTCTCAAGAAAGTAACTCGTAGTCTTGAACGCAAATGGAGAAAAACTAACTTGGAAGTTTTTAGAATTGCATGGAAAAACAGTATGTCCAGCTATAGACAGGCTCTAAAAACTGCTAGGGCAGAGCATATCCACAAACTCATAGAAAATAACCAAAACAATCCAAGGTTTTTATTTAGCACAGTGGCTAAATTAACAAATTACCAGACGCCACCTGATTCAAATATTCCACCAACGTTAAATAGTAATGACTTTATGAATTTCTTCACTGATAAAATAGATAACATTAGAAATACAATAGCGAATGTAGATTCTACAGCGTCTAACACTTCAGTTTCATCCATCGCACCCAAAGATAAACTGCAGTGCTTTACAAATATAGGACAGGAAGAGCTAAATAAACTTATCACTGTATCTAAACCAACAACATGTTTATTAGATCCTGTACCCACTAAATTACTGAAAGAGTTGTTACCTGTAGCTGAAGAACCGCTTCTCAATATCATTAACTCGTCGTTATCTTTAGGTCACGTCCCAAAACCATTCAATCTGGCGGTTATCAAGCCTCTTATTAAGAAACCAAAACTAGATCCTAGTGTACTGGCAAATTATAGGCCTATTTCAAATCTTCCATTTATGTCTAAAATTTTAGAAAAAGTTGTGTCTGCTGAACTGAGCACCTTCCTGCATAAAAATGATCTGTATGAAGAATTTCAGTCAGGTTTTAGGCCCCACCATAGCACAGAAACTGCACTTGTTAAAATTACAAATGACCTGCTTCTTGCGTCAGATCAAGGCTGCATCTCATTTCTAGTCTTACTTGATCTTAGTGCCGCGTTCGACACCATAGATCATGACATACTCATAGATCGATTACAAAACTATACAGGTATTCAAGGGCAGGCTCTAAGATGGTTTAGATCCTACCTGTCCGATCGCTACCATTTTGTTTCCTTAAATGGGGTGTCATCTCATTTATCATCAGTAAAATATGGAGTGCCACAAGGATCCGTCCTAGGTCCCCTTCTATTCTCAATATACATGTTGCCCCTTGGTAATATTATTAGAAAATACGGAATTAGCTTCCACTGTTATGCTGATGATACTCAGCTATATATCTCAACGAGACCAGATGAAACTTCCAAATTATCTAAGCTAACAGAGTGTGTTAAAAATGTAAAAGATTGGATGACAAATAATTTTCTCCAATTAAATTCGGATAAGACAGAGATATTAATTATTGGACCAAAAAACACCACACAGAATCTTGTAGATTACAATCTGCAACTAGACGGATGTACTGTTACTTCCTCTACAGTCAGAAATCTGGGTGTTATATTAGACAGCAATTTGTATTTTGAAAATCATATTTCCAATGTTACAAAAACTGCATTCTTCCATCTTAGAAACATTGCCAAGCTACGAAACATTTTATCTGTTTCTGATGCAGAAAAGCTAGTTCATGCTTTCATGACCTCTAGACTGGACTATTGTAATGCACTTCTAGGTGGTTGTCCTGCTTCGTCAATAAACAAGCTACAGGTAGTCCAAAATGCAGCAGCTAGAGTCCTTACCAGGTCAAGAAAATATGATCATATTACCCCAATTTTACAGTCTCTGCACTGGCTACCTATTAAGATCCGTATCAGTTACAAATTATCATTACTTACCTATAAGGCCCTAAATGGTTTAGCTCCTGCGTACCTAACTAGCCTTCTACTATGCTACAACCCATCACGCACCCTAAGGTCACAAAACGCTGGACTTTTGGTAGTTCCTAGGATAGCAAAGTCCACTAAAGGAGGTAGAGCTTTTTCACATTTGGCTCCCAAACTCTGGAATAGCCTTCCTGATAATGTTCGGGGTTCAGACACACTCTCTCTGTTTAAATCTAGATTAAAAACGCATCTCTTTCGCCAAGCATTCGAATAATGTATCTCTTATATTGTGAGTGTAGTTGCATCTGCATTTTTATTCTTTAGCTTGGGTTAAACTAATTTTACTTTGTTGGATCAGTAGCTATGCTAATGATGTCTCTATTTTGTTTCTATGTTTTGCCACGGGATTTACATCCCGTGGTAACTAGGATTTACACAAGCTCCAGTCTGGATCCAGAACTCCTGAGAAGAGATGATGCTGACCCTCAGAGGACCCCAGATGATCCTATAACCTTGAATCAACAAACAGAACTAACAATTATTGCTACATGTGTGACTGCATCATATAATTACTATTAATTAATAATATTGATAGTTCATCCTCTAGCTGACTACGTCTTGTATTATTATTATTATTTTTATTTTTCTAAAATCCTGTCAAACGTGCACAAACTACTAGCTACTACTAAATATTGTAGAAACATAATTTTCTGTAAAGTTGCTTTGTAACGATTTGTATTGTAAAAAGCGCTATACAAATAAACTTGAATTGAATTGAATTGAATGCGCTCAAGATTCACAAATGCACAGGACAGGATTCAGAAATGTATTTCTGATGCACACACACATATATCTTGATTTACAAACTGCTTGCAGTCTGTGAACTTCACTGCATTTGTGTGTGAATTTTGAGACTCCCCTGACTTGGCTCGACACACAAATGCCTTTTTTTAAACAAGTAATGATCTGCAACCAATCAGATATCTCCCTTGTTTTAGCCAATCACAAGAATGCACCCCACGTGGGGGATTGTTTACTTATAAGCCAATCAGCGAATGACTCACTTTCCTCAGCGAACAACTCACTTTCCTCACGCAGCGAACGACTCACTTTCCTCAGCGAACGACTCACTTACCTCACGCAGCCGGCGACCCACTTTGCGCAGCCGGACACCCACTTTGCGCAGCAGGAGACTCACTTTCCGCCACCGGAGAGTCACTTTCCTCTCTCAGCGAACGACTCACTTTCCTCTCGCAGCGAACGACTCATTTTCCTCACGCAGCGAAAGGTTCACTTTCCTCACGAGTCACGCAGCGAACGACTCACTTTCCTCACGCAGCCGGAGACCCACTTTTCGCAGTCGGAGAGTCACTTTCCTGTCGCAGCGGACCACTGACTCTCTTTTCATGTAGGGACCGAATATTATAATTAAAGTGACTTCTATATTGCTTCCAAAATAATATTTAGATATATTTAAATATTCAAAAAGGTGTTAATTTTTTTTTTTACTTTCATTAAAATATTTCAATAAAATGAAATAATTGCCTATTGCAAATTTATGAATCCATGGTTAACTTTTTTTCTGCAGTCACTGGGCTATATGTATTGAGACATTTCTAAATTTATATTTTGTAAAAAATAATAAAAAATAAACCTGAATTGTAATCTAAACATTTGTATTTTCATACAATTTCATAAATAAGTAGGCTATAATATGCCGCACCACAGGCATATCGCACTGGGTGAACGCGTTCATGTGATTGGCTTATAAGTAAACAATCCCCCACGTGGAGTGCGTTCTTGTGATTGGCTAAAAGAAGGGCGATATCTGATTGGTTGCAGATCATTCCCTGTTTAAAAAAAGGCATGAAGTTCACAGACCGCAAGCAGTTTGTAAATCAAGATATATGTGTGTGTGCATCAGAAATACATTTCTGAATCTTGTCCTGTGCATTTGTGAATCTTGAGTGCATTTGTAAATGTTGTTTGCATTTCTGAATTGTGTGTGTATTTCTGAATTTTGTGTGCATTTCTGAATTTTGTATGCATTTGTGAATCTTCTGTGCTGTTTAAATATTGTGTGTGCATTTGTAAATTTTGTGTGCATTTGTGTATCCTGTGTTTGTATTTATGAATCATGTGTGTGCATGTATGAATCCTGTGTGTGCATATGTGAATGTAGTGTGTGCATTTATCTTTATTGAGACTCTTTTGGCTCCATAGCTTTCTACCTCCTGCTTCTAAACACTATCACAGTGAGAGCACATGATGAGCTCATGACAGCACATGGTCGCTTCCTTTTTGTTGCTGCCATGTGTCTTGAGTTTTAGTGCCGTCACATTAATTATTTAAATACTATTTTTTATCTTTAAATCTATTTTATACTCCATAAATTTCATTTAGTTTTCATATATATAATGTGTGAATATATCCTCTATCATATTCTACAACAAAAACAATCAGAGCACCTTGTTATGACTAGTTTTATTTTGATTTTCCACTATTTAGCTAATAGCCCAATAGCATCGCCAGCATGGTTACCGCTAATCACGCGTTCACTGCTAATACTCAATTCCCACACATTACCATTGCTTTACTCACTGTTACTTGCATTAATGGTGGATGTATGTCTACCTTTGAGTGCAGGTGAAGACACATTCGAGCTGCAGGCCGTGGAGAAGCAGATTCGCGATCTTAAGAAGAGGCAGGCCCAGCTGATAGAGCGGAGAGCCGTGCTCTGAAACAAAAGGTTCAGTAGACTTTTTGCTTTAAAAGAATGTTTGTTGTTATGGTGTAAAGAACAGAAATTGCTATTTGTTAATAATTGGAATCTTTTCTGGGAGTGTCCTAGTCTTTTTCGCACTAATGGCCTTCACCCCAGCAGAGTCGGAGCAGAATTCCTCTCGGACAACATCTCCAGGACACTTCGTTCTATATGACTAGTAATATGACCAATTCTCAAATAACTGCTATGATGGCTTTTGTTCTACCCGCTTAAATGATAGATGTACTTGCACTGTCCAGTCTATTGACTGTGTCGTTCACCGAACAGTGAGGTCAAAATATAAACTTACTGTAGGATCTAGAAAAAAATCTGATCGTGATTAAACCAGAATAATATAAATAAATAAACAAAAACAATTTTTTAAGTTTGGGCTCATAAACATTAGGTCACTTACACCAAAAGCAGTTATTGTAAATTAAATCACAGATAATAGTTTTGATGTACTCTGCTTGACTGAAACTTGGCTTAAACCAAATTATTATATTAGTCTAAATTAGTCTACTCCACCAAACTACTGTTATAAGCATGAACCCCGTCAGACTAGTTGTGGGGGAAGTGTTGCAACAAGATAAAGTGATATTCTCAATGTTAGCCAGAAAACAGGATACAGATTTAAATCATTCAAAATACTTCCATTTAATGTTACACTGTCAGATATGCACAATAAATCTATTGTATCTCTTTCTCTGGCTACCGTGTATAAACCACCAGGGCCGTAAACAGAATTCCTAGAATAATTTGCAGATTTCTTCTCAGACCTACTGGATACCGTTGATAAAGTGCTAATTGTCAGAAATGGTTATGTTCAAGTTTATAATACAAATGATGCATTAGGACTTGTGTTTAGTTTAGTGACGTCACATACAGCCAAGTATGGTGACCCATACTCAGAATTTGTGCTCTGCATTTAACCCATCCAAAGTGCACACACACCGCGAAAACACACCCAGAACAGTGGACAACCATTTATGCTGCGGCACCCAGGGAGCAGTTGGGGGTTCGGTGCCTTGCTCAAGGGCACCTAAGTCTTGGTATTGCCAGTCTGATACTCGAACCTAAACCCCTAGGGTTAGGAGTCAAACTCTCTAACCACTAGGCCATGACTTCTTTTCCCTTAGTTTAGTTTATTCATTTATAGAGCACATTTCAAAACAACAGAAGTTGCAACCAAAGTGCTGTGCAGAGGTTTTAAAACAAAAATTTAAACAATACTGAAACAGAATTAACACACTGGATCAAAACCTTGAAAACATGCTCACCTTTAGTTTGGTAATGTGTGCGAGGAACAGAGATAAGTAGTTGATTGGAAGAATTTAAGGATATTTAAGCATTGTACAAGAAGATCACTAATATACTAAAAGGCAATTCCATGCAAAGCTTTATAATCAAAAAACAAAGTTTTAAAATCCATCCGGGACGTAACCAGTAGATAGAGGCAAGAACAGGAGTTATGTGCTGACACTTTTTAGTGCCAGTCAAAAGCTTGCTTGCTGCGTTTTGAAACATGTGAAGACGATGTAGAGTTGAATTAGGTAAACCCAGGTAAAAAGAGTTGCAATAATCCAACTTTGAGGAAATAAAATCATGAAAAATGGATTCCAAATTGATTCCTTAAAGAGCATCATCTTGATTTTGGCAACAGATCTTAGCTGAAAGAAACTGCTTTTAACAATAGCACTAATCTGCTTATCGAAACTCAAATAAGAATAAAAAATAACAGCCATATTTTTAACACAGCCATGAACATTTGAGGATAAAGAACCAATATGATTTACTATGTCAGAGGTTCTATCTGGTGAGGCGTGTAACGATCGGGAACACAGGGACACAGAAGACAAGAGATCGAAAAGCATTGTGAGTTTAACGGGTAATCCAATATCAGAATCCAACAAGCAGGGGGTCAAAACCAAAAATCAATCCAAAACACAAACAAACAAACAGGAACAGGAACTTGAAACTTGTGGGAATTGTAGTGCCTGCGGTGAGGTGCCTATGGGGAAGTGAGACCACTAGTGGAGACCCAGGGAAACACAGAACAGACACTATGACATTACCCCCTCCTCTACAGAGCAGCTACCAGATGCTCCACCCGAACACAAGAACAGACCAAGGAACACAGAGACCAGGAAGGAGGTGGACTGGCGGAGGACCAGGGGGAGGGACGGATGGCCAGGCAACAGAGGGAAACAGAAAAAGGGAGTGCAAACAACAAAAACAAGGAGACCAGGAGGGAGGTGGACCGGCGGAGGACCAGGGGGAGGGACGGAGGGCCAGGTAATATAGGGAAACAGAGACAGGAAGTGCAAAAAAACAAAAACAAGGAGACTAGGAGGGAGGTGGACCGGCGGAGGGCCAGGTAATAGAGGGTAACAGATACAGGAAGTGCAAAAAACAACAACAAAACACAAGGCCAGGAGAGAAATGAAAGTCCAGGGCCCCAGGGCCAAGCCCACAGGGCAGGAATCCAGGGTGGAGCAAGGTGGAACTGGAGCCATGCAGTCGAGACAGAAACCCACCAAGGCGGCGCAGAAGACCACCACATCCATGCAGTCAAGACCGAAGCCCGCCAGAGCAGCGCAGAAGACCACCACATCCGTGCGGGCGAGACAGAAGCCCACCAGGGTGGCACAGAAGACCACCACAGCCATGCGGTCGAGACAGAATCCCACCAGGGCAGCGCCGAAGACCACCACAGTGGGATCGATGACACAGGAGAGCAAGTCTGGTTAGGCAAGTCTGAAACAGAGACCCCGTCGGATCTTTGCCAAAGGGTGGTGAGCAAGGGAATACAAAGTCAGTGATCTGTCCCTTCATCAATGCTAGAAACAGTCTCAACATGTATGTCAACATGTCTAATATTGGGGTCTGTAAGATTAAGACAGGAATATCCCTTGGATGGGTATTATGAAGATTATGGTTTCAGTTCACATTTGTTATTTACTCCCTCTGTTTAGTTGTATTAGATTCATAGATTTGAATCCACATACAAAGCAAAACAATTAATTCACCCATTTCACTTCTAAAAATTAATGCTTATCAACCCAACCCTCTCAACTCATATTCCGTTAACTCAGATTGGAGTGTTTTGTTTATTAAGAACATCACTTAAACTACAATTAATTACTGTAATGTGAAACAAATAAAGACTGGTACAGTTCCCACACCTCAAGCATTTAAAAAAAAGAAAGAGAGAAAAGTGTGTAAGGCACAGTTGAGTTGACACTGACCCTAAGACAACAAAAGAGTGTGACTCTTGTTGAAAACAAATAAATCAATCAGACCTACCATATGGCCAGGCTGTCCCCTGAGCTGCCAGGAGGAAGATGATGAGTACAGAGATGTGGTTTGAGAAGAGAATGTGGCCTGCCCACTGGGTGCGCCTCTTCAGCTGAACAGATAAAAACATGCTGCAGTCTTAAGCTCTGTTTACTCTTTGAGCTCAACTGCTTTGACATCACCTCTTCTCTTTACTTCCCTCCCTCCTGACTCACATTTTCCCCCCTCTCTCTCTCTCTCTCTCTCCCTCCCTCTCTCTCTCTCTCTGCATACTCCCCTAAGTTTCTCTCTGTCCCAAACCTCTTGCATTCTTTACACATTCAGCACCCTCTCCCTCTCTCTTTAAATTTACTGTACTCAAAAGAGAATGTCTCTCTTTCTTCCTCTATTTCTCTCCCTTCCCTTGGTTTCAGGTTTCAGACTCCAGCATGCAAGAGCCTCCACTTATCAACAGCTCAGCTGTTAGAACTCCCTCACTGTTTCAGAATAAGAGATATGTTCACTGGAAAAAGGTTGTTTTTAAGACAAACAAAATAACTAATCAATAACATCATTCTATTCTATTCTATTATATTCTATTTCAGGACTAAATGGTCACAGACTCACAAAGCCTGACGTTTGACAAGTAGCATAAAGTCTGATTGAGTTTGCAACTTATATATGCCAAAACTGCCCACTTAATTCCAAAGTACTTTCTATGCAATTGCTCAGCGTCTTATATGACCATACAGCATGTTGTTTCAACTCAGCGAAGCATGTTCAAAAACACATCATTTATTAGCAGGCAAAAGCTGTAGCATTACTTTTCAAGTTATAAAGATATAATATAAGTAATAAAGATACAATACATATAAAGTTGCAATGTTTTTAGTCTAATAATAAGAATTGTCACAGAATAACTGCAAACAATGACTTTTATTTTGAAAGGTTTGCTGAAGTCCATGTGCAAACACAGTTTCCACCATTACACTTTCTCTCTCACTCCCTCCCTCCCTCTCTCTCTCTCTCTCTCTCTCTCTCTCTCACACAGACACACACACACACACAATCTGAAGGCCAGCAACATATTGTAGATGTCTGTTTGTTATCCTGTGTTGTACTGTGCCACTCATTGTCCTCTGTTTACTTTCATTGTATTGTATATTTAATTTTATATTGTCTTTTGTTTTAAAGTTTAATATTCAGTTATGCAGTTTAACATCAAAAGACAGGACACCAGTTCCTTTACAAATGTTAATAGATTCATCTATGTAACTAAGCATACACACATGTACTCAACACTGTACTTGCATTGTTGCATTGTGGTACACTTCTTACCAGCCAAACTTGTGCCCAGAAAAGGCTGCCATATTTAAAGTTTCTGTTTGCCCAGAAGGGCACTTCCATTTTCAGTTACATTACAGGGGAAAATCAAAAACAAGATTTCTCATTCTCCTAGTGAAAAATAAATATACTTAAATGTATTTGAAATACATTTCAATCATACCAAGTATACTACAACTGCATTTTTCTATTTATGTACTTAATAAAATGTTCTGCAATTGTACTTTAAGTATAGTTAACTGGTATACTTAAAGTATGCTGAATTGCAACTAATTTTGTACTTAACTCATTTTAATTGTGCAGAAGTAGTGCTAAAGTACTATTAAAGATGTACTTAGTATATTTGATTGTGCTAAAGTGAAACTAATGCATGTACACTATAGGTACACTTTAAATATTTTGCATTTGAAGTTGCAAAATATTATTTGCAATATATTATTCAAAAATCATACAATCCTCATCAAAAGTGACATTAAATCACATTTTAGACTTAATATTAAGAAATGTGCATTGTTCACAATTAATACTATAATAATAAATGGTGTGTTTAGTTATCAGGTTTTTTTTTTTTTTTGTGCAATATAATGTAATAAGATTCCAGCGATTTTCTGCCAGTTGTCTGCAGAATACATAGACTGTCCATAACAGACATTCAAATTGTGCACAACCAGGGCCGCATATGGAATAAACAGATGTTTCACCCAGTAAAGTTTGTTACGGATCTCCATAGAGACACAGAGGACATATTTTGGACTTTCCTTAGAATTTTCCTAATTTGGCTGAATGATTTAATCGACAATGTAGCCAATAAACCCTGTTAAGAATTTGGAGAAGTGTACATATGTAAAAACAATCAATTTTGTGTGTATTCAGTACTGACTTACCTCAACGCAAATTCAGAATTGATCTGGGTCCTGTTTTTTTTATTGGTTTCTTATGACAGGATTGTTGTCAAGCCAAGTCACCTTAACTTATATAGTACTTTAAATACTACAGATTGTTTCAAAACAGCTTTACAGTAATTTATAGAAAATAAACTGAATCAAATACATAATCAAATATAAGAAAAATTATTTTTGTCTGCAAAGATTATAGTGTCATTACTCATGTCAGGTAAGCAAAAGAGGAGGAATCAGATGTGGGGATAACAATAATTAATCAAAATTTACTGGCACACAGAAACAGGAAATACAACATGAAAGGAAATGTTTAGGCCACTATGAGGAAGAATTCCAGCCAGGCAGTCCAGAGAATGGAAATTCAGAGCGAGTGTGCGTACTATGTAAAAGCTCATTGTGAATTCAGCAGGTTGAGAGGAGACCTGACCTGAGACCCTTCAAATATTGGTCACCGAGGAGGCTTTCTATGGAGCCAAAAGAGTCTCAATAAAGATAAATGCACACACTACATTCACATATGCACACATAGGATTCATACATGCACACACATAATTCATAAATACACACACAGGATACACAAATGCGCACAAAATTCACAAATGCACACACACAATTTAAAAAGCACAGAAGATTCACAAATGCATACAAAATTCAGAAATGCACACAAAATTCAGAAATACACACACAATTCAGAAATGCAAACAACATTTACAAATGCGTCACTTCCTGTTTGTTGTTGGCGGCTGTACTGCGTTTGAGCTCCGTCACTATATTCTTTTCATTGACTATTTTTAACTCAAAAATCAATTTTATACATCATCGTTTCCGTTTATATAACGTGTGAATATATCCTCTATTGTATTCTACAACAAAAACAATCAGAGCGCCTCGCTATCACTAGTTTTATTTTGATCTCCCGGGTCCGCTATTAGCTTTTAGCCCGTTAGCATCAGCGGCGTGGTTGCAGCTAACTGCGCTTACATTGCTAATACTCTATTCACACACATTACCACTGCTGTACTCACTGTTACTTGCTTTAATGGCGGATGAATGTCTCCACTCTGTGCAGCTCGAGCTCGAGGCCGTGGGAAAGCAGATTCGCGACCTGGAGGTGAGGCAGGCCCAGCTGAGAGAGCGGAGAGCCGCGCTGGAATCATCCCGGGCTGACGCTCACAAGTCCGGGGTAAGTATACAGCGATCTGCTAACAGTCCCACCACGTCTACTCCGTGTGTTTCTCTGCACAGGCCCGGTGCACTCAGGACGCGATCTTCCCAGATGTCCTTCACTGCGACGCCGGGACACCACGGACCCTGGGTGCATCCACAGCGGAGGACGCGAGCCGGGTCCCGGGCGACGACTTCTCCCCCTCCTGCCTTAGACATCTCCATCCGGAACCGCTTTGCTCCCCTCCGCGAGACAGGACGCGACGCTGTGATCATCGGAGACTCCATCGTCCGACACGTAAGTGCTACGTTAGCCGAAGGTAAAGTGCACACTCATTGTTTGCCTGGTGCTCGTGTTCTCGATGTTTCTGCGCAGATACCGGCGATCCTGAAGGCCGAGGAGAGCCCCAGAGCGGTCGTGCTTCACGCCGGGGTTAACGACACCACGCTGCGGCAGACGGAGACGCTGAAGAGGGACTTCAGGAGCCTGATCGAGACGGTTCGCAGCACGACGCCCGCGGCGACGATCGTCGTGGCAGGACCACTGCCCACGTATCGACGAGGACACGAAAGGTTCAGTAGACTTTTTGCTTTAAATGAATGGTTGTTGTCATGGTGTAAAGAACAGAAACTGCTATTTGTTAATAACTGGAATCTTTTCTGGGAGCGTCCTAGGCTGTTTCGCGCTGATGGTCTGCACCCCAGCAGAATCGGAGCGGAGCTGCTCTCTGACAACATCTCCAGGACACTTCGCTCCATGTGACTAGTAAGACAATTCTCAGATAACTATTATGATGAGTTTTGTTCCACCCGCTTAAATGATAAAAGTACTTGCGCTGTAAAAACTATTAAGACTGTGTCTGTTCCCCGAATAGTGAGGTCAAAATATAATGTAGGATCTAGAAAAAATCTTATCGTAATTAAACCAGAAAAATGTAAAGTAAATGAACAAAAACAATTTTTAAAGTTTGGGCTGATAAATATTAGATCACTCACACCCAAAGCAGTTATTGTAAATTAAATGATCACAGAAAATAGTTTTGATGTACTCTGCTTGACTGAAACCTGGCTAAAACCAAATGATTATTTTGGTCTAAATGAGTCCACTCCACCAAACTACTGTTATAAGCATGAGCCCCGTCAGACTGGTCGTGGCGGAGGTGTTGCAACAATATATAGTGATATTCTCAATGTTACCCAGAAAACAGGATACAGGTTTAACTCTTTTGAAATACTTCTGCTAAATGTTACACTGTCAGACATGCAAAAGAAGTCTAATGTATCTCTTGCTCTGGCTACTGTGTATAGACCACCAGGGCCGTATACAGAATTCCTAAAAGAATTTGCAGATTTCCTCTCAGACCTTCTAGTTACAGTTGATAAGGCGCTAATCATGGGAGATTTTAATATTCACGTTGATAATGCAAATGATACATTAGGACTTGCGTTTACTGACCTAATAAACTCCTTTGGAGTCAAGCAAAATGTCACCAGGCCCACTCATAGTTTTAATCATACACTAGATTTAATTATATCGCATGGAATCGATCTTACTGCTATAGATATCGTACCTCAATGTGATGATGTTACAGACCATTTCCTTGTATCATGCATGCTGCATATCACTGATATTAACTATATGTCTCAGCGTTACCGTCTGGGCAGAACTATTGTTCCAGCCAACAAAGACAGATTCGCAAATAACCTGCCTGATCTATCTCAACTGCTATTTGTACCCAAAAATACACATGAATTAGAAGAAATTACTGACAACATGGGCACTATTTTTTCTAATACATTAGAAGCTGTTGCCCCCATCAAATTGAAAAAGGTTAGAGAAAAACGTACTGTGCCATGGTATAACAGTAATACTCACTCTCTCAAGAAAGTAACTCGTAGTCTTGAACGCAAATGGAGAAAAACTAACTTGGAAGTTTTTAGAATTGCATGGAAAAACAGTATGTCCAGCTATAGACAGGCTCTAAAAACTGCTAGGGCAGAGCATATCCACAAACTCATAGAAAATAACCAAAACAATCCAAGGTTTTTATTTAGCACAGTGGCTAAATTAACAAATTACCAGACGCCACCTGATTCAAATATTCCACCAACGTTAAATAGTAATGACTTTATGAATTTCTTCACTGATAAAATAGATAACATTAGAAATACAATAGCGAATGTAGATTCTACAGCGTCTAACACTTCAGTTTCATCCATCGCACCCAAAGATAAACTGCAGTGCTTTACAAATATAGGACAGGAAGAGCTAAATAAACTTATCACTGTATCTAAACCAACAACATGTTTATTAGATCCTGTACCCACTAAATTACTGAAAGAGTTGTTACCTGTAGCTGAAGAACCGCTTCTCAATATCATTAACTCGTCGTTATCTTTAGGTCACGTCCCAAAACCATTCAATCTGGCGGTTATCAAGCCTCTTATTAAGAAACCAAAACTAGATCCTAGTGTACTGGCAAATTATAGGCCTATTTCAAATCTTCCATTTATGTCTAAAATTTTAGAAAAAGTTGTGTCTGCTGAACTGAGCACCTTCCTGCATAAAAATGATCTGTATGAAGAATTTCAGTCAGGTTTTAGGCCCCACCATAGCACAGAAACTGCACTTGTTAAAATTACAAATGACCTGCTTCTTGCGTCAGATCAAGGCTGCATCTCATTTCTAGTCTTACTTGATCTTAGTGCCGCGTTCGACACCATAGATCATGACATACTCATAGATCGATTACAAAACTATACAGGTATTCAAGGGCAGGCTCTAAGATGGTTTAGATCCTACCTGTCCGATCGCTACCATTTTGTTTCCTTAAATGGGGTGTCATCTCATTTATCATCAGTAAAATATGGAGTGCCACAAGGATCCGTCCTAGGTCCCCTTCTATTCTCAATATACATGTTGCCCCTTGGTAATATTATTAGAAAATACGGAATTAGCTTCCACTGTTATGCTGATGATACTCAGCTATATATCTCAACGAGACCAGATGAAACTTCCAAATTATCTAAGCTAACAGAGTGTGTTAAAAATGTAAAAGATTGGATGACAAATAATTTTCTCCAATTAAATTCGGATAAGACAGAGATATTAATTATTGGACCAAAAAACACCACACAGAATCTTGTAGATTACAATCTGCAACTAGACGGATGTACTGTTACTTCCTCTACAGTCAGAAATCTGGGTGTTATATTAGACAGCAATTTGTATTTTGAAAATCATATTTCCAATGTTACAAAAACTGCATTCTTCCATCTTAGAAACATTGCCAAGCTACGAAACATTTTATCTGTTTCTGATGCAGAAAAGCTAGTTCATGCTTTCATGACCTCTAGACTGGACTATTGTAATGCACTTCTAGGTGGTTGTCCTGCTTCGTCAATAAACAAGCTACAGGTAGTCCAAAATGCAGCAGCTAGAGTCCTTACCAGGTCAAGAAAATATGATCATATTACCCCAATTTTACAGTCTCTGCACTGGCTACCTATTAAGATCCGTATCAGTTACAAATTATCATTACTTACCTATAAGGCCCTAAATGGTTTAGCTCCTGCGTACCTAACTAGCCTTCTACTATGCTACAACCCATCACGCACCCTAAGGTCACAAAACGCTGGACTTTTGGTAGTTCCTAGGATAGCAAAGTCCACTAAAGGAGGTAGAGCTTTTTCACATTTGGCTCCCAAACTCTGGAATAGCCTTCCTGATAATGTTCGGGGTTCAGACACACTCTCTCTGTTTAAATCTAGATTAAAAACGCATCTCTTTCGCCAAGCATTCGAATAATGTATCTCTTATATTGTGAGTGTAGTTGCATCTGCATTTTTATTCTTTAGCTTGGGTTAAACTAATTTTACTTTGTTGGATCAGTAGCTATGCTAATGATGTCTCTATTTTGTTTCTATGTTTTGCCACGGGATTTACATCCCGTGGTAACTAGGATTTACACAAGCTCCAGTCTGGATCCAGAACTCCTGAGAAGAGATGATGCTGACCCTCAGAGGACCCCAGATGATCCTATAACCTTGAATCAACAAACAGAACTAACAATTATTGCTACATGTGTGACTGCATCATATAATTACTATTAATTAATAATATTGATAGTTCATCCTCTAGCTGACTACGTCTTGTATTATTATTATTATTTTTATTTTTCTAAAATCCTGTCAAACGTGCACAAACTACTAGCTACTACTAAATATTGTAGAAACATAATTTTCTGTAAAGTTGCTTTGTAACGATTTGTATTGTAAAAAGCGCTATACAAATAAACTTGAATTGAATTGAATTGAATGCGCTCAAGATTCACAAATGCACAGGACAGGATTCAGAAATGTATTTCTGATGCACACACACATATATCTTGATTTACAAACTGCTTGCAGTCTGTGAACTTCACTGCATTTGTGTGTGAATTTTGAGACTCCCCTGACTTGGCTCGACACACAAATGCCTTTTTTTAAACAAGTAATGATCTGCAACCAATCAGATATCTCCCTTGTTTTAGCCAATCACAAGAATGCACCCCACGTGGGGGATTGTTTACTTATAAGCCAATCAGCGAATGACTCACTTTCCTCAGCGAACAACTCACTTTCCTCACGCAGCGAACGACTCACTTTCCTCAGCGAACGACTCACTTACCTCACGCAGCCGGCGACCCACTTTGCGCAGCCGGACACCCACTTTGCGCAGCAGGAGACTCACTTTCCGCCACCGGAGAGTCACTTTCCTCTCTCAGCGAACGACTCACTTTCCTCTCGCAGCGAACGACTCATTTTCCTCACGCAGCGAAAGGTTCACTTTCCTCACGAGTCACGCAGCGAACGACTCACTTTCCTCACGCAGCCGGAGACCCACTTTTCGCAGTCGGAGAGTCACTTTCCTGTCGCAGCGGACCACTGACTCTCTTTTCATGTAGGGACCGAATATTATAATTAAAGTGACTTCTATATTGCTTCCAAAATAATATTTAGATATATTTAAATATTCAAAAAGGTGTTAATTTTTTTTTTTACTTTCATTAAAATATTTCAATAAAATGAAATAATTGCCTATTGCAAATTTATGAATCCATGGTTAACTTTTTTTCTGCAGTCACTGGGCTATATGTATTGAGACATTTCTAAATTTATATTTTGTAAAAAATAATAAAAAATAAACCTGAATTGTAATCTAAACATTTGTATTTTCATACAATTTCATAAATAAGTAGGCTATAATATGCCGCACCACAGGCATATCGCACTGGGTGAACGCGTTCATGTGATTGGCTTATAAGTAAACAATCCCCCACGTGGAGTGCGTTCTTGTGATTGGCTAAAAGAAGGGCGATATCTGATTGGTTGCAGATCATTCCCTGTTTAAAAAAAGGCATGAAGTTCACAGACCGCAAGCAGTTTGTAAATCAAGATATATGTGTGTGTGCATCAGAAATACATTTCTGAATCTTGTCCTGTGCATTTGTGAATCTTGAGTGCATTTGTAAATGTTGTTTGCATTTCTGAATTGTGTGTGTATTTCTGAATTTTGTGTGCATTTCTGAATTTTGTATGCATTTGTGAATCTTCTGTGCTGTTTAAATATTGTGTGTGCATTTGTAAATTTTGTGTGCATTTGTGTATCCTGTGTTTGTATTTATGAATCATGTGTGTGCATGTATGAATCCTGTGTGTGCATATGTGAATGTAGTGTGTGCATTTATCTTTATTGAGACTCTTTTGGCTCCATAGCTTTCTACCTCCTGCTTCTAAACACTATCACAGTGAGAGCACATGATGAGCTCATGACAGCACATGGTCGCTTCCTTTTTGTTGCTGCCATGTGTCTTGAGTTTTAGTGCCGTCACATTAATTATTTAAATACTATTTTTTATCTTTAAATCTATTTTATACTCCATAAATTTCATTTAGTTTTCATATATATAATGTGTGAATATATCCTCTATCATATTCTACAACAAAAACAATCAGAGCACCTTGTTATGACTAGTTTTATTTTGATTTTCCACTATTTAGCTAATAGCCCAATAGCATCGCCAGCATGGTTACCGCTAATCACGCGTTCACTGCTAATACTCAATTCCCACACATTACCATTGCTTTACTCACTGTTACTTGCATTAATGGTGGATGTATGTCTACCTTTGAGTGCAGGTGAAGACACATTCGAGCTGCAGGCCGTGGAGAAGCAGATTCGCGATCTTAAGAAGAGGCAGGCCCAGCTGATAGAGCGGAGAGCCGTGCTCTGAAACAAAAGGTTCAGTAGACTTTTTGCTTTAAAAGAATGTTTGTTGTTATGGTGTAAAGAACAGAAATTGCTATTTGTTAATAATTGGAATCTTTTCTGGGAGTGTCCTAGTCTTTTTCGCACTAATGGCCTTCACCCCAGCAGAGTCGGAGCAGAATTCCTCTCGGACAACATCTCCAGGACACTTCGTTCTATATGACTAGTAATATGACCAATTCTCAAATAACTGCTATGATGGCTTTTGTTCTACCCGCTTAAATGATAGATGTACTTGCACTGTCCAGTCTATTGACTGTGTCGTTCACCGAACAGTGAGGTCAAAATATAAACTTACTGTAGGATCTAGAAAAAAATCTGATCGTGATTAAACCAGAATAATATAAATAAATAAACAAAAACAATTTTTTAAGTTTGGGCTCATAAACATTAGGTCACTTACACCAAAAGCAGTTATTGTAAATTAAATCACAGATAATAGTTTTGATGTACTCTGCTTGACTGAAACTTGGCTTAAACCAAATTATTATATTAGTCTAAATTAGTCTACTCCACCAAACTACTGTTATAAGCATGAACCCCGTCAGACTAGTTGTGGGGGAAGTGTTGCAACAAGATAAAGTGATATTCTCAATGTTAGCCAGAAAACAGGATACAGATTTAAATCATTCAAAATACTTCCATTTAATGTTACACTGTCAGATATGCACAATAAATCTATTGTATCTCTTTCTCTGGCTACCGTGTATAAACCACCAGGGCCGTAAACAGAATTCCTAGAATAATTTGCAGATTTCTTCTCAGACCTACTGGATACCGTTGATAAAGTGCTAATTGTCAGAAATGGTTATGTTCAAGTTTATAATACAAATGATGCATTAGGACTTGTGTTTAGTTTAGTGACGTCACATACAGCCAAGTATGGTGACCCATACTCAGAATTTGTGCTCTGCATTTAACCCATCCAAAGTGCACACACACCGCGAAAACACACCCAGAACAGTGGACAACCATTTATGCTGCGGCACCCAGGGAGCAGTTGGGGGTTCGGTGCCTTGCTCAAGGGCACCTAAGTCTTGGTATTGCCAGTCTGATACTCGAACCTAAACCCCTAGGGTTAGGAGTCAAACTCTCTAACCACTAGGCCATGACTTCTTTTCCCTTAGTTTAGTTTATTCATTTATAGAGCACATTTCAAAACAACAGAAGTTGCAACCAAAGTGCTGTGCAGAGGTTTTAAAACAAAAATTTAAACAATACTGAAACAGAATTAACACACTGGATCAAAACCTTGAAAACATGCTCACCTTTAGTTTGGTAATGTGTGCGAGGAACAGAGATAAGTAGTTGATTGGAAGAATTTAAGGATATTTAAGCATTGTACAAGAAGATCACTAATATACTAAAAGGCAATTCCATGCAAAGCTTTATAATCAAAAAACAAAGTTTTAAAATCCATCCGGGACGTAACCAGTAGATAGAGGCAAGAACAGGAGTTATGTGCTGACACTTTTTAGTGCCAGTCAAAAGCTTGCTTGCTGCGTTTTGAAACATGTGAAGACGATGTAGAGTTGAATTAGGTAAACCCAGGTAAAAAGAGTTGCAATAATCCAACTTTGAGGAAATAAAATCATGAAAAATGGATTCCAAATTGATTCCTTAAAGAGCATCATCTTGATTTTGGCAACAGATCTTAGCTGAAAGAAACTGCTTTTAACAATAGCACTAATCTGCTTATCGAAACTCAAATAAGAATAAAAAATAACAGCCATATTTTTAACACAGCCATGAACATTTGAGGATAAAGAACCAATATGATTTACTATGTCAGAGGTTCTATCTGGTGAGGCGTGTAACGATCGGGAACACAGGGACACAGAAGACAAGAGATCGAAAAGCATTGTGAGTTTAACGGGTAATCCAATATCAGAATCCAACAAGCAGGGGGTCAAAACCAAAAATCAATCCAAAACACAAACAAACAAACAGGAACAGGAACTTGAAACTTGTGGGAATTGTAGTGCCTGCGGTGAGGTGCCTATGGGGAAGTGAGACCACTAGTGGAGACCCAGGGAAACACAGAACAGACACTGTGACATTACCCCCTCCTCTACAGAGCAGCTACCAGATGCTCCACCCGAACACAAGAACAGACCAAGGAACACAGAGACCAGGAAGGAGGTGGACTGGCGGAGGACCAGGGGGAGGGACGGATGGCCAGGCAACAGAGGGAAACAGAAAAAGGGAGTGCAAACAACAAAAACAAGGAGACCAGGAGGGAGGTGGACCGGCGGAGGACCAGGGGGAGGGACGGAGGGCCAGGTAATATAGGGAAACAGAGACAGGAAGTGCAAAAAAACAAAAACAAGGAGACTAGGAGGGAGGTGGACCGGCGGAGGGCCAGGTAATAGAGGGTAACAGATACAGGAAGTGCAAAAAACAACAACAAAACACAAGGCCAGGAGAGAAATGAAAGTCCAGGGCCCCAGGGCCAAGCCCACAGGGCAGGAATCCAGGGTGGAGCAAGGTGGAACTGGAGCCATGCAGTCGAGACAGAAACCCACCAAGGCGGCGCAGAAGACCACCACATCCATGCAGTCAAGACCGAAGCCCGCCAGAGCAGCGCAGAAGACCACCACATCCGTGCGGGCGAGACAGAAGCCCACCAGGGTGGCACAGAAGACCACCACAGCCATGCGGTCGAGACAGAATCCCACCAGGGCAGCGCCGAAGACCACCACAGTGGGATCGATGACACAGGAGAGCAAGTCTGGTTAGGCAAGTCTGAAACAGAGAACATGAACAGGTTAAGGGTGGCCTCCGTGGCCACGACAGGATAAGTCGAGCGCTCAGAGAGTTCGACTGAGACGTGACGAGACTCTGGAAGTTCAGCAGAGACGTGGAGAGGCTCTGGTAGTTCAGCAGAGACATGGAGAGACTCTGGTAGTTCAGCAGAGATGTGGAGAGGCTCTGGAAGTTCAGCAGAGACGTGGAGAGGCTCTGGTAGTTCAGCAGAGACATGGAGAGACTCTGGTAGTTCAGCAGAGATGTGGAGAGGCTCTGGTAGTTCAGCAGAGATGTGGAGAGGCTCTGGTAGTTCAGCAGAGACGTGGAGAGACTCTGGTAGTTCAACAGAGACATGGAGAGGCTCTGATAGTTCAGCAGAGATGTGGAGAGATTCTGGTAGATCTGGTGGATTCTGGTAGTGTTTAGACTGGATTCAGGAAGATCAATGGTGACTTGACTCTGCTCATGCAGATCATTGGTGACTTGACTCTGCTCATGAAGATCATTGGTGACTTGACTCTGCTCATGAAGATCATTGGTGATCTGACTTTGCTCATGAAGATCATTGGTGACCTGACTTTGCTCATGAAGATCAATGGTGACTTGACTTTGCCCATGAAGAACACTGGGGACTTGACTTTGCCCATGAAGAACACTGGTGACTTGACTTTGCCCATGAACAACACTGGTGACTTGCCTTTGCCCCATGAAGATCAATGGTGACTTGCCCTTGCTCATAAAGATAGTCGGTGACTTTTCTTTGCCCATGAAGAACACTGGTGACTTGACTTTGCCCATGAAGAACACTGGTGACTAGACTTTGCCCATGAAGAACACTGGTGACTTGACTTTGCCCTTGAAGATCACCGGTGACTTGACTTGACTCCTGAGGTCTAACAGTGGTAGTGCTTAACTCATGAGTGTCAATGGTGACTTGACCTGACTCTGGAGTGTCAACGGTGACTTGACCTGACTCTGGAGTGTCAACGGTGACTTGACCTGACTCTGGAGTGTCAACGGTGACCTGACCCGACTCTGGAGTGTCAACGGTGCCCTGACCGGACTCTGGAGTGTCAACGGTGACCTGACCCGACTCTGGAGTGTCAACGGTGCCCTGACCGGACTCTGGAGTGTCAACAGTGACCTGACCCGACTCTGGAGGGTCAACGGGAACCTGACCCGACCCTGGAGTGTAAACGGTGACCTGACCCGACCCTGGAGTGTAAACGGTGACCTGACCCGACTCTGGAGGGTCCACGGGAACCTGACCCAACTCTGGAGGGTCCACGGGAACCTGACTCTACTCTGAAGGGTCAACTGTGGCTGTCATCTTGTGCAGAGACGCTGGACAGGCGGCCACCTTGTGCTGTGGCGCTGGGCTTGCGGCCATCTTGCGCTTTGGCGCTGGGCTGGCGGCCATCTTTTGCCGTGGTGCTGGGCTGGTGGCCATCTTGCGCTGTGACGCTGGGCCGGCGGCCAACTTGACCCCAGTCTAGAGTCGGCCATACCACCGGGAGAGACAGGTGTGGCTGGGGTATCCCACGGAGGCCAATGTTGAAGGTAAAAAACGAATTCCCAAAAACATCAGCGCCCAGCTGATCCATTTCTTTTTCTGGCGCCGGTTCATCCAGACCGGCGTTGAAAATGTCTTTCAGGGCCGCATCGTTATATCCCATTCCACCCGCCAGGGTCCAGAACACTTGTGCCACACCACCCACCTCATTCCCCTGTTGGTGGAGGGTGGTTAATTTGATGAATCTCGCCCTCCGCTCCACCATACTGGCTGGGGAACGGGTATGAAGTCCCTCACCGCTGGATCTAGACATGATGGAGTCCTTCTGTAACGATTGGGAACACAGGGACACAGGTGACGAGAGATCCAAAAGATGTGTGAGTTTAATGGGTAATACAATATCAGAATCCAACAAGTAGGGGGTCAAAACCAAAAATCAATCCAAAACACAAACAAACAGGAACAGGAACTTGAAACTAGGAACGTGATGAAACTGGGTGACGGAAAATAAGGACTCTATTAAAAAAAACAGAAACAGACCGGTTAATATAGGCAGGGTAATGACTATGAAGTGAAGACACCTGAGTGCAATCAACAGGAGTGCAATTACTGTGATGAAGGGACAAGGCCTTGTGGGAATTGTAGTGCCTGCGGTGAGGTGCCTATGGGGAAGTGAGACCACTAGTGGAAACCCAGGGAAACACAGAACAGACACTGTGACAAGGTGAAGATTACAATATCAGTTTTGTCATTGTTTAACTGTAGGAAGCTCATGTCCATCCAACATTTTATGTCACACAGAAGTCAAACAACCAGACAAAGAACCATTATTACTTTTAATAAGAATGTAGAGCATAAAAGTGGTAATATAAATTGTGTTTCTGTATAATATATATAAAATATTGAAGCGTATATAATGCAAACAAAAAAGGATCCAGGATAGAGCCCTGGGGTACACCGTGATATATTGGGCCATGGGAAGAAAAACGATTCCCCACTTTGACAGAAAATGTGCTACCTTTGAGATAAGAGGCAAACCACTCCAGCACAGAGCCTCGAAGGCCAGCAACATGTTCTAGTCTGTGTAAAAGAATAGGAATAAGAAAACAGACAGAAATCAGTTTGGAGAAGATCAACAGCAGTTCAGACTTTGAAAAGACAATGCAGAAAAGCTGAGCGGATGTGGCGGTAGACAAAACTTGAAATTCATTATAGCATCTATAAAGACAGCCTTTGTGCTTTTAATGTGAAACTAGCCACAGCTAGACAGAATTTCGCCTCAAACCTTGATGTAAAATCATTTTCTATTTTTAGCTGTTTTAAATTCATTTTAAATAAGTCATTTTTTAAATAATTTCCAAAGTTTTAAAATTGCTTGTTTTTATTTTTATTATTTTTTCTTCATGATTATTTTACTTTCTTTTATGTTAAGCATTTTGAATTACCATTGTGTACGAAATGTGCTATATAAATAAACTTGCCTTGCCATTGTGATCTACAAAGTCAAATGCTGTACTCAAATCAAGCAAAACTAAAATACAGCCAGAACCTGCATCTACGTAGAAGAAATAGTGCAGCACCTAAAATCATCAACCTGCTATCTTGACACACTTCCCACATATTTTTTCAAAAGTGTGCTTGTTACGAACTCTTATGGCCTAAGGTCAAAAGAGGTAACATTGAGGTCATGATAGTTTTTCGGTGTGATTGGGGTGACAAGAGACAACACGTAACGATCTAATGGTGAAAGAAAAATGATTTATTATACATTAAATTAAAATAAGTATACAAAAATGTGTAATAGTAATAATGGTGAATATAAGAAAGGCGAAATAATTAGTATTTACAACTCAAAAAGATCTCAGAAAAATAAATAACCCAAGAGAAAAAGGGGACAATTAGTGAAGCCAAAGAAATGAAAAGAACAAAACAAAACTCATTCTAACTTGTAAGTAAACCTCTTACCTGACTAATAAAATAAAGAAAAGACGTCAAATCTTCAGCGTCAGAAAACGCCCTAACTTACTTACCCTAGCTAACAAACAAAACATACAGAAGTTGGCATTCACTTTCTTACCTGGGGTGTATATACATCAAGTCACCTAGGTGTTGTTTTATGTAAGTCACGTTACATTTTACCTGTCCACTTTACTCTGGGTCTTTTACTCAATACCATCAAAAAGTCCGAAATCAAACATAAAGTAAAACAAATGTCAAAACGATGTTCAAAACAAGATGGCAACGAAAACAAAAGGGTTACTGAAAGCAAGCGTACAAAGCAACAACAAAACCAGAGTGGCATCAAAACAAGTTGCTTCTCGCGTTCTTTTCAGCGTCCTTTTAACTGCTGGCAGGAACTTGATTGGCTGCAGGTGGGAAACTTGATTGGCTGTGGGAGAGGTGATGTCACGCCAGTGATAGAAACTGACAGGACTCAAAGCCAATCACCAGGCCAGAGGGGAGTGACCCTAAGAAAAGTCAGAGAGAGAGAGAGAGAGAGAGAGAGAGAGAGAGAGAAAAAAACACGGCCACGCACAACCACAGGGACGTAACACTCCCACCCTTAAGAACAAACCTGTTTGTGAAAATAAAACATGCAACAGTTCTATACTCTCGAAAGAGCGTCAGCCAAAACATTATCAACACCCTTTTTGTGCCTAATCTCCAAATTGTAGTTTTGGAGTACTAGAGCCCAGCGCATCAAACGCTGATTTTGATTATACATTCGAGACAAAAACACAAGAGGGTTATGGTCTGTAAACACTAAGACAGGAAGATTACTAGAACCAAGATAAACCTCAAACTGTTGTAGGGCAAGCAATAGAGCAAGTGCTTTTTTTTCAATGGTAGAGTAATTAAGCTGATGCTTATTAAACTTACGAGAATAATAACTAACAGGATGATCTATACCATTTTTATCTTCTTGAAGAAGAACAGCTCCCGCACCAACGGCACTTGCATTGACGTCAAGCTTAAATCTGTGTGTACAGTCCGGTGCAACAAGAACAGGTGCATTACATAAAAGCGTCTTCACACAGTCAAAAGCATACTGACACTTCACAGACCACTCAAAGGCTTTAGATGGGCTGAGTAACGCAGTGAGAGGATTAACAACCGTTGAGAAATTTTTGCAAAAACTGCGATAATACCCAGCCATACCCAAGAACCTTCGTAACTCTCGTCGGGTGGTAGGGGCTGGAAACTCCGCAATAGCTGTAACTTTAGCCTCGACCGGTCGTACCTGGCCTTGTCCAACCTCTTTACCAAGATAAGTGACCGTCGCTCGGCCAGACTCATATTTTGCCAAGTTGAGGGTTAAGTTAGCCTTACGAAGACGTTCAAACACTGTTCTCAACAAGCACACATGTTCTTTCCAACTCACAGAATATATAACCAGATCATCAAGGTATGCATTGCAATTCGGTACATCCGCCAAGACGAGATTTACAAGACGTTGAAACGTTGCTGGGGCGTTTCGGAGTCCGAAAGCCATCGCTGTAAACTGAAGGAAGCTGTCTGGGGTTACAAATGCTGAAATTTCTGACGCTTGTGGAGTAAGTGGAACTTGCCAGTACCCTTTCAGCATATCGAGCTTACTAACAAAGCGTGCAGACCCAATGTTGTCAATACAATCTTCCATTCGTGGTAGAGGATAACTATCTGGCACCGTTACGGCGTTCACCTAACGAAAATCAGTGCAGAATCTAAACGTGCCGTCAGGCTTCGGAACAAGAAGACATGGAGAACTCCAGGGACTGCAACTAGGTTTAGCCAAATCATTCTCCAGCAGATAACTTACTTCCTGACGCATAATAGATTTCTTAACTGCATTGACGCGATAAGCATGTTGCTTAATAGGACGAGCACCGTTTACATTAATGTCATGCTGCAAGACATTAGTTTGTTTTGGGACATCACTAAACAGACAATCAAACTCAGATATTACTTTAACAATATCCGTTTCCTGGTCCATAGTTAAATGATTAAGAAAAGAGTGAAGGTCTTTCATAATCTCTGAGTTGGCTAACCTTACGCACTGCTGAGGAGCATTTCGAAGCACGACACCATCCTCGTCAGCCCCCGAGATACCAGAAGAGGGTATCAGTTCCACAGCTAGTGCAACAGAAGAGACAGCGGGCCCTGCAGTCTTCTCTGAAACTTTAACCTCAGACTTCTCCCTGGAATGGTAAGCTTTTAACATGTTTATGTGACACACTCGGGTTTGACGTTTTCTATCAGGTGTGTAAAGCATATAATCAATTTCACTCATTTTCTGTTTCACCACATAAGGACCAAAGAAACGGGCCGACAAAGATGAACCAGGAATGGACAAAATCACCAGCACTTCATCGCCAGGTGTAAAAGAACGTGCAACTGCTTTCTGATCGAACTTGCTCTTCATGCATTTCTGCACATTTTCTAAAGATTCTTTAGCTAGTGACCAAGCAGTATGTAAACGCTCTCGAAATGTACTTACATATTCCAATACGTTAGCGTTTGGACTCGAATCAGGGGTTAAAATGTGTTCTTTGAGAACTTTTAAGGGTCCTCGTACCTGATGTCCGAATACGAGTTCAGCTGGGCTAAAGCCAAGAGATTCCTGTACTGTCTCTCTTACTGCGAATAACACCAAGGGAACTCCTTCATCCCAGTCTCTAGCAGTGTCGATACAATATTTCTTGAGCATTGACTTAAGGGTCTGGTGAAAGCGTTCAAGTGCGCCCTGACTTTGCGGATGGTACGCACTTGAAACTCGGTGGGAAATTGCTAATGATTCAAGCACTTGTTTAAAAAGTCTTGATAAAAAATTCGTGCCCTGATCACTTTGTATTATTTTTGGAAGACCGAAAGTAGAAAAGAACCTCACCAACGCTTTGATGATAACGGGCGCAGTGATTTTTCTTAATGGAATCGCTTCCGGAAACCTAGTAGCCACGCACATTATGGTTAACAAAAACTGGTTACCAGATTTAGTTTTAGGCAATGGCCCCACGCAGTCTATGATCACATGCTCGAATGGCTCCCCGATCACTGGTATGGGAGACAGTGGAGCAGGTTGAATCACTTGATTCGGCTTCCCAACAATTTGGCAGGTATGACAGGTACGGCAGTACTGAACAACATCTTTTTTTAACCCTGGCCAAAAGAAATGTCGTAATATCCGGTTGTACGTCTTTGTTACTCCTAAATGACCAGCAAGGTGGTGATCATGTGCTAAACATAAAACATGCTGACGATAAGGTGAAGGAACAATTTGATATACAACATCCCAATCTGAATCAGTGTTAGAACACCACTTTCTCATCAACAACTCATTTTCAACAAAATAAGCAACTTTCTTGTCCTTAGCCACATCAAGAGAGATAACAGAATTAAAAGTAGTAACGAGAGACTTATCCTCTTTCTGCGCAGCACTAATTTTCTCTCGTGACACGGATAATTTTAAGGTATCTGCGTCAAACACATTTACACTCACATCCTCTGTCTGTGAATTGTTTTGCTTGGAGGGAGTAACAGTATGCAGTGATTCGTTACCAGCAAGAAGAGGAGGAAAAAAGGAGTCAGACAAATCCACCATATTACCCACTTTTTGCGACTGAGCGCGTGTAACAGCGCATGCGGGGAAAACATCAGGGTAAGTATTAGACAAATCTTCTGACTGGCTAAACACGTCTGGTTTGTCAACAACCTCTAACACAGGCAATATTTTCCCTCCAGCCAGGTCATTTCCAAGAATAAAGTCAACGCCTTGAACAGGAAGAGAAGGACGTACTGCCACTCTCACGAATCCGGTGCATAACTCACTCTGTAAATGTAGACGATGCAATGGTACATTTATGCAACTCATTTCAATGCCTTGTATTAGTACACTTGAGCCACAGAAAGAATCTTCAGACAATGGTAATCTATCTGCCACAATAAATGATTGCATTGCACCTGTGTCTCGGAGCATCCTTATTTCTCTCTGATCCTCACGATTACCAGTTAAGGAAATTAACCCTTTCAAGATAAAAGGTCTGTAACTATCATCAATTTTCTGCTCCCTAGGTACCATAACAGTCGGCTTAACAGCTTTCACAAACAATACGCTTTTAGTTTGTGGCTGTTTTTTGCGTTTTAATGCCAAACAGTCCGCGATCACATGTCCTTGCTTGTGACAATAAAAACATTCACGATCCTCTCTAGTACGAGGTGGACTGGATTTGGAACGTAACGTTTGGTTTTGCAGAGGAACAGGCTGTGACTTCTCTGGACGCACCGGTGAAAATACATTTTTGTGTGTTAAAACAAACTAGCACGGCTGCATGGGACAACGAAGTTACTTTCTGTTCGTTAAGGTAAACGACAACACGATCGGGCAAGCATCCCTTAAACTCTTCAAGCAGTACGAGCTCTCGTAAGTCATTCAAATCACTCACTTTACTGGCTGCGCACCACTTGTCAAATAAAATTCCTTTGTCCCGTGCAAACTCCACAAAAGTCTGGGTAGAATTTTTTTTGTGTCCCCTAAATTTCTGCCTATATGCCTCTGGAACTAATTCATAAGCGCGAAGAATAGCAGACTTCATAGACTCATACTTCAAACTCTCTTCTAATGATAACGTAGAGCAAACCTCCTGAGTTTTACCGATCAACCTGCACTGCAATAATAAAGACCAGACATCTTTAGGCCAACGAAGAGAAGTAGCAATGCGTTCGAATGCATTGAAATAAGAATCTACTTCTGATTCTCTAAACTGGGGTACTAATGCAATGTGCTTACTTATGTCAAATGTTACCTGGGATGGATCAGACCGCGGAGAAACTTCAGAGAGCTGACCTGGATTCGACTGCGCAGCCGAACCGGCAGCACCCTTCATTGCCTCCAGATCGAGTCGTCGCAGCTTCACCTGAGTCTCAGCCTCAATTTCGAGCCTGCGTACCTCCAGCCGAAGATTGAGCTCAGCCTGACGTGCTTGGGCTTTCTCCTGTGCCTCGTATTGCAAACGGGCCAAGCGGACTTTCAGTCGCGCACCGTCTCTAGAATCAACAGAACTTGGTGAGAGTGGATCAAACGGGGGCAAGCCGGCCTTAGCATCGGCCATCCCCTCCGCTTCAGCATCAGCTCGACCACTCCGCTTATCCTCCTCATCCCCAAGACTGTGATTTGCCACTGCAACGTCACCAACAACAAAATTTCCGCTAGCCTCATCATCATCCACAGTATTTGACATAGGAAGAACCCTGATCTCTCTTAAACGCTGTATCAACTTACTCTTTATGTCACTCTTAAGAGCCTGTCTGCTCACGACAACCTGATAGTGGTCAGCTATCAGCAATAAATCTTGTTTCCTGCACGAACTAATCTGCTCTAAAGACGGACTGGCAATAAATTTCAGCAAACTAAACATTTCCATAATGCACAGCCAGTAAACGAGCACAAAAATACCACTCCGCATAAGTACGCCACCAAACTAACGTAACGTCAGTTGTCACCATCACACACAAATTATCACAACTATAATTTTTTCTTTGGGATTAAACTATCCCGGATGAGCCCCCATTAAATGTTACGAACTCTTATGGCCTAAGGTCAAAAGAGGTAACATTGAGGTCATGATAGTTTTTCGGTGTGATTGGGGTGACAAGAGACAACACGTAACGAACTAATGGTGAAAGAAAAATGATTTATTATACATTAAATGAAAATAAGTATACAAAAATGTGTAATAGTAATAATGGTGAATATAAGAAAGGCGAAATAATTAGTATTTACAACTCAAAAAGATCTCAGAAAAATAAATAACCCAAGAGAAAAAGGGGACAATTAGTGAAGCCAAAGAAATGAAAAGAACAAAACAAAACTCATTCTAACTTGTAAGTAAACCTCTTACCTGACTAATAAAATAAAGAAAAGAAAAGACGTCAAATCTTCAGCGTCAGAAAACGCCCTAACTTACTTACCCTAGCTAACAAACAAAACATACAGAAGTTGGCATTCACTTTCTTACCTGGGGTGTATATACATCAAGTCACCTAGGTGTTGTTTTATGTAAGTCACATGACATTTTACCTGTCCACTTTACTCTGGGTCTTTTACTCAATACCATCAAAAAGTCCGAAATCAAACATAAAGTAAAACAAATGTCAAAACGATGTTCAAAACAAGATGGCAACGAAAACAAAAGGGTTACTGAAAGCAAGCGCACAAAGCAACAACAAAACCAGAGTGGCATCAAAACAAGTTGCTTCTCGCGTTCTTTTCAGCGTCCTTTTAACTGCTGGCAGGAACTTGATTGGCTGCAGGTGGGAAACTTGATTGGCTGTGGGAGAGGTGATGTCACGCCAGTGATAGAAACTGACAGGTCTCAAAGCCAATCACCAGGCCAGAGGGGAGTGACCCTAAGAAAAGTCAGAGAGAGAGAGAGAGAGAGAGAGAAAAAACACGGCCACGCACAACCACAGGGATGTAACAGTGCTTAATTGTTTAGAAGCAGATCTCTTAGAAGTGGTGAACGCCTCTTTCTGGGACATTTCCAAACTCCCTGAAAACTGCAGTTAAGCTCCTCCTGAAAAAGAGCAATATTGATAACACCAGCTGAACAAATACTTAAACTCAGATGGATACCTGGACAATTTTCAATCTGGTTTCCAACCGCATCACAGCACAGAGAGCAGCACAGCACCTTAGAAGGGAGAGGCTATTAAGTGAGTCTAGGAGAGCATAAGTCTAAGTGGACGTCCATGACATGCGGAGTACCACAAGGCTCAATCCTTGCACCGCTCTTGTTTAGCCTGTAAATGCTCCCACTAAGTCAAATAATGAGAAAGAACCAAATTGCCTATCACAGCTATGCTGATGATACCCAGATTTACCTAGCCTTATCTCCAAATGACTACAGCCCCATTGGTTCCCTCTGCCAATGTATTGGTGAAATTAATAGTTGGATGTGCCAGAACTTTCTTCAGTTAAACAAGGAAAAAACTGAAGTCATTGCATTTGGAAACAAAGATGAAGTTTTCAAGGTGAATGCATACCTTGACTCTAGGGGTCAAACAACTAAAAATCAAGTCAAGAATGTTCCTGGAGACAGACCTTAGTTTCATTATTCATGTCAAAGCTGTAACTAAATCAACATACTATCTTCAAAAAAAACATTGCAAGAATTAGATGTTTTGTTTCCAGTCAAGACTTGGAGAAACTTGTTCATTCCTTTATCACCAGCAGGGTGGACTACTATAATGGGCTCCTCACCGGCCTTCCAAAAAAGACCATTAGACAGCTGCAACTCATCCAGAATGCTGCTGCCAGAATTCTGATTAGAACCAGAAAATCTGAGCATATCACACCAGTCCTCAGGTCCTTACACTGGCTTCCAGTTACATTTAGGATTGATTTTAAAGTACTTTTACTTGTTTAGAAATCACTCAACGACCTAGGACTGAAATATATTGCAGATATGTTCACTGAATATAAACCTAACAGACCACTCAGATCATTAGGATTGAGTCAGTTAGAAATACCAAGGGTTCACACAAAACAAGGGGAGTCCGCCTTTAGTTACAATGCCGCCCGCAGTTGGAATCAGCTTCCAGAAGAGATCAGATGTGCTAAAACTTTTAAATCTAGACTTAAAACTCATCTGTTTAGCTGTGCATTTATTGAATGAGCACTGTGCGATGTCCGAACCAATTGCACTGTATTTTAGGTATTCACTGTATTTGATGTAAAATCATTTTCAATTTTTAGCTGTTTTAAATTCATTTTAAATAAGACAATTTTTAAATAATTTCCAAAGTTTTAAAATTGCTTGTTTTTATTTTTATTATTTCTTCTTCATGATTATTTTACTTTCTTTTATGTTAAGCACTTTGAATTAGCATTGTGTACGAAATGTGCTATATAAATAAACTTGCCTTGCCATTGTGATCTCAAATCAAGCAAAACTAAAATACAGCCAGAACCTGCATCTAGAGTGATTAAGATGTCATTTAAAATGTTCAACAAAGCTGATTCTGTACTATGTAGCTCCCTGAAACCAGAATAAAAAAAAACAACTTTAGAAATAAAAGACAGTTTAGAGATGGGTCTATAGTTGTTCAATTCATGCTTATCTAAGTGAGTTTTTTTTTTACAATGGCTGCACTTTCTTCACCACACTGGATTTTTGTAACCTCAGAGGAGTCTATTGTAGCAGGATGATCAGGATGAATGCAGGAGGAATGTTAAGCAACATTAGGGATTTGAGAAAATAAATAAACATCAATGAAGGACCTAGTGGTAGAAGAATCTAAATGATGTTTTGATGAACGTGGAGAGTGATATGGTTTAGAGTGGGTCTCAACTAATTCAGAATCAAAAACCACTGGATAATGACCAGAAATAGCAGTGTCCAAGATTTCAAGGATAGAAACTGGAAAATCAATTGAGAACACCAAGTATGTGTGACCCTTCTAGTGTGTGGGTCCAGAAACAAACTGTTCAAAATTAAGAGAGCTCATGAGACCTAATATCTCTTTCACCAAATGTTTAGACTGGCAGCAGACATGAATATTAAAATCACCAAAGATGAGAAAACATCAGGGCATCAGGGAGGCCAGAAGTTTAGAAAATTCTTGAATTAAGTATTCATTAAAATTATTAATAATTAAAATATTAAAATGTATTAAAACAATAGTGGACAAAGCTACATTTTGATTGTATCTTGGTGGACTAACATAATTGTGTTAAAGGTTGTTAAAAATGCTTGTGTGTTGGTGTGTGTGTGTCTGTGTTGTGGAATGTGTTGTCGTGCCGTGGGGTAAAAAGCGGATGTTTCGTCTTTCCTTTGAGGCTAACGCGGAGAATCTCTGGACTCTCTCGAAGATGTAATAAATGTCACCACTCCAGGGGATGTTGCTGATATCGTGGCACCCAAATTAAAGCCCTGCATTTCAGCCCGAGCCCAACGGGCTCCGACTTATTTATGCCCCTAGGGCCGGGCTTCGGGCCAATTTTCACGTTATAGCTCACATGCGGGCCGGACCTCGGGCCTTTTTTGGGTTATCCTTCTATTTATATTTTTAGACATTAATAATAAAAAAAATGTGAAATTGACGTCGATGATAGAAAAACAAACATAGAAAGACATTTCATAACCTCATAACTTTAATAATATGATAATTCAACCCGTTATAATTACACTGACATACTGACATGACAGTCTCACGCACGCACGCTTTTCCGTCAGCGCGACCCACGATTATACTTCACTTATATCCACTTATTGTAGTAGTAGCTATTATAGGCCGCTAAATTAATGTATTAATCATAGCCTAGTTGGCCAACTAATAATTATAAAATGATGATTCATGCAGCGGCGAGCATTTCTGTGTCTGCACCTGTTGTTGCGGGCCACGCAGCAAAGAAGAGAGCGCTGGCCGAGTTTGAAAACATTGTGGAGCAGGACGAGGATGACGACGATGAAGTACAGCAATACATGCACCTCAATCACAACATGGAAGGGGATGGACGAGATGTGCTGCTATGGTGGAAACAGCACGAGACCCTGCTCCCGCAACTGTCAAGACTGGCTCGCTCTGTGTTTAGTGTCCCGTCGGCAGCAGCAGCGAACGTGTCTTCAGCGCAGCGGGAAGAGTGATAGAAGAGAGGAGGACTGGGTTAAAACCTTCCAATAAATAAACATTTATTAAACTAACTGTCTGTGTGAAATTCTTGAAGTGTAAAGTTTAAATCTATGGATTTTATTGTAGCCAAGTATTAGCGTTAATTTGAGAGGCTTAATTGATTAAATATGTTTTAGGATACTCGCTGTCGGCTCGGCTGATTAACGTTAATCATCATTTTAAAAAAAATGCTCCAAACATTTTTCTAAACAAACTTGATAAAGAAATGAAAAGAAACATAACACAAAACTGAGCCCTTTTTTAATTGTTGCAAATAGGGCAGGCTTCCGCTGTGTAATAAAATAAATAAATAAAAACACTGATAATTCTGATGAGCTGTCGGACACGGGTCGGCCTAGGGCCTGAGCATCTCGGGCCAGGGCCGGGCTCGGGCCTAGATTTGAGGCCCGTGCAGGGCTCTAACCCAAATGGTGAGTTATGTTGGAAGATGTTGTAAAATGAAGGTTTTTGTTTACTCAATTTCTGGTCTTTGAGTACAGAATGTGTTAGAGAGTCAGGATTCATTAATATGGAGCAGATGGCTGAAATACCATCCGCTCATTAGTGTTACAATACACTAGATTTAATTATATTGCAGATATAGTATTATAAGATATAATTATATCTTACTGATATAGATATAGTACCTCAAAGTATTTTTGTATTGTATTGTGCATGCTGCGTATCACTGATATTAACTACATGTCTCAGCGTTACCGTCTGGGCAGAACTATTGTTCCAGCCACCAAAGATAGATTCACAAATAACCTGCCTGATTTATCTCAACTGCTATGTGTACCCAAAAATACACATGAACTAGATGAAATGACTATTTTCTCTAATGCATTAGAAGCTGTTGCCCCCATCAAACTGAAAAAGGTTAGAGAAAAATGTACTGTGCCATGGTAAAACAGTAATACTCACTCTCTCAAGAAAGAAACTGCTAGTCTGCGGGTGTCACTTTTGACTGCGGGAGTTGTTGTTGGACAGTGTTTTCTCTGCTTCCTGCTGGCCTTGCTGCTGCTGATTGTAGCTCTGTAGCTGTTTTTTCTCTAGAATCTTTATCCTACTATCACTCTCTGTTGTTTAAAGTATTAAAATATAACTTAATTCACACCATATGTCTGATATTATCGATCAATCTTATCAGATTAATTTTGATCGTTCACTTTTATTTTAAATCCATGAGTGCAGTGCACCTGCAAAGCGTTAGCACTCGTTAGCTTGTCATTAGCGTTTTCATTCGTACCTATCACTGTTTTCCTTTCTCCTCTCCTCTCCTCTCTCTCTCTCACTCCAGTTTTTCACAAGTTCATCAAACAACTGTGGTAAGAATATTTCATCAAGCACGGTGAGTAATGCTGCTATTGTTATTTGCACCTCTTGCCACATGTACAGTTTATCTATCTCTGTCTGCGATGAGGGATTCACATGTGATAAATGCAGGGAAATAGTTAGGCTGACAGAGAAGATTTCAGAATTAGAGACACGCATCCAAACTTTAATTGAGGACAGTAAGAATGTTAGGGCTCTAGATATGGCTTTGGATGTGTCTAGCTCAGGGATTCCTGTATATTGTTCAATTCTGGAAACAGAGTCAAATGTTTACCAGGAGCCAGAGCGGCTGATATTTTGGCAAATTTAAAAGTGCTGGCTAATGCTAAACGTAAATACAGTAAGATTATTATTCATGCCGGCGCTAATGATGTTTGACTTCGCTAGTCGGAGATCACTAGAATTAACATTAAAGAGGTGTGTGAACTTGCAAGCACGATGTCAGACACTGTAATATGCTCTGGTCCCCTCCCTGCTTACCGTGGTGATGAGATGCATAGCAGATTGTCATCACTCAATGGCTGGATGTCTAAGTGGTGCCCACAGAATAACATAGGTTTCATAGACAATTTGACGAGCATTTGGGGCAGACCTGACCTGTTGAAAAGAGATGGTCTTCATCCCTCTTGGGGTGGCGCTGCTCTTCTCTCTAGTAATATGGCACATAGTCTTAGAGTTTATACTTGACTAACTGGGGCCCAGGTCAGGAAGCAGACAGACTGGCTAAACCGACCGTCTGCTAGCTGCCTCACGTCTCAAAATCTAGATGTGTTTTGTTTGACAGAAACTTGGCTAAAACCTGATGATTACATTATTTTAAATGAGTCCATCCCCCATGATTACTGTTATAAACATGAGCCGCGTCCTAAAGGGGGAGGTGTTGCTTCAATTAATAACAATGTTTTTGGATTTCTCAGAAGGCAGGCTACAGTATCGCATCAGACAGTGCACTATAGATCCCCTGAGGAACAGTTCAGAATCAGAAAGAGCTTTATTGCCAAGTATTCTTGCGCATATAAGGAATTTGTTTTAGTGACATAATCTTACAGTGCACAGAGACAACACTAATAAAAAATAAAATTAGGTAAAAAAATAAGTGTATAAACAATTGTGCTATAAATGATAATGGAATATGATTGAGTAAGATGCAGGGATGTACTAGGATTGAGGGGTAACAAATAAATATAAGGATATTGCACTTTTTTTTTTTGCATAAGTGGGGAATGCTTAACTGTTCATAAGATAGATTGCCTGGGGGAAGAAACTGTTCTTGTGCCTTACTGTTCTGGTATTTGCAAAAGTTCAAAGATGGGGTGACTTCGATGTGAGGGATCCAGAGTGATTTTTTGAGCCCTTTGCCTCACTCTGGATGTATACAGTTCTTGAAGGGTGGACAGGGGAGCACCAATAATCCTTTCGGCAGTCCGAACAGTTCTCTGTAGTCTTCTGATGTCTTATTTTGTTGCTGAACCAAACCAGACAGCTATTGAAGTACACATTACAGACTCAATGACGGCTGAGTAGAACTGTTTCAGCAGCTACTGTGGCAGGTTAAACTTCCTCAGCTGGCGAAGGAAGTACAACCTGTGTTTGGCCTTTTTCACAATGGAGTCAATGTGATTATCCCACTTCAGGTCCTGAGAGATGGTGGTTCCCAGGAATCTGAATGACTCCACTGCAGCCACAGTGCTGTTCATGATGGTGAGTGGGGGGAGTGCAAGGGGGTTTCTCCTAAAGTCCACGATCATCTCCACTGTTTTGAGCGTGTTCAGGTTGTTAAGACTGCACCAGACAGCCAGCTGCTCAACCTCTGTAAGCAGACTCATCACCGTCCTGGATGAGGCCGATGAATGTAGTGTCGTCTGCAAACTTCAGGAGCTTGACAGAGGGGTCTTTAGAGGTGCAGTCGTTGGTGTACAGGGAGAAGAGCAGAGGGGAGAGAACACATCCCCGAGGGGCACCAGTGTTGGTGGAGCAGCTGTTTGAAATGAATTCCCCCAGTCTCACTAACTGTTGCCTATCTGTCAGAAAGCTGGTGATCCACTGACAGATAGAGCTAGGAACAGAGAGCTGGGTCAGTTTGATCTGGAGGGTTGTTGGGATGATGGTGTTGAAAGCCGAACTAAAGTCCACAAACAGGACCCTCACATAAGTCCCTGTTTTGTCCAGATGTTGCAGGATGAAGTGCAATCCCATGTTGACTGCATCATCCATGGACCTGTTTGCTCGGTAAGCAAACTGCAGGGGGTCCAGTAAGGGTCCAGTGATGTCCTTCAGATAAGCCAGAACCAGTTTTGCAAATGACTTCATGACGACAGACGTTAGACCCACAGGTCTGTAGTCGTTAAGTCCTGTTATCTTGGGTTTCTTTGGAATGGGGATTATGGTGGAGCGTTTGAAGCAGGAAGGCACTTCACACAACTCCAGGGATCTGTTGAAGATCTGTGAAAAGATGGGGGCCAGCTGGTCAGCACAGATTTTCAGACAGGCTGGTGTAACGCCATCTGGGCCTGGTGCTTTTCTTCTTTTGTTCTTCTTGAAGACCTGGCGCACATCATCTTCACAGATTTGAAGAGCAGGAGGTGTGGAGAGGGGGATTGCAGGAGGTGTTAATGGTTGTGTAGGGAGATGGTCAGAATGGGTGTTGGGGGTTTCAAATCTACAATAAAACTCATTCAGGTCGTTAGCAAGTCGTTGATTAGCCTCAGTGCAAGGGGATGGTGTCTTGTAGTTTGTGATGGCTCTCAGTCCTCTCCAAACTGAAGTTGTGTCGTTGGAAGTAAATTGGTCTTCCAACTTTTTAGCGTAGGTCTTTTTAGCCACTCTAATTTCTTTGTTCAGTGTGTTCCTGGCCTGATTGTACAAGACTCTGTCCCCGTTTCTGTAGGCATCCTCTTTGGCCTGACGAAGATGTCTGAGTTTTACTGTAAACCATGGCTTATCATTGTTGAATGTTAAATAAGTCCTGGTAAGAATGCATATATCCTCACAGAAACTAATATAGGATGCTACAGTCTCTTTGAGTTCATCCAGATTGGTGGTAGCAGCTTCAAAAACACTCCAATCAGTGAGGTCAAAAAAAGATTCTAAATCCTGCTCTGTTTCGCTGGTCCATCTCTTCACAGTCCTTACTACAGGTTTAGCAGATTTAAGTTTCTGCTTGTAGGAAGGTATAAGATGAACCAGACAGTGATCAGAACGTCCTAAAGTTGCTCGTGGAACAGAGTGATATGCATCCTTTATTTTGGTGTAACAGTGATCCAGTATATTACTGTCTCTGGTGGGACATGTAACATGCTGTCTGTATTTTGGCAGTTCACGGGAGAGATTGGCTTTATTAAAGTCCCCGAGAATGATTAAAACAGAGTGCGGGTGTTGTTGTTCTGTCACTGTGATCTGATCAGCGAGTTTCTGTAAAGCTGAGCTCACGTGCGCTTGCGGAGGAATGTAAACACTCACCAGAATGAACGAGTGAAACTTTCGCGGCGAATAGAGCAGTTGACAAACTGCATTTCTAGATCAGGACAGCACATCTTCTTTAACACAGTTACATCTGTACACCACCGTTCATTGATGTAAAAGCATGTCCCACCGCCGCGCGATTTCCCAGTTGATTCTGATTCGCGATCCGCTCTAAACAACTGAAAGCCCGGCTGATGGAGCGCGCTGTCTGGTATGGCATCATTCAGCCAGGTTTCCGTGAAACACAGAGCAGCAGAGTGTGAGAAATCCTTATTTGTCTGAGAGAGTAGAAGGAGTTTATCTGGTTTGTTGGGAAGAGAGCGTAGATTTGCCAGATGGATGCTAGGCAACGGCATTGGAAATCCGCGCTTCCTGAGTCTGACAAGAGCTCCCGCTCGCTTCCCCCGTCTGCGCGTCCTGAAGCGCTTAATCAGTGCTGCTGCTCCTCCGATAACAATGTTCAGTAAAACGTCTGAATAATTTAAATCCAGTAAAAGATCTTGTGGTGTGTTCTGCCGAATGTTCAACAGTTCATCCCTGGTAAAACTGATCATGTTTGTTAAACAAAAAACAGGAAAAACAAACAAAAACAATACAAACACTGGAGAGCCAAGCACTGAAGCAGCCATGTGTGGCGCCATCGAGTTCCACTCATTCTCTAATATAGGAGAGGAAGAATTGTATAAACTTGTTAAATCATCTTAACCAACAAAATGTATGTTAGACCCTATTTCATCTAAGCTCCTAAAAGAGGTGCTTCCAGAAGTCATAGATCCTCTTCTGACTATTATTAATTCCTCATTGTCATTAAGATATGTCCCCAAAACATTCAGACTGGCTGTTATTAAGCCTCTCATTAAAAAAAAAAACAACTTGACCCCAAAGAACTAATTAATTATAGACCAATCTTGAATCTTCCTTTTCTGTCCAAGATACTAGAAAATGTAATATCCTCACAATTATATTCCTTCTTAGAGAAAAATGGTATCTGTGAGGATTTCCAGTCAGGATTTAGACTGTATAATAGTACTGAGACTGCTCTCCTTAGAGTTACATATAACCTGCTCTTATCATCTGATCGTGGTTGTATCTCGCTATTAGTGTTATTGGATCTTAGTGCTGCGTTTGACACTATTGACCACAACATTCTTTTGCATAGACTAGAACACTTTGTTGGAATTAATGGAAGTGCATTAGCATGGTTTAAATTGTACTTATATGACCGCCATCAATTCGTACCAGTGAATGAAGAGGTATCATATCGATCACAAGAGTAGTATGGAGTACCTCAAGGCTCAGTACTAGGGCCGCTACTCTTCACGCTTTATATGTTACCCTTGGGAGATATCATCAGGAAACATGGTGTTAGCTTTCACTGTTATGCTGATGATACTCAGCTCTATATTTCTTCGCAGCCCGGTGAAACACACCAATTTGAAAAACTAATGGAATGCATAGTCGATATAAAAAAACTGTATGACAAGTAATTTCTTAATGCTAAATTCTGAAAAACAGAGGTGTCATTTATAGGATCTAAAAACTCTGCATGTATTAACCTAGAACACTGTCTAAGACTTGATGGCTGCTCTGTCAATTCTTTGTCATCAGATAGGAACCTAGGTGTGCTATTTGATAATAATCTTTCCTTAGAAAGCCGAGTTTCTAGCATTTGTAAGACTGCATTTTTCCATCTAAAAATATATATCTAAATTACAGCCTATGCTCTCAATGTCAAATGCAGAAATGTTAATCCATGCATTTATGACCTCAAGGTTAGATTATTGTAATGCTTTTAGGGCTGAAACGATTCCTCGAGTAACTCGAGTTACTCGATTACAAAAAATGATCAAGGCAAATTCCTCTGCCTCGAAGCCTCTTTTAATTTATTTTAAATCTGACGTCAGGTTCTTTCGCGATGATTTTTTTAACGTGACCCAACGCGTTTACGTCACCCACAAAAGCGGAAGGAGACACAAGCGCTGCATCCGAAATCGTATACTGCAAGGAGTCAGCAGTGTTTTGATTTGAGCACGCGGGCAAACGTAAAGATAACTTTGTGGTGTGTGTCCATTGCAAGATAGAGCTGGCATACCACAACTAGGGCCCTATGATTTCCACGATGCAGAAAACGCGGAGGGAATCGCGGAATCCAGTAATAAAAACGGAATTTACAGTTTACCGCGGAATGGCACGGATTTTGCCACATTTTGACTGAATTAATCAAAAATAGGTCATTGCACTTACATCAAATCACGATATGGACTAATATCTGTAAATATTATGCCGGAACAGTGTATTTAAATATGAATCCTGCATGTTCTGCGTGTCTCTGTTAATGAATGGAGCAGAAGGGCGTCTTCCTTTATTAAACACACTGAAGCACGCGTGACGCTCCGGTAATTTCAGCTTCTGCTGTCTCACTATAAGGACGTGAACACATGAACAACATCTGCAGAACTGCACTGACAGTCACTTCATGAGCATTTGACTGTTTGTTTTGAGTAAAACTAGCGTCGCATCACATACACAGAACTGTAAAGGTACGTCAACCCGTCAAAATTAAAGTCTGGTTAAAAACTATTGTTCAGCAGAATGTACATAGCCTACTACTAAAAAATAAAAAAAACATTATTTTTTTTAAGGTTTAATCTCACGTCAGGTTCTTTCGCGATGATTTTTTTAACGTGACACAACGCGTTTACGTCACCCACAAAGCGGAAGGAGACACGAGCGCTGCATCCGAAATCGCATACTGCAAGGAGTCAGCAGTGTTTTGATTTGAGCGCGCGGGCAAACGTAAAGAGAACTTCGTGGTGTGTGTCCATTGCAAGATAGAGCTGGCATACCACAACTAGGGCCCTATGATTTCCGCGATGCAGAAAACGCGGAGGGAATCGTGGATCAACCCGTCAAAATTAAAGTCCGGTTAAAAACTATTGTTCAGCAGAATGTACATAGCCTACTACAAAAAAAAAAAAAAAAACATTATTTTTTTTTAAGGTTTAATCTCACAACGTTTCTTCCATGTTTTATTTTTAATAGTAAATCCCCTTTGTTTACCAAAAAGTTAAGTTAATTTTCAATATTAAAAGATAAATTAAATGAATGTTTTATGTGTTTAATGTTTAATGTGCATCTCAGAAAATGCTTTATTTAAAACCACAACTGAATGGCACTTAAATGCACTTAATTCATCTGTCAACTTTATTGTCATTGTTCACAGTACAAGTAGTACAGACAGAGAAACAATGGGTAATAATTAAATGTTTTTTTTTTGATGTATGCATTGCATTCTATGCATTTAAAAAATAAAAAATTCTAAAAAAGGAAACTTCGCTGTTCATTTTAAGAGACCCAGGAGTCTTATTTTCTCCTGCATAATTAATATTACACTTTAATTAAGCAAAAACACATTTTATCCGATTACTCGATTAATCGACAGAATATTTGGTAGAATACTCGATTACTAAAATATTCAATAGCTACAGCCCTAAATGCTTTATTGGGTGGTTGTTCTGCATGCTTAGTAGACAAACTACAGCTAGTCCAAAATGCAGCAGCAAGAGTTCTTACTAGAACCTGGAAGTATGACCATATTAGCCTGGTCCTGTCAACACTGTACTGGCTCCCTATCATACATCGTATAGATTTTAAAATCTTGCTTATTACTTATAAAGCCCTGAATGATTTAGCACATCAATATTTGAATGAGCTCTTGTTACATTATAATCCTCCACGTCCGCTGCATTTTCAAAACTCAGGCAATTTGATAATACTTAGAATATCAAAATCAATTGCGGGCCGCAGATCCTTTTCCTATTTGGCGCCTAAACTCTGGAATAACCTACCTAACATTGTTCGGGAGGCAGACACACTCCTACAGTTTAAATCTAGATTAAAGACCCATCTCTTTAAACTGGCTTACACATAACACACTAATATGTTTCTAATATCCAAATCCATTAAAGGATTTTTAGGCTGCATTAATTAAGTAAACCAGAACTGGAAACACTTCCCATAACACCCGATGTACTTGCTACATCATTAGAAGAATGGCATCTACGCTAATATTAGTCTGTTTCTCTCTTATTCCGAGGTCACCGTGGCCACCAGATCCAGTCTGTGTCCAGATCAGAGGGTCACTGCAGTCACCCGGATCCAGTACGTATCCAGACCAGATGGTGGATCAGCACCTAGAAAGGACCTCTACATTCTGTCACCGATGGAGTTTTGGTTCCTTGTCGCTGTCGCCTCTGGCTTGCTTAGTTGGGGTCACTTCATTTACAGCGATATCGTTGACCTGATTGCAAATGAATGCACAGACACTATTTAACTGAACAGAGATGACATCACTGAATTCAATGATGAACTGCCTTTAACTGTCATTTTGCATTATTGACACTGTTTTCCTAATGAATGTTTTTCAGTTGCTTAGACGCAATGTATTTTGTTTAAAGCGCTATATAAATAAAGGTGACTTGACTTGACTATAGACGGGACTTCCTATTGGTCAAAATTCAGTTTCTGCCCTACACCCGCCAACAGACTGATTTCTCAGGTTTTGGCCTGTGACCACCATAAAAATTTCGTAGGGACCTCTGGATGCAGTAGCAGTGGGAGAAACAAAGATGAATCACAGAGTTCTATCCAAATCAATTCACAATTATGTTTTCAAACCTTAAACTGATGCAAACTACAACACACACATCTCATACTTATTCAGAGAAATAAGTACTCTCAGTGACAGCGACTTGTAGTTCAACATCTTACACAATCTCAGCTGTTAATGGACTAAGAATGCATGCAAGACAGTTCAATGTTTTTCCATCATGTTTGGACTGAATGGTTTGTTAAGTGAATAATGCATAGGTAAAGCTTTAGTGACATTATTCTAAAAGTGTGTTTGGACATTGAAAATAAGTCCCACAGGAGGAAAGAAGGGTGAGCCACACCTTGTCCCCCAACTCTGATGGAAACAGCCAATCACATCCTGGAGATGGAGAGATTGTAATCTCCTCATCAGAAAGAGATAAAGGTACCTTCCCAATAGACACTCCTGGTTCTGAGTCCTGTCAGGGAAAAGACACTAACAGAGCTCTGAGTTCTGAGTCTCTGGCCTGTAAGGGTGAGATACTAATAGAGTTTCTAAGTCTGAGTACTGCAATGGAAAAGACGTTAACAGACATACTGTTCCGAGTTTGAGTCCCATTACCAGGAAGACAGCAACAAAAACAACCCGTTCTGAGTCTCCTAACATTACATTATCCAAAACATTTCTGAAACTCAAGCTCAAATCGGAAATTTAACTGCTAAGTATCACTGCTCCTGGACCAGTAAAAAGTGATGCCACCACCACTAAACCTCATAACATCATTGGCTCCTCAAACTGTCATTCAAACCGTATTATTCTTCTTGCCTCTCTCATGAATGAAGAGTGATGCATAGTTTGGAGCATCTCAGCTTATTTGCATTCTGAAGCTAAATAAAAGAACTGTTGATTGAATAAGTAAAGCATTTTCTTTACTGAAGAAACACTATTTTTATAAAGGCTAAAAAGGTTTTTTTTTGTGTGTGTATTTGAGGAGCGTAGAAGATTGTCTTAGCATTTGTTGTCAAGTCAGTCAAATAGCTTGTGCAAAGTGCTGAATCTTTTAAAATATGATACTTTAGCCAAATAACAGAAAGAAAAAAATATGAACGCCCACATAGTGACAGAAAACTATAAAACCTGCAAGTTCATGAAAATGTAAATACGATGCTCCTGCTGCCTTAAAATGTGCCGTTAACCCTCTGGCCCTCTTCGGTCATTTTTGACCAAAAATTTGTATATTTTGAAATTTAAAAAATTGTAACTTCAACGGAATGAGATGACACTTGGTGACTTTTGTCACATTAGCAATATGAACACACAAAAAAATCATGGACATGATTTGGATATGTTAAAGAGTCAAAAAAAAGTCACACTTACCTTCTTCGCTGTCAAAAATGACCGACATAGGAAAAGAATGGGAGAAAATAGAAGAAATGTGAAAACTCAGTGAATTTTTTGGTGGTACAAACTACAAATCAGCCACTGGTCAGGAAAAAAGTGTGCAGCAATCAAGGGGTGACTCTCCAGAATATCAGGAGGGCAAAATAGACACCAATCAATAAATGGAAAAAAATACAAAAGGGGCTCTCTCTCTCACACACACTCACACACACATAGAAATGAACTGTTAAGACTGCAAGAGAGCACATTGTGAGAATATGTGAAATCAATAAATGAAAACAAAAGGCTTGCTTTCTCTCTATCTCACACACACAGAAATGAACTGGTAAGACTGCATCAGAATAAAATCTTTTTTTTTCCAAGTTATTGAATTAAAATCAATAAATCATAAATCAAAAAATCCAAAATTGATTCTCATTCTCTCAAAAAACACTGAAACACCTCTGTACACACGAAATATCAGAATTATTAAACCCGCGATTACGATAGTAAAGCTTGGTATGAGATTTTCTTGAGATCTGGGGAGTTTTTATAAAAAAAAATCGAAAATGTACATCTGAAATGCTAACTTGTGCAGCGATGTAAAAGGTTATAAATAGCATATTTTTACAACAGTAAACGACCAAATTCCACCCCTGATCGCTAAAGGAAGTTATTATAAACACTCGATCGGGGTTTAAAGTGAGTTTTGAGTAAAAGTGTACTAATAATTTCATAAATTGTCTGATGTAGCTTGATGCTAACGTTAGCTCTAATGCTACTAATAGCAGGTGCATTTCTTCTTCATAATGCATTTTTGGCACAATAATTCACGTAAGGTCGTAAGAATGTGTTTTGTTGTATTTTTATAGTAAGACTTTTGATAAATAAGGGCTAAATGCAAACAGAGACTGAAGTGAGATCGCTGCTTTGTGTCTTTGTAAAGCCTGAAAAACCACAACAAAGGCTGATAAAGGTGGAATAAAAACAATAGAATAAGGATAAACGAATAATGCGGATAATGTGTCATACCTGGCGGAGGTGTGAAAGACTCGTTTGGTGAGAACAATAGATTAATGAATCGGGGAGTTGTCACAGAAAAAAAACACTCAGAGCACATATGAGAGTTTACATGCGAGATCTTACAGAGATGACAAGTGCCATAAATCAATCTGATTAACCTTCTCTAAAAACACACATGACATGGCCTTAGAAAATATTTCATAATATTCACAGTTTTACAGATTCGATAATGAATTTTTTTATGAAGTTTTGGAAGACTTGTGGCTTTAGCTACACTGTGTTTTCAAACTCATATCCTACATCAACAATTTTCTAAATACATTTAAAAAATGTTTTTAATATTTTTATTTTTGTTTTTATGTTTGAGCTTATATATCTCTATTATCATAACAGTCTGTGTGATTTTGATTCCTGAACAGTAAACTTTGAAGTGTCAGCTTTGTGAACAAAGGTTGATTATGTATCTAGTCAGAAAGAATCATGAGCAGAAACCTTTTTATTTTGGTTATGTCATTTCTGTCTCCATGCCAAAAAAGGGGGGTGACTAGTAAGGGGTTAACCACACGGTGGTATTACCCATTCTGGTTGTCTACCTACTGTAGATAGTTTTTAAATGATTAAATGATTGCACAGACACTATTTAAACTAAACTGAGATGATGACATCACTGAATTAAATGATTAACTGCCTTTAACTGTCATTTTGCATTATTGACACACTGTTTTCCTAATTAATGTTGTTCAGTTGCTTTGGCGCAATGTATTTAATTTAAAGAGCTTTATAAATAAAAGTGACTTGACTTAAATCAAACAATAAATAAAAATGAAAAAAGAATGTAAAAAATAAGAGGAAGCTAGTGTTTAGAGGCCTTTTTTTGCTTTCGTTAACTGTATAATAAAGAAAAAGAAAACAAAGATAGAATACAAAAATATTAGAGAAGCAAGAGTTATTTATTTATTTAATAAGTTTTTATTTTATTTTTATTCTAAAGAATAGAATTAGAATAGTGAGTGCTAAAGTTAGAGGGTCAAATAAAGATGGAAGAGGTATGTTTTTTTTTTTGTTGTAAAGATATGTTTTATGGGAATATACATAAAATTATGTAGTATGCAAAAGTACCAAGAATATCAGAATATTCCTTTTATTTTTACATTTAGCAAAAAGAAAAATACATTGAACAGCCCCCCCACACACGGTATAATTGTCTCAAATGTTTGTCAAAACATTTGTCACAATGTTAGATAGAATTACAATAATAATAAATAAAAAACAATAATGTCCAGAGTTGAAGCAAGAAAATAAGAGAAAGGAAAAAATATAACAATTTATATACAAACTGGTCAATCATTAGAGCCTAACAAAGATCATGAAAAGCCATGCATTATGAAAAGGAGCCCAAATATAGTCAAAGTCTGTGGGTTTTCGCCTAACAGAATAAAGTATTTTCTCAGGGGTACTATAAGATAAAAGCTCATTAATCCAGTGTTTTCGCTTTGGAGGGTTTGTGGATTTTTTAAGTATGCATTTTTTAGCTGCAGTGCAAGCAGAATAAAATAGCCTTCATGATAGGTCATGCGAAGTGAACTGATATCACCTAGTATCCAAATTTTAGGATCAGGATCGATATGATTCTTTGATATTTCGGAAATTTTTGCAATGACATACTTCCAGAATGTCTCTAAGGCTGGACAACTCCAGAGCATATGAAGAAGAGTCCCAGTAGACATTTTACATCTTTGACACATGTCAGAGATCCCACCATTAAGTTTGTTTAGTCTGTAGGGGGTGTAATATGTTCTATGTAAAATGTTAAATTGAATTTGTCTGTGTTTGGTGGAAACCAAAACTATTTGTGACTTTTCTAGAAGAGTACACCAATCATTAACATCATAAGAACACTCCAGATCTGATTCCCATTTTGATTCCCCTTTGGTATGCTGGAAGATTGCTAATAAGAATTTTGTATATAGAAGATGTTAAGCCCTTTGTAGAGGTATGCCTGATATCGAGCAGTCTGTCTTCAAATAGGGATTTTTCAGATATATTAGGGAATGACTCCAATGATTGACTTCTTACCCAGTGTCTTATTTGTAAGTATTTAAAAAGGTTGTCCTTAGGCAAGTTAAATAATTCAGATAACTGAAGGAAGCTAGCAAATATGCCATTTACATAAAGATCACCAATTGTTTTAATTCCTTTCTTAATCCAGCTTTGTATAGTTTTGTCAACAATGGCACTTGGGGCTTCCGGTTAGGTCGGCAACATGTGAAGACGTGTTTGACTGGTCTCCATACTGAACTCTATTTAACTAGTTAAAAACAAATGCATTCTCAACCAGCTCACTGTGATTACATTTAGTTAAAAAAAGAAGAGGCCCTACAAAGTAAAGTTAGAATAAATAATCGTCTAACTTAGATGTTTATTGAATATGCCCGGCACACGCAGCAAACCAGATAAGATGGCGGAAAACGCGACGATGGAAGTAGCTGGAAACAGAATGGAAACTAACCAAGAGATTATTCTCAGTGAGATACTGATGCTTAAAACGGAGCTACTCTCGAAAATAGACGAAAAACCCGAGATCCAGGCCACGGAGATAAAGATGCAATGTGAGCAACTGAGACCGGGACCGTGATGGGCCAAGCAGCCGCGAGAATGGCCACAATTGAGACGCGGGTGCTCTCGCTGGGAAGAAGCAGAAAGCGGACAATCGGATGACGTGAGTACTCTGCAGCGAGAGGTGGCGAAACTTAAACAAGATGTCGTTGCATTGGAAGCAAAAAATGAGGATCTTGAGGCCAGATCACGCTGTTGTAATCTACGCATTACGGGAGTGAAGGAGAGACGGGAGGAAGAAAAGCATTTTCCAACTTCATATCCGAGCTGCTTAAGGATTCGCTACAACTGGACAAGGCCCCTGTAATAGATCACGCGCACAGAACCTTGAGATCGAGACCAGGAGACGATCAACCAGCAAGGGCAATTATAGTGAAATTTCACTATTTTCAGGAGAAGGAATTATTGCTTAAGAAAGCCATGCAGAGCAGGGAGATTGTCACACCGGATGGAGACAAAATACACCTCCAGCCTGACTATACCCAAAAGGTCGTGAAACAGCGATCAGCCTTCAATGAGGTGCGTGGACTACTCAGACGCTGTGAGGGTGTGCGCTACGGTCTGTTTTATCCTGCCGAGTTGAGAATCACCGCGAAAGATGGGGTGAGGCGGAGTTTTAAAGATCCAAAGCAGGCTATGGACTTCGTGAGAGACACTCTGAAACCCTAATACAAACGATATGACCCTTAATATCTTGCTAATTAATGCATGGTGAGTTAAACATATTCGGACTTTGTCTGATTACTTTTCGTTGATTATGGCACTTAGTAGTATCTGAAGATAAAGTCGGTTGACAGTAATACACTTAAGAGATTCGTTCTTTATCTCTCTAGTATTTAACATCTTCCTGTAAACAAGAGAAATGCAGTTTGTGGCATTATTATTTTATTATAACAGTTCAGATTGGAGTTTAAGTCAGTGGGACGAGTGACGTTAAGAGGATATGGTAACTGGTAGTATTAGCAGCCTTCTTTTAGAGGCCAGCTCAAGTTGTTGTTGTTGTTTTTGTTTTTTTTCTCCCCCCTCCTCGTTCCCAGGGAGCATATATGCTGCAAATAGTAATCACGTATGTCAAAGAGAGGCAGTACAGTAGTTTTAAGTTGGAATTGCCGGGGTCTTAATCATCCAATAAAACGAAATAAGGTTTTCTCTCACATCTCCAAACAGAAAGCATCTATTGTATATTTACAAGAAACACACTTGATTCCTAAGGATCTTAATAAGCTGAAAAGAGGTGGCTTTCAAAAAAATTTTCATTCAAAGTTTACTGGGAAAAGTTGAGGTACTGCCATATTAATTCATAGAGATGTATCATTTGAGGAATTAAAGGTGATAACTGATAAAGAGGGCTGTTATGTTATTGCCCAAGGAAAACTGTTCAACCAGCAAGTGCTGCTGGTAAACATATATGCACCTAATTGGGACAATGTTAATTTTTTTAAAGACCTCTTTACACGTCTTCCAGATCTTGACAGTCACCAGCTTATTTTAGGAGGTGATTTAAATTGTACACTCCACCCAGTGCTGGACCGATCTAAAGCATCATCTGGGCCACTTAGTAAATCAGCTCGATGTGTCAATGAGTTTATGCAAACTTATGGTACGGTCGACGCATGGAAATATAAGAATCCAACATCAAGGCAATATTTTTTTTTTTTCTGCAGAGATTTATCAGATTTATTCAAGGATTGTGCAGAGATTAATCAGATTTATTTAAGGATTAATTTCATCTTTTTAGACAAGAGAATGCTACCATTACTTCGTTCATGTGAATACACAGGTATAGTAATTTCTGACCATAGCCCTGTACTGATGACTCTCTGCTTTCCTAATAACATCCCACCCCAGGGTGTGTGGAGGTTCAACTCCAGATTATTGACAGATGAGAAGTTTGTTGATTTCTTATCTAGACAGATAGATTACTTCTTTGAAACAGACTGCACACCAGGTATGACTTATTGCAACCTCTGGGAGACAATGAAGGCCTTTTTGAGAGGCCAAATAATTTCATACAGTGTAGGTATGAGGAAAAAAAGAATGGATAGAATCAATCAGATTATCTCAAGGATAAATGATATAGATCAAGAACATTCTAGAACCCCCACTGCTACTCTATACAAGGAGAGAGGAGTTTTACAGTCAGAATTAGATAACCTGATTACAGAGGCAGAGGAAGCATTGTATCTGAGATCTAAACAGCAAGAATTTGAGTATGGTGAAAGGGCTAGTAAGTTGCTTTCACACCATCTGTGACAGACAACTGAAGCTAATTATATAGCTGAAATTCAGACAGCAAAGGGAGTAACCACAGACCAGTTGAATATTAACAAGCAGTTTAACATTTTTTATGAGGAATTGTATACATCGGAGCCATGTGACAAGACAAACATAGCAAGTTTTTTTGCCAAATTGGAAATACCTACCATCAGTGAGCAGAATAAAGCCAATCTTGAACAATCCATATCTACAGTGGAGATTGAACAAGCTATTAAACAAATGAAAAGTGGAAAAGCACCTGGTCCCGATGGGTTTATTATTGAATTTTATAAGAAGTTTTCAGGAAAACTATCCCCTATTTTGAAAGAAGTGTTTAAGGAAATAATCGAGCAAAAATTTTTACCACCAACAATGTCTCAGGCTATTATTACAGTTGTACACAAAAAAGGTAAAGATCACCTAAAATGCGACCCATATCACCCTATAAGTTTGCTTTCAAATGATTATAAGATATTAGCTAAGGTCTTGGCAGTGAGGCTGAATCCTGTCATGCAGTCTATTATACATCAAGACCAGACAGGATTCATGCCTGGACGGCAGCTCTCAAGTAATCTGCGAAGAATATTCAATATACTTTACTCACAAGGCAGCCCACGACTACCAGAGGTTCTGTTGTCGTTAGATGCACATAAAGCCTTTGATCGCATAGAATACATGTATTTATTCACAGCCCTGAAACATTTTGGTTTTGGATCTAGTTTTTGCACTTGGATCAGTATACTCTATGCACATCCAACTGCTTGTATAAGAACCAATAGGGTAATATCAGACTATTTTTGTTTGCACAGGGGTACTAGACAGGGCTGCCCCCTGTCACCACTTTTATTTAACATTGCGATAGAACCCCTAGCTATAGCGTTAAGGAAGGAGACAGATCTGCTAGGTATAAATAGAGGTGGGAGCACCCACAAGATTTCGTTGTATGCAGATGACCTCATAATATATATATCCAACCCAGATATGTCCATACCCAAAGCGATAGAACTTATAAATAGTTTTGGGGGAATATCAGGATATTTTTATAAATTTTAATAAAAGTATATTATTCCCAATTAATAATGAGGCAAAGCAGTTAGATCTCAAGAAATTCCCATTCAAAACAACTTATAATTCCTTTAAGTACTTGGGAATTTCAGTGACAAGTACATACAAATAACTATTTAAATGTAATTTCACTGTATTGATGGAAAAAAACTAAAAAAGATTTAAACCGATGGTCTTTATTACCTATTTCATTGGCAGGCAGAATAAACACAATTAAGATGTCGGTTCTGCCAAGGTTTTTATTTTTATTTCAAAATGTCCCATTGTTTATCCCCAAATCTTTCTTTAAGGAGTTAGACAAACTTTTATCTTCCTTCATATGGAATAAAAGCATTCCAAGAATCAGGAAAACATTTTTAGAAAGACAGTAAGATGAAGGGGGACTGGCATTGCCCAACTTTTTGTATTATTATTGGTCATGTAATATTGATAAAGTTATCTATTGGGCAGAACATTTGGATCAGGAGAGCAAACCTGTCAAATACCCGGAAGTAATTGACAAGCAACCTTTGGTGACTTGCACTCTAAAAATATGGGCTCAGTTTAGGTCACACTTTAAGCAAAAACAAGCACTCTCCTTGTTACCCATTACTTCCAATGCATTGTTTCCACCATCCTTAATTGATCATGCATTTCAGGCATGGTTTAGAAAGGGACTCAGGTGTGTAAGGGATTTTTTTCAAGGTGGTAGTTTTGTCTCTTTTGACCATATGACTAAAACATTTGATATTCCTAAATCTAGTTTTTATAGGTACCTGCAGGTGCGAAGTCTAGCCAAAAAATACCCTTTCGCCCCCCCCCTCCTCATTGTTGGATTGAGGAGCTCTTTGACTTGAGTACATCTGAATGAGGTCTGATATCAACAGTGTACAGTCTGATTCAAAGAGCGGCCTCTCCATCTTTAGACTTTTTAAAGAAACAATGGGAAGAGGATTTGGGAAGTGTAGTCGCAGAAACAGTCTGGCAATCAGCCATTAGGAGAATTCATTCGACATCTATTTGTGTCAGACATGGACTACTGCACTTTAAGATAATCCATAGGCTACACTTTTCTAGAAGTAAACTGGCAAGAATATTCCCAGAAATAGACCCAACATGTTCTAGATGTCACAGATATGAGGCCACTTTGGGTCATATGTTCTGGACATGCTCAGTTGTAGGACCATTTTGGTCTGCTGTGTTTGAGACGTTTTCATATATGTGTGGAAAGGAGATAAAACCAGACCCCGTAATAGCAATATTTGGTGTAGCATCTGAAAACCTTTCACTACCGCCAGGTCAATCGGATGCACTGGCTTTCTCTTCTATGCTGGCCCGACGGCTTATACTTCTAAAATGGAAGTCAAATAAACCACCAACACACACTAAGTGGGTAGAAAGTGTCATGGCGTATTTAAAGCTAGAGAAACTGAGACATTCCATGCAAGGCTCTGTTAACAGATTTTTTAAAGTATGGAGACCTTTCCTTTCATATTTTGAAGATAGATTTAACCCAAAATACTAATTGTAAGCTCCCCCCTTAGCCCCCCCCCCAAGTAAGTTCTTTTTGTTTGTTTGTTTGTTTTGTTTTCCTATTATGTTTGCATTTTAACATTTTAATTTGATGTGATGGTTGTTCAAATGTTTGGAAAATTCAATAAAAAGATTTGTCTACTACAACAATGGCACTTGGGATATTAGGATTTCCATCAAAAGGAGTGCTCACAAGTAATGATGTGTTTAAACCCAAGAGTCTATGTGATTCCTGCCATGCATCAAAGGTGTCCAGGAGAACAGGGTTTTTCGTAATCACAGAAAGTTTCTTCCTTGTGCCCAGAAATGAAATAACTTTTACTGGGGTAGTTTTCATTTCATGCTGCTCTATTGAGACCCATCTCACATCACCGTTTTTTGGATGCATCCATATCCACAGTTGTCCGAACTGTGATGCTAGATAATACCTTCTTAAACTTGGGAGATTCAGGCCTTCTTTAGCATATGGAGCCTGAAGTGTGGTTAAATTCACTCTTGGGGTTTTATTATGCCATAAAAATGTGGATATAGCTTTGTTAAGATCTTTAAAAAAATATTTCGGAATTTGAAAAGGAATACTATGAAATAAGTTAATGAATTTGGGGAGTATTTTCATTTTTATTGTGTTGATTCTACCAATTAATGATAGAGGTAAATCCATCCACCGCTGAAGATCAGTTTTAGTTTGATTCAGCAACCTTACATAATTATCATGATATAATTTATCAAGGGAGGCACTAATATTAATACCCAAATACTTGAAACCACTGGGACACCATTTTAGAGATCCAGAGAGAATTCCAATATCATTGTCTGGTATATTAATTGGAAAGGCCTCACTTTTTGAGTAATTTAACTTATAACCAGATACAGCAATATATTGTTTTAGGCACTGAATTTAGACACAAACAGCATAAATCAAACTACAAAATAAAAAACATGGAAACAAGAACATGAAATAAAACCCCAAAACATGAAACAAAACCCACATTAAAGTACTACAAATATTTTTTGTATACACTTTTTTACTGCCTGACCATCATCTTAATGTTTATGCAGTTCAATGTTTTTCAATAAGTATTTAGATTTCTTGCATATTTGTCACAGTCTAAGCATTATCTGTATCTGTTGATCTGATGAAGGAAACTTGTGTTGGGGAGGATTCAATGTCTGTTGAGAACCATGTGAATGTGCTACAATGTGAGTTCCGGAAAACACATCCAGACCCCTGGACTGTCAACGGCACGAACATTCACCTGGAGACGTTGAGAGAGCATGGAAGGAATGTCTGTGGAAGATGTACTCAAAAAATTCTCATACTTAAGGACTCCTGCTGGAGTGAGTATCATCAACTGTAAAATATCTTGTTTCAAATCTTTTCATGTAATATTTTATTATTCTGTACCATTTTAGCCCATCTTGTTAAAAATTTAAAACCATAGTTTTAGAAAACAATGTAAGATTTATCAGTGTATACAAGAACATGAAATGCATCATATACTGTGACTAGGGTTGCCAACTTCAGCAAAGGAAAATAAGGGACGATCTTGGTTCTTTGTAGGAAAATAAGGGACATTATAAGGGACACTCAAAATATGAGTAATTTATCACATAGTTTGTGTAATTTCAGTATCAGAATTTAAATTTCATTTTTTAAATTGCAGATACATTTCTTAAGCTCATATTTTAACCATTAAAAAAAGAGACTTTTTATACACATAGGCTACTTAACTGTGTATAAAAAGTATTTTTTTTAATTGAGTTAAAATATTAGCTTAAGCAATTTATGTACAATTTAAATCTAATCAGACTTAAAATGTAATATTAAAATGCCTGAACAATACCACTAGTACACAAAAAAATTGAGGAGCAGATTATTCCTTTAAGTGCATGTTTATTTTTAATTGTCATTTTTAACATGACAATAGATTTTTATATAAATTAAGCCTGGTTGAGCACAAGAGATGTATGATGTCTATACATAATTATCTGAGAGATTTGGGATACTTTTTGACATTTAAAACAATAGCTTACCATATCAGCCTCTGGTGAAGATGCAGGTGACATGAAGAAACTTGAAATTGCTCCCTGGGCCCTTTGCTGTCGATCGTTCCGTTTATGGGTATCTGTGGACGCGTGTTGTTTGACGTCGCAAACACCGCCATGGCTTATGGAAAAATCTCTCCTGCATAGTTTACAGTTTGCTTGATAGATATTTCCCCGGACTTCGCTAAGCCATGCGTTCTCAGTCTCCCATTCTGTTTTATATTTCTGCAAACGTTTTTTCCTTTTACAAGGTGGACTAGTAAGAGTTGCCATCGTTACTCACTTTGAAGTTAAATATCCCGCCACTGTCACTTCGCAGCCAGCCTTGATGATTCAGGTAACGTAGCAACAACCAATGACAGAGAGCTCTCACTCTCACGTGAGCACGCCGTGCACAGACTGCGCGCTCAGCACACATACACATCTAATTTACTTGTGTGTTCATTATAATTTAATTCAGTAACTGTATATACCTTGAGTTGCACAGAAATTACAAATTGCACATTTTAAAAGCCTCTCAAATCTACATGTAGCCAATACGGGACAAACTGCGTTCCGTATTATACGGAACGGTTGGCAACCCTAACTGTGACCCTTATACATTGGCGTTCTAATTGTTTTTGCAGTTCTGCACTGTATGTAGATACACTGTCTGAGCCAAAGAGAATGTAACAGAATCTGATGAATTTCAAAAGCGTTTTCATTTTTTTTTCTTTATTATTATTATTATTTATTTTATTTTTTTCTATGTAGGGGGACCCTGCTACACCTTTCCTACCATAAACCAGATGGATACTGACTGTAAAATGGCAATCATAGGAGGAGGGCTCAGTGTGGTGACAGAAGATGGAACAGATGTGTGTCAATGCACCAGCCTTGATGAAGCCTTCATAACAGCTTTCTGGATGTATTTTGCTTTCAACATTGCATATCCACCACACCCGAGAAGACATTGACTTTCCTTCAGAGGCACATTGTCAACATTAGAAGAGGGAGACAAGCACTGTCAGTAACTTTACTCTCAATAGTTATCCTTTTGTATTTGATTCTCATGCCTCAACTGTACCATTGCCCAAATAAACTAGAAAGGACATTCACTCTTTTGTTAGTTCTACTTATTGGTTACTTTTGTTTGAATCTGTCAACATTAGTTTTTTTTACAACTATAGGACAGGAAGAGCTAAATAAACTTACCACTGCATCTAAACCAACAACATGTTTATTAGATCCTGTACACACTAAATTACTGAAAGAGTTGTTACCTGTAGCAGAAGAACCGCTTCTCAACATTATTTACACATCGTTATCTTTAGGTCACGTCCCAAAACCATTTAAGCTGGCGGTTATTAAGCCTCTTATTAAGAAACCACAACTAGATCCTAGAGAACTGGCAAATTATAGGCCTATTTCAAATCTTCCATTTATGTAATTTTTTTTAGAAAAAGTTGTGTCTGCTCAATTGAGCTTTTCCCTGCAAAAAATTATCTGTATGAGAATTTCAGTCAGGTTTCAGGCCCCACCATAGCACAGAAACTGCACTTGTTAAAATTACAAATGACCTGCTTCTTGCGTCAGATCAAGGCTGCATCTCATTGCTAGTTTTACTTCATCTTAGTGCTGCTTTCGACACCATAGATCATGACATACTCATAGATCGATTACAAAACAATACAGGTATTCAAGGGCAGGCTCTAAGATGGTTTAGTTCCTACCTGTCCGAACGCCATTTTGTCATCTCATTTATCACCAGTAAAATATGGCGTGCCACAAGGACCCATCCTAGGTCCCCTTTTATTTTCAATATACATGTTGCCCCTTGGTAATATTATTATAAAATACAGGATTAGTTTCCACTGTTATGCTGATGATACTCCACTATATATCTCAACGAAGCCAGATGAAACTTCTAAATTATCTAAGCTAAAAGTGTGTTAAAAATGCCTAAAAAAGCCTAAAAATATAGATAAAAATATAAAATGTAGATACAACTATACAATAAAGGAATGTTAAAAAACATATAATAAAATGAAAAATAAAGTTAAGTAAAGCAGCGCAAGGCAAAAGGCAGATAGAGTGCAAATCAATGAAGTGAACAACAGTGCAGATAAAAGGTTTTTTAGTGCAAAAACAAAAGCTTATTAAGTCTGATTAAAGTGACAAAGGGCTCAAGCGCAGTTATTTTATTTAACTGACTGATGAGGTAGTGGAATGATGTCAGTTCCATGGAGAATGAGGTAGTGAGCAGACCAATGCTGCACAAAGTGACTGGTGCATGTCATCGTATATTAGTGGGGGGGGGATCATAGTTCAGTGGTGCCAGGGGCAGAAGAGGGGACGCAAGTTCGGGAGTGAGTTCAGCTTCCTGACAGCCTGGTGGATGAAGCTGTCCTTCAGTCTGCTGGTCCTGGCCTGGAGACTCCGCAGTCTCCTTCCTGATGGTAGCAGGCTGAAGAAGCTGTGTGATGGGTGGGAGGGATCACCTGCGATGCAGAGCGCTTTGCGGGTGAGACGTGTTCCGTAAATGTGCTGGAGGGAGGGGTGATTTCTTGGCCAGTGCTGCTGTGTTTTCAGTCCAGGAGAGGTCCTCTGTGATGTGCACACCCAGGAACTTGGTGCTGCTCACTCTCTCCACAGTCGCACCATTGATGGTCAGAGGAACGTGCTGAGTGTGCACTCTCCTGAAGTCTACAACAATCTCCTTCGTCTTCTCCACGTTCAGAGAGATTTTGTTGTCACTGCACCACTTGGCCAGGCGGCTCACCTCAGCGACCCACCACAGTCGTGTCATCTGCAAACTTAATAAAGAGGTTGGAGTTGTGTGATGGTGTGCAGTCATGGGTCAGCAGAGTGAAGAGGAGGGGGCTCAGCACACATCCTTGGGGGGGCCCCAGTGTTCAGTGTAATGGTGCTGGATGTGTTGCTGCCGACCCGTACTGCCTGAGGTCTTCCAGTCAGAAAATCCAACAGCCAGTTGCACAGCGAAGTGTTGAGCCCCAGCTGGATCAGTTTGTAAATAAGCTGTTGAGGGATGATTGTGTTGAATGCTGAACTGAAGTCAATGAACAGCATTCTGACATATGAGTCCTTTTTGTCCAGCTGTGTGAGCACTGAGTGGAGGGTAGTGGAGATGGCATCATCGGTCGAGCGGTTGGACCGATATGCAAACTGGAAGGGGTCCAGGGAGGGGGGGAGGGCAGACTTGACGTGGTGCATGACTAGACATTCAAAGCACTTCATGAGGATGGGATACAGAGATATTAATTTTTGGACCAAAAAACTGTACACAGAATCTAGTAGGCTACAGTTTGCAACTAGATAGATGTACTGTTACTTCCTCTACAGTCAAAAATCTGGTCGTTATATTAGACAGCAACTTGTCTTTTGAAAACCATATTTCCCGTGTTACAATAAACTACATTCTTCCAACTTAGAAACATTGCCAAGCAACGAAATCTTCCATAAACAAGCTACAGATAGTCCAAAATGCAGCAGCTAGAGTCCTTACCAGGTCAAGAAAATATAATCATATTACCCCAATTTTACAGTCTGCACTGGCTACCTATTAAGTTCCGCATCAGTTACAAATTATCATTACTTATAACCTATAAGGCACTTAATGGATTAGCTCCTGCATACCTTACCAGTCTTCTACCACGTTAGAATCCATCCCGCTCCCTAAGGTAAAAAAAAACGCTGGACTTTTGGTAGTTCCTAGGATAGCAAAGTCCACTAAAGGAGGTAGAGCTTTTGCACATTTGGCTCCCAAACTCTGGAATGGCCTTCCTGATAATGTCCGGGGTTCAGACACACTCTCTGTTTAAATCTAGATTAAAAACACATCTCTTTCACCAATCATTCGAATAATGCATATCATAATTTGTGACTGCAGTTGCATCTGATCAAATGCAAATTCTTACTCTTTATCTTTGGTTAAACTAAATAACTTTTCTTGGTTGGAACAGCAGCTACGCGAATGATGTCTCTATTTGTTTCTCTATTCTGATATGGGATTTACATCCCGTGTTAACGTCTTATATAAATTTTTCAAAGAAATCCTGTCATATGCACATAAACTGACAAGTCGCCAATTATAAGCTACTACTAAATATTGTAGAAAATTAATTTTCTGTAAAGTTGCTTCGTAATGATTTGTATCATAAAAAGCGCTATACAAATAAACTTGAATTGAATTGAATGATTAAATTGGCATTTTTAAGTGCAGAAGCTTGTGTCTGTACAGTAGAGGGCGCAGCTCCAACAAATATCATGGAGAATATGAAGCAGGAAAAGTAAGTACAACACTATTCAGCAATAACAAAAATTTAAAGACAAATGTGTTATTTTTGCTCATTAGTATGGTTTAATAGGATCTTTGAAGGTCAGTAGCAAAGACATTGGTTCATAAAATAGAATTAAATACAGAAATTATATTTGTCTTATTTAGCATTAAATTTTTGCATGTTTGCATGATATTCTGAGTTTTCATTTGACTGTTTTTATTCCTTTTGTAGAATACTGAATCTGTTTTTGTACAGTTGAGTAAATGCATGGTCACATTTAGTCTAGAACTATGTACAGTAGCATCATATTCACACAGCACCTTTGCACTCACCTCAAATTTCTCTCAACATGGCATCAAGAGAACTGTCAGTCAGTACATGGGGAACAAAAAACTTATTTGAAAAAAGTAACTCAGATATTTCCTTCTAAATAAAAAACAAAAAAAGTTATGCGTTTTAATTTAGAGCTAATTAAAAAGTAATCTGATTACATAACTTGTGTTCCTTGTGTGTGCTACCACCACTGTTACCACCAACACTGTTGTCAGATTAAAATCAAGCTAAAATATCTCACTTAAATTTGGGTATAAAAATTTGAGTACCAGCAAGACAATTTGATCCATGACTCATAAAAATTATGCTTCCCTATTGAGTTTTCCAAACCTTAATGTCTAATTCACAATCAATAAGGAACTTTTACCATTTCAACTGCATCTCTTTCACATCTGCTGAATGGAAGATTCTCATGTGGATTTATAGTTTATGGACTGCTTTGTTGGTGATAGACTGATCAGAGATGCCTTGTCACAGTATCCAAACCCTTAAGTCTGTTCTTAGAACCTTTGGCAGTGGTTTTGGTTTATGAGACTTAAAAATGGACAGCCATTTTTAGGTTGTGCCCAAGTCACCTTGATGTTGATTTGCCTGTGTGCTGGTTCTTGTCATGGTCATTGTCACTCTCTTTGCTGCGTTCAGCTTTCCTTTACCCTGACCAGCCTAACAATCCCTGCCACTGACAAACAGGCCGTTTGACCACTTCTGGCCAAATTACCCCCGTGGTGCTGATTACCCTGTGGTGGGTAAAAGGGGCGGATCCCTCTGTCTCCGTCAAAACATGAGCGGGAGGGAAAAAGTTACAGCACACTAATATTAAAGGGATACTCCATCCCAAAATTTAAATGTTATTATTCACTTACCCCCCATGTAGTTTCAAACCCGTAAAAGCTTCTTCAGAACACAATTTAAGATATTTTGGGTGACAACAGGGAGGCTTGAGACTGTCCCATAGACTGCCAAATGAATAATAAGGTCCAGGAAAGTAGGAAAATCATTGTCAGAATAGTCCACCTACCATCAGTGATTCAACCGTAATGTTATGAAGTGATGAGAATTCTTTTTGTACACAAATAAAAATTCATCTTCTCTGTGTCTCTCCAAATCAGCATAGCACCATTTTGACAAATCTGAGCAATACGCAGATGGTTTACATTCTTCTGTGTCAGCCGCAAAACAAGGATTTTTTTTTTTTGCAAAAAGCACATCTGCGCAGCAGAGCTGATATAGAAGGGTGGCACAATCTGCCTACTGCTCAGAATTCCCAAAATGGCGCTACGCTGATTTGGAGACACAAAGAGTAGAGGAATTGTTGAATAAAGTTATTTTTGTTTTCTCTGTGTACAAAAAGTATTCTTGTCACTTCATAATGTTACGGTTGAATCACTGATGGCAGATGGACTATTCTGACGATGCTTTTCGTACTTTCCTGGACTTTGTCACTATAATTTATTTGGCAGTCTATTGGAAAGTCTCAAGCTCTCAACTGGTTTTCATCCAAAATATCTTAAATTGTGTTCTAAAGACAAACAAAGCTTTTAAGGATTTGGAACGACATGAGGTTAATGTGATTTTGCGGTGGAGTAACCGTCTGCTTGCACTTACTGCTGTTGTTTCTTTTTGTATTATTAGAAAAATATTTTGTCTGATAAGCTTGCATCCTTGTACGTCTCGCAATGATTACACATGTATTAGGTCAGTAGGTGGTCTTTTGTGGCTGCTCGAATGCATACGACCACATTAGTGTCTACACCATGAAAGCAATCCAGTCAAATGTGTTTTCAACTACCTCTTGAAGTGGTCGAAAGTAGACAAGCTCAAAACTTTTCACACCCTTTTCACAGTTGTATTTAGCATTGTCCAATAGTGATCCGGTCGACCAAAACCCTTCGTAATACCAAGTGTAAACAGGGCCACAAATTCTTGGTCACCTCTCTTACTAAGACCCTTGTAGTAATATTGTTCAGTTTGAACAGGCAGCAACTTCTAGGAAGACTCCTGGTTGTTCCAAACTTATTCCATTTAAGAAATATGCAGGGAATTGCACTCTTGTAAACCTTCGCTGCAGCAGAATGTTTTTGTAGCTTTTCCCAGATTTTTGCCTTTATACAATCCTGTCTCTGAACTCTTAAGGCAGTTCCTTAGACCACATGGCTATGTTTTTTTCTCTAATATTAAATTTAATATGAAATATTAGGTTTCATATTAGGTTTTTTAAAAATATTAGTTTTTTTCTCTAATATGAAAAAAAACATGTTTTTTCATTGAATTCATGAAATGTGATATTTAAATGTATTATTATTATTATTGATTAATACCCTTTGGAGATAACCCTCTATTGCAGTGGTTTTCAACCCTGTTTCTGGAGTACCTACAACCTGGGAAAAAGTGAAAAGGGGGAGGGTCTTCTAAATAAAAGAGGCAGTCAATAATTAAACTAAATTTATGAGAGAGTTATTTTCAGATTTCATCAGTGCTTTCAAATATAAAACTTAATCTTACACTTGGTAAACAGCTTTTTTTAATCTTTTCTTTCTTTTGTGATGCCTCCCCATTCAAGAAGATGGGAGCTGTACTTGCATGACTGAAATAGTTGCCCTAGAGGCATTTCAAATATTACCTTGAGTGAAATGACTTGCCGTTAATGGACTAATTCACTCCTGATTCAGGTCATTAGCTCATTAGTACATAATCTAAGAGCTTAAATACATGGTACAGACAAAAGAGAAATTTAAAATATGGGCAGCTGTGACCTAATGGTTTGAGAATTGGACTTGTAACCTGACATTGTAGGTGGGGGGATGAATGAACAGCACTCTTCCACCGTCAGTACCCATGGCTTAAGTGCCCATGAGCAAGATGCTGAGCTTCTCTGGGTGTGTTCACGGTGTGTGTGTGTGTTCCCTACTCACTGCTGTGTGTGTGAACTTGGATGGGTTAAATGCAGAGCACCAGTTCCGAGTATGGGTTACCATAGTTGGCAAAAGTTAAGACTTTCATATGTAGTGTTGGGGGTATTCCAGGAACAGGGTTGAGATCCACAGATCTACTGGGTTATTTGAATTATATTTTATATTTTTTTATACAATATGTATAAATATTTATGTATTTAACATCTCAACCTATATGCCTTGATCACAATACCTTTTTCGTAATTCCAAATGCGTAAGAATGGGTTGTAACAGGAAAACAAATGTCTGTTAACTTTCAGTCCTACAAATCAATATGATCATTGTTCATTCTTTAACTAAATATAGGACGAATATGTGTGATATTAGGATGGATAGGCTCTTTCAGAACCTCTTGCACTAGGGTGGTAGAAGAATCAAGGAAGCTTCATTCCAAAGAACTCTTGCTTCTTTTCAAAGTAGTAGTTGAATCGAGCCATGGCATACCTTAGAAAGATTGAGAAAGAGAAAAGAATGTGTACATCAATAATACATACTTATTGAAAGGAAAACCCTTTTTAAAGCAACAGTCAGTAAAAATCACTAATAAAGCTTCTAACATCTTTACTAGAGAGAAAGTTAAATCTTGAAATATGTCTGGATTTAGTTACTTTTAGCACATTTTAGCAGGACAATAAAATGTAGTGTTTAAAAATGATAGAAATGAAAAACAACTAAAGCATGAGTCAACAAAAACCACCAGAAAGAAAGCAGAACAAACATAAAAGCAGAGAAAAAAAACAAAACTCAGATTTTCTTTTAACTTGACTAAAGTAATTACTTACTAATTCGTTACTTATTAGTATTAGTCTATTTAATATTCAATTTAAAAAATACTGTTGATATTTGTTGTAACAGAATATCTTTTAAATAATAGTAATAATGATACAATAAATAAAATAAAACTATAAATATATATTTTGTTTTTATATATATATATATATATATATATATATATATATATATATATATATAGGACTCTAAACTAATGTTTTGTTATACAGTCTTCAGAGGCAATAACTGCAAACAAGAAACTCTTGTAGCGCTTGACAAGACGGACCAGAATCTGGCAATAAGATCAAGTAGGACATTTAAGTATCTTTTATAAACACTGTCCTGTTTTGACCCCCTTTATTGAAACGTTCTGTTTAAAATAGGCATGTAGATTCGGAAGTAAACGCCCACTGCTATGATTGGCTAACAGCTGTTTTTAATGGTAGTAAGGTACTTCAAATACTACCTGTGTGGTGTACTAATCACGATAAGGACAGACCATGTGGCGCTTCAGTGGTCAATGTCCTTTAAGGAGCCTGAAGGTTAAGAGGCCCAGTGGCTAGAAGAACTATAGCCCTACAAATTCATAGTAGTACACAGAGCTGGGTCTAGCCACATTAACGTTGATGCCCTGTTGGTCCGCTCTCATTGAGGAAATAGAGAGACTTGGGAGAAGGAGCTGTATCAAGAAAATGAGGTAGAACAACCTGCATGTGGAGCACTAAAGGTAGCTCATTTATTTCAGTAATTCAACTCAAATTGTGAAACTTGTGTATTAAATAAATTCAGTGCACACAAACTAAAGTAGTTTAAGTCTTTGGTTCTTTAATTGTGATGATTTTGGCTCACATTTAACAAAACATCTCAACAAATTAGAATATGGTGACATGCCAATTAGCTAATCAACTCAAAACACCTGAAAAGATTTCCTGAGGCTTCAAAATGGTCTGTTTGGTTTACTAGGCTATACAATCATGGGCAAGACTGCTGATCTGACAGTTTTCCAGAAGACAATCATTGACACTCTTCACAAGGAGTGTAAGCCACAAACATTCATTACCAAAGAAGCTGGCGGTTCACAGAGTGCTGTATCCAAGCATGTTAACAGAAAGTTGACTGGAAGGAAATAGTGTGGAAGAAAAAGATGCACAACCAACCAAGAGAACTGCAGTCTTATGAGGATTGTCAAGCAAAATCGATTCAAGAATTTGAGTGAACTTCACAAGGATTGAACTGAGGCTGGGGTCAAGCCATCAAGAGCCACCACACCCAGACATGTCAATTAATTTGCTGAACCACAGACAACATCATCAACAGCATCTTCAAAAAGCTGGTCAGCAGAAGGAAGCATGAAGTGCTCCAAGATTTCTTGGTAAATGGGTGCAGTGACTTTGGTTTTCAAAAAACACAATGGATCAACACCAGCAGATGACATTGCACCCCAAATCATCACACGTTGTAGACTCCAACTTAACACTGGACTTCAAGCTGCTTGGGCTATGAGCTTCTCCACCCTTCCTCCAGACTCTAGGACTTTGGTTTACTGGATCTCATCTGAAAAGAGGACTTTGGACCACTGGGCATCCATCCAGTTCTTCTCCTTGGGGAAGACTGCTGATCTGACAGTTGTCCCGAAGACAATCATTGAAAAAGTCAAAATTATGTCATTAATAACTCACCCTCATGTTGTTCCAAACCTGTAAGACCTCTGTTTATCTTCAGAACACAGTTTAAGATATTTTAGATTAAGTCCGAGAGCTCTCAGTCCCTCCATTGCAGCCAAAAAACAGACTGAGTTCAGTTCAGCTGGAGAGGGTTGGGGATTGGAGTAGTTCTGTATAGCTTGTGGGGATCGAAATAAAGGTGTGAATTTCTTGCTCTTTCATATGGACAGTGTCTTATGAGGGTTTCCAACTTGTAGAGCAGGTTTTAGGACAACTTTAAAGAAAGGTTTGATCCACTTCAAACACATGCACATGCATTACAGACGTGACAAAAAAGAGTTTTGGGAGACATTATATTTTGTAGACTTTATGTAATTTAAAATGCACAAACCAGAAGCACAATATCTGCAGAGAAGTGCTGGCCATTCTCAAAACATAAAATATAAATTTTACTTCAAATTTCGTTTTTGTGTTTCTTAGGAAAAAAACAATGTTTAAGATTCTCTCCATTACGGACAGTTCTGAAGGAGAATTTATGCAAACGTGTATAAAATGCTTTAAAAACTATAACAGAGATGTCTAGAGGTTATTTAATAGGTCTGCCCCCATGTAAGATTTTTCTAGTTACTAGTCGTTCATTTGTCATTATTCAGCTAATCTGAGGTTTATATTAAATTTACATCTATAATACAGCGTTTATACATTCCGCTCAAGCATGTGCATTAAGTTTGCCACAAAGCACAGGCAGAAGTAGCCTAATAACTGTGAAAAAGGAGACAGTTTATTTATTTATTAATAAACAAATGTTTTCTTGTCGGCTGAAAGATGAAATTCACAGTGCTGGCTCTCTCCACATGGACGCGCATGTAGAGAGAAACGCAACCTTCACATATTGCATAATGCTTTCGTATTGAATTGATTCGTTTAAAAGACAATTTAAGCTTTCTGTAGATCTATTTCTCGTGTATGTGAGACACCACAATTTTCAGTTATTTCATTATCAGGAAAAAATTCACATGAACGAGAGGACGCCTCACTGTCATGCATGCGCATTAATAATTTTCGCACAAACATTTGAATATGAATAATAACTCACATTTTGAATATGCATTACAAAGTAAATCATTTGTTTTACATGCAATTATCCAAAATAAAACCAAACAAGATTTTTAATGAAGATAAAATATGTAGACAAATAAGAATAAATGCAGCATCATGCCCGCCACAAATCTTGTACTGATATTTTACGGAATAATATACAAACCTACATTTAAATGCGGCTGCAATTTATTTATTATTATTATTTTATTTAATTTTTTTACTCAAATTATATGAAAGCAAGTAAGGAAGACTCACTGAACTTCACTAAAATCACTGAAGTTGTCAATTAATGAAGCTCTTTTTTACATTGTGAGCATTTTGTTTATTATAATGAGAGAACTTGAGTTTAAACAAGGAGGTTTTTATTAATCCGTCCATTCTTTACAGTTTCAATGATTTAGATAAATATCAAATGTAACACATCAGTGAGGCAAAGCTGAAAATGTGCTTTGATGCGCTTGTTTGATAACCTGGTGGTTAAAGCGCCACTCAGCGGTCAAAAGCTGCAAATGCACTTTGCAGACACGGCAGTGGCAGCACCAGTGGCGGCACAGGCGGCAGTAGAACCATGATTTACTGTACATATAGTTAGTACACACAGTGTACTATTAGACATACTTACAGTTAACACTACACATTATACGCAATACTGTATGTATATACATACAATTTCCACTACAATTATACACTATACACAGTATGTACATAGTCTACATTATGCAACATATATGCATAGAAAAGTAAGCTACATTGGAACAGATTGTACGTGAACTGGATACAGAAAGTGTCAAGGATGTACATTGGATGGTATACAGTGGTAGCAGATTTCACAATTTCTTCCTGAGGGCAGGAGAGAGAGCAGTCTGTGGGACGGTGGCTGGAGTCACTGATGATCCTCCGGGCTTTCCTTATACACTGCCTGATGTAGATGTCCTGGAGGGAGGGAAGCTAGCCTCCAACAATGTGACTGGCAGTTCACATGACCCTTTTCAAAGATTTGAGGTTGCCAGCGGTGCCATTTTCAAACCAGGCAGTGATGCAGCACATCAGGATGCTCTCTATAGTGCAAGTATAGAATGTTCTGAGGATGCTGGGGCTCATTACAAACTTCCCAAACCATCTCAGGAAGAAGAGGCGTTAATGTACCTTCTTCAGTACTGCGTCAGTGTGTGTAGACAAGGTGAGACAGATGTTAATGCCGAGGAAATTAAAGATGCTTACCCGCTCCACAGGTGTCTTGTCGATAGTGATGGGTCTTTGTTCTCTGTTCTGTCTCCTTAAATCCAACACCAGTTCCTTGGTCTTGTCGATGTTGAGTGAGAGGTGGTTCTCCTGTCACCAATTAGCTTAGCGGTCATGAAAGGCTTGCTACATCCAAGGAGGTCCCCTGCTGAGTAGACACTCTCTTGAGGAAGGAGGCCAATGAGGTGGTCCCTCCTCTTGACAGAGAGTCTGGGTTCTAGAGCCAGTACTTTATCGTTCTGAAGAAGGATGGGGGGTTGCGTCTGATTTTAGATACGTGTTTGTAGAACTACTCAAATATGCGACTCAAGTTCAGAATGCTCACGCTCAAACAGGTTATGTCTCAAATCAGGTCTGAGGACTGGTCTGGGCGTAGTGTGGAACTCAACCATGATGCAGGCACCTCTTCTGTTCAGGTTGAGTCGATCTTCACGGCAGTCAAGAGAGTGAGAGAATGCTAGTCACTCACTGTGAAGCAGTTCCAGAAAATTTCAAGTGCTTCTGTCTTAGTGGTACATGATTTCACACTAGACAGGCATTTGTCAGTATGGTGGCATGGGCATACTCATTCCCCAAAGTGTTTTGACACAGCTCAAGTTGCTGAAGGGGAACATCTCTAGGTTGCATATGAAACCCTGGTTCCCAGAGGGAATGAGATGCTGCTTCGCATTACCATACTTCTTGCATTCCTGTGAGGGACTTGCTTCAATTATCAGAATCTAATGCTGCTTGTTTCAGATGCCGCTTCGCATTACCATACTTCTTGCATTCCTGTGAGGGACTTGCTTCAACTATCAGAATCTAATGCTTTTTCGGATGCCCTTTCAAGCTCTCTGGTCTCTACACCATGTACGATTGAAATATAAATAACATTAATGTATTTTTAAGATACTGATAAGAATACAAATGTCAGGGCATGTCAGAACTTCTACCGGGCACCAAAACCTATTTAGGCCGCAGAGGATTAAGTAAAAATAATTGACCTAAAACATTTGAAATTAGTGTCAAGGCTGGAGTACACCAGATGAATTTTGACCAGATTTTTGTCAAATTGCAATGCGGATCAGTTGATAAATGTCGAGGAACATGCGAGTCATAGAGTCACAACAACAACTAAGGCAGTCAGACTCCTATACATCCATGCTTGTTTTAATCTGAGCTGTCTTCCTTTGAATGTCTGGCATTTAGTTGTAAGCCCCCCTTCCCAACGACAGTATTACTAATTTACAGACCTCCCAAAACAAACACGGGTTTCATCTCTGAGTTATAAAATTTACTTTTAACTTTTTGTACAACTTCATCAAATATATTAATACTTGGAGATTTTAATATACATGTTAACAACTCCACTTGTCAATTTGCCTCAGCTACTGGAATGCCTTAACCTCAGACAACATGTCGATGTCCCTACACATATTAAGGGGAACACTCTGGACTTTTTACTGAATCTGCTCTCTAGGTCCACCAACTGTGTATTATCTGGGTGTATCTATTTCCGTGGAGCTGCCTTTTCTGTGTTCCTATACTAAACCAAAGCATGTAATGGGTATTAGAAATCTTAAAAATATTAACACAAAACCTGACTTTAAGCCTACAAAACCTGCAATTTGTAAATATATCATCAGTTACTGAATCTGTGGGATTTTACAATGAAACTCAGCCACCCATTAAAGTTAGAACAATTTCGTTCTCACGCTCGGCTCCCTGGTTCACAAGTGACCTGCGGAAAATGAAGGCAGCTGGACGTGCCATGGAGCGGCAGTACATAGCATCTGGACTTATCGTTCACAAGCTGGCTTATCGGGATCACCAAAAATCTTACTCAAAGTTTATCAAAGTTGCACGGTCAGAGCATTATTCATGCATCATTCAAAATAGTCATGGAAATTCCAAACAGTTGTTCTCCACCATAAATCATCTTCTCAAACCACAAACTGCTCTGCTCACAGGAGCTTCAGAAGAAGATTGTAATGAATTTATGGCTTTTTTAGGTCAAAAATAGCCAAAATTCGTTCATCTCTTGCTGTGCACTCCCCGTTATCTGTTCTAACTGACAAGCTGCAGTCTGGAAATACCAGACAGAGAGGCAGCTTTCCAGAAGTTACACAATCTGACGTGCCCTCGACCACCTACCTACAGCACTGGTAAACACAAACATTCCTGCTCTTAGTCCACTTATCACCATGATTATAAAGAAGTCCCTCCACACTGGTCATGTCCCCCCTGCTCTTAAAATGGCTATAATTAAACCTCTACTCAAGAAACCCAACCTTGATCCTAAATCTCCTGTTAATTATAGGCTCATATCCAACCTGCCATTTCTTTCAAAGGTTCTGAAACAAGTAGTTGCTAGTTACTTTCAGGACCACCTCAAATACAATAATATCTATGAAAAGATTCAGTCTGGCTTTCGCTCCGCCCATAGCACAGAAACAGCCTTAGTGAGAGTCACAAATGATCTGCTGATGACAGCTGACGCTGGCTCACCATCACTCCTTATCCTCCTGGATCTCTCAGCAGCATTTGACACCATTGATCATAACATCCTTCTTAATGGGCTACATCACTCCATTGGACTTAAAAATAATGTCTTGCGCTGGTTTGAGTCATACCTCACAGACAGGTCTGAATTTGTGGACATGGGAAATTCAAGGTCCTGTACGCATGTTGTTGGGTGCGGGATTCCACAGGGTTCAATTATTGGACCCATTTTATTTACTCTCTACATGCTTCCTCTTGGAAAAGTCATCCGTCGTCTAGGAATTTCATTGCATTGTTATGCTAATGACACACAACTTTATATAAAAATGGATAATCACTCATCACCATCAACTTTATCCATAATCACTGCCTGTCTAGAGGAAATAAGCACATGGATGAATCATAATTTTCTCCAACTGAACAATTCAAAAACCGAAGCAATCCTCATTGGTTCTGCACATCAGATCAGAACATCTACCATAACCTGCATTACTTTTTCTGGCCAGTTCATTCCACTATCATCATCAGTTACAAATCTTGGTGACAGGCTTCATCCTCATTTAACCTTTGAGTCTCACATTAAGCAACTTTGCAAGACATCATTTCTTCACCTCAGAAACATTGCCAGACTCTGTCCCACATTAACTTTACGTGACGCTGAGAAACTTGTCCATGCCTTTGTTTCCTCAAGATTGGACTATTGTAATGCTCTTCTCATCGGGATCCCTGCCAAGAGCATTCAGAAACTTCAGAACATTCAGAACACTGGAGCTCGGATCCTGATATATGAACACATCACACCAATCCTTCAATCCCTACATTGGCTTCCTATTCCAGCCAAGATAGAGTACAAAGTTTCCCTCCTCACATGTCATTGTATCCATGGAAATGCCCCCAGTTACTTACAAGAACTACTCACACCACAGATCACAGCACATTCCCTTCGCTCCACAAACACTTATAGGCTCCTTCCCCCAAGGACTAAGACTTGCACCATTGGTGACAGAGCTTTCTGTGCCACCGCTCCTACCCTGTGGAATGCCCTCCCTGAACATCTGAGGGCCCCACAAAGGACTGATTTTAAAACATACCTTTTTAAAAAGTCTTTTAATGTTTAATTTTTTTTAACCTTTTAATGTTAAAATCATTGTTTTGTTTAAATTGCCTTGTTTTATTATGCCGTATTGTAGCATTTTGAGATTTTTTTAAACTATAAAGTGCTTTATAAATTAAATTCATTATTATTATTATTATTATTATTATTATTATTATCTTTCAAACATCTTCTATATAAGTGGATGGTGAACCAACTCCAGGGTAAGGCTAAAAGCAGCCAAATGTATTAAATAAACACATCTTTTTAGGCAAGAACCAGACATGGGTGTCATGTAGGCCAAATAATTTTTATGGGACCCAATTTGTATTTAATGAGATTACAATTTAATAATAACATCAGAAATTTATAATTATATGATGTTTGCTTTCCACCACTATTCAAACAGCAAATAAATTATTGAGAGTGACATTATCAATAACATTGATCTATCGCAAGTTTAAGCACTCTCAAAAAAAAAAAACTATCATTATAATCACTGAAGCTGTATAAACTGTGAAAATAAGAATCTCTTACTTATACATCTGCGCTTTGTTGTTTATAATTAGGGAATTCGCAAGAGTCCGGGACTCTCTGGGCTCATGCGCTATAGATATTACTTTCACACCTGAATTAAATGTTGTCAAAGGTTATCATTATGCACTTTTAAAAAGTAGTCTCAAAACAGACTTTTTTTTTTTATTGTTGTATTTTTGTTTTAACATAAATGGTTATTGTAGCTACTTTATTTTACTAAATCTCTTGTATTTTTATATTTTCTTCGCACATATAACAGTCCTTTACTTAATCTATATTAACCAATATATTGAGGACTCAGCTTTCTCCTGGGTGATTGGAGAAAAATGTCCCGAGTGGAGAGGCAGACTTGGTCACCCGGTTGGTATGTGTGAGCCGTTGTGTGACGGACACTGTAGCTTGAGATGTGCAGAGTCCCATATCCTTTCACTTTCATGGAACCAGTAGTCAACTGCAGGTACTTCAGAAGGCTCACCAGTCTACAGGAAGAGTGGAGTCCACTAAGAAGGTGGTGAACACATTGGAGGATGGAAGATCCATAGCAAGTCTATTCCAAGATGGGACCATCCATGGAGTGAATGTGATGGCAAAGACTGATGTAGATGGATAATTCTCAGATTCTCCACGGATAATTCTCCCAGACATAGCAGGAAGAGGTTCCGAGCCATTACGGGCCACCAGTATAAAAGTCATGACATTTGCCAAGTATGGTAACCCATACTCAGAATTGGTGCTCTGCATTTAACCCATCCAAGTGTGCACACACACATCAGTGAGAAGTGAACACACAGTGAATACCCCCCCGGAGCAGTGGGTAGCTATATGTCCAGCACCCGGGGAGCAACTGGGGGTTCAGTGCCTTGCTCAAGGGCACTTCAGCCATGGGTATCGAGGGTGGAAGAGAGTGTTGTTCATTCCCTCACTCCCACCTACAACTCCTGCCAGCACCGAGACTTGAACCGGCAACCTTCAGGTAACTAGTCCAAGTCTTTAACCATTAGGCCACAGCTGCCCCTAAATGTATTGGTTCCAAATAAGCGAGATAATTATTTGGCTACCTTTTCTAATGAACATGTGGCCAAGTATGGTGACCAGTACTCAGATTTAGTGCTCTGCATTTATCCCATCCAAAGTACACACACACACACACACACCGTGAACACACACCCAGAGCAGTGGGCAGCCATTTTTTGCTGTGGCACCCGGGGAACCTTGGGGGTTTGGTGCCTTGCTCAAGGGCACCTCAGTTGTGGTACTGAAGGTGGAAGAGAGCTCTGTACATTCACTCCCCCCAGGTACAGTCCCTGCCGGTACAACACTCAAACCTGCAGTATTTGAGTTACAAGTCCACTCTCTAACCATAAGGCCATGACTTCGTGGGTGTCCCGATCCCAGAGATGTGTGGATGGAGTTCAAAAGAGCTAAGTGCAGATCAGTTGATACAAAATTCCTCCCTTCCGGACCTCCCAGCAGAGCAGATTCCTCCAGAGTGGCAGAATTTGGTCATCCAGGGCCCATTCAAGCTGACACACGAATACTAAAGGAGAGAGAATGGCTTCTGGGCATTATTGGGATGGATCAGGTTAGTGAAGGTGGGAAAGAATGTCTGCTTTGAGATTTTTGTGACCTGGCTGTTAGGTTATGTATAATTTAAAACGAGTAAAAAAAAAAAAACTCTGCACCTCTGCACCAAAAACTCACCTTCTCTGGGGTGGGTTGAGGCCAGTTGTTTACGGCATCAACCTTCCTCGGATCAATGTGCACTAGTGATGCGTGGATGGCAGTTACATCAGCGGGTGCAGCAGATAACCCTTTGGGTCAGTTGGGTCAGGTAATAAAAAAAAATGCATTCTGATTATTTGCGGTCGGGTCGTGGGTGGATAAGATAAATCATTAATGATGGAAATATTAATGTAATTTTCTAAAATATGAACTTTTTAAATAGGCTACAGAAATGTAATAAACATTAAATCAACAAAACCTTATTTAGTCAAGAGAAGTAAGGATTTTATCTGTCTTTTGTTGTTTGTAGTGATGTTTTGTTCATGAAAGTATCGTACTTATTGAAAAAATCTTTTAGGTGAACGAATCGTTGTCTTTCACGTAGTCCATTGACTCATATTTCTCGTTCTGAAATTTCTCCCTCCAAAGCAAGGCAGCACTATTAGCAGTGCATGTGCAGCTCAGTGAACCAGGTAGATCTTTGAACTGTTTCAGCCTGTCAAAGTATTACTCAAACTTGAGCCAATAGCCTTTGAGTAAGAGATGTGATGTAGCATGTGATTTGTTGAATGTAGTGAATGAATACGCCCTTCATTGTCACAGTGTCTGGGTTGTGTTCCCTGGGTTTCCACTAGGTGTCCTCCTTTTCCACGGTGTCTATCATATTATCACTTCCTGTCTCCTTATTTGGTCACCTTCCTCCTTGTTTAGTTAATTGATTGTTCCCCACCTGTCTCCTGTTTTCTCATTATCCTTTTGTGTATTTATACCTGGTCTGTCTGAGTCTTTGTCACGGAGTATGTTTGATACTTCCCAGAGTCTGCTCTTCCCATGTGTTCTTGTTTTGTTTCTATGTGTATGGATTTTCTGGTTTTGACCCTGCCTGGACTGTTTACCCCTTTGGATTTGCCCTTGTAATAAATCTCACACCTGCAATTGGATCTCTCCTTGTTTCTTGTATCACCGTACGTGACAGAAGGACTCCGTCATGCCTAGATCCAGCGGTGTGGGATTTCGAATCTGTTCCCCAGCCACCATGGAGGAACGGAGGGGGAGATTCCGAAACTTAACCACCCTTCGTCAAAGGGGGAGTGAGGTGGGTGGCCTGGCACAATTGTTTTGGACCCTGGCGGTCGGATTAGGGTATAATGACGCAGCACTGAAGGTCTTATTTAATGATTGCCTGGATGACCCTTTGCCTCAATGGGAGATGAAGGGGTTGGAGATCCTGGACTTTTGGGGGTTTACCCATTACCTGTGCCATCGTGCTCAGTGGGATGCAGCAACCACACCTGAGTCTCCAGACAAGATGGCGGCCAGCCCAGCGCCACAGCACAAGATGGCCGCCAGCTCAGAGCCACAGCACAAGATGGCCGCCAGCTCAGAGCCACAGCACAAGATGGCCGCCAGCTCAGAGCCACAGCACAAGATGGCCACCAGCTCAGAGCCACAGCAAAAGATGGCCGACTCAACGCCTGAGTCTCCAGACAAGGTGCCACCGACTCGCCATCATAGAGGGCGGAGGAGGAGGAGACAGACGTCTACCATTCCTCAAAGTCCGGAGAATGTTCCTGAGCAGGCCGCTGCCATCCAGGAGGACGTTCCCGAGCGGGCCGCTGCCTTCCAGGAGGACGTTCCCGAGCAGGCCGTCGCCGTCCCCGAGGCGGTGCCCGATGCTGTTCCGGAGGCCGAGGGGGTGCCCGATGCTGTTCCGGGGGCCGAGGCGTTGCCCGATGCCGAGGCGGTGACCGATGCTGTTCCGGAGGCCGAGGCGGTGCCCGATGCTGTTCCGGAGGCCGAGGCGTTGCCCGATGCAGAGGCGGTGACCGATGCTGTTCCGGAGGCCGAGGCGGTGGCCTATGCTGTTCCGGAGGCCGAGGCGGTGCCCGATGCTGTTCCGGAGGCCGAGGCGGTGACCGATGCTTTTCCGGAGGTCGAGGCGGTGCCCGATGCGGTTCCGGAGGCCAAGCCGGTGCCCGAGACCGCTCCCGAGGCCGTTACCGAGGCAGTGCCCAAGGCCGTTCCAGAGGTGGTGTCCGAAGCCGAGGCGTCTCACATCTCCACAGGCAGTCCAAAGTCAAGTCAGATGCCCATTGACTTTCCAGAGTTGAGTCAGTTCCCAGTTGACCCTCGAGAGTCAAGTCAGGTGTTCATGGACCCTCCTGAGTCAGGGTTAGTCACCGTCGACCATCTAGAGTCAGGGCTGGTTCCAGTTGACCCTACAGAGTCGAATCAGGTTCCACTTGACCCTCCAGAGTCGAGTCAGGTTCCAGTTGACCCTCCAGAGTCGAGTCAGATGCTTGTGGACCCTCCAGAGTCAGGGTTAGTTACCGTTGACCCTCTAGAGTTAGGGCTAGCTCCTGTTGATCATCCAGAGTCGAGTCATGTTCCAGCTGTTCCTCTTGAATCAAGTCATGTTCCTGTTGACCCTCCAGAGTCGAGTCAAGTTCCTGTTGACCTTCCAGAGTCGAGTCAGGTGACTGTTGAATTTTCAGAGTCGAGTGAGGTTCCGGTTGACCTTCCAGAGGCTAGTCAGGTGCTTGTGGACCCTCCGGATTCAGGGTTAGTCACCGATGACCCTCCAGAGTCAGGGCTAGTCACCGCTGACCTTCCAGAGTCAGGGCTAGTCACCGCTGACCTTCCAGAGTCAGGGCTAGTCACCGATGACCATCCAGAGTCAGGGCCAGTCACCGATGACCTTCCCGAGTCAGGGCTAGTCACTGATGACCTTCCAGAGCCAGGGCTAGGTACCATGGACTGTCCAGAGACAAGGCTGGTTACCGTTGAACTTTCTGAGTCAGGTCAAGTCACTGGGTGGCCTTCTGCTCCACCCTGTTGGACTCCGGCATCGACCACAGGGGCGTGGTGGTCATCTGCTCCGCCCTGGGGGACTCTGGCGTTGACCACGAGGACGTGGTGGTCCTCTGCTCCGCCCTGGGTGCTTCATGTTGTTGTTTTTTCCTTTTGTTTTTGTGTTAATTTCTGTCCCTGTTCCTTTCTGTTAGTCTGGCCCTCCGTCCCTCCCCCTGAACCTCCTCCGGTCCTCCTCCCTTCTGGTCTTCCTGTTTTGTGTTTACATTCTGGTGCCTGTTCCCCATGTTTTTCTTTTCTGACCCTCTGTCCCTCCCCCTGAGCCTCCACCTGTCCGCCTCCCTCCTGGTCTCTGTTTTGTGTCTGTCTTGGAGCGTCTGGGAGCCACTCCGTAGAGGGGGGGTACTGTCACAGTGTCTGGGTTGTGTTCCCTGGGTTTCCACTAGGTGTCCTCCTTTTCCACGGTGTCTATCATATTATCACTTCCTGTCTCCTTATTTGGTCACCTTCCTCCTTGTTTAGTTAATTGATTGTTCCCCACCTGTCTCCTGTTTTCCCATCATCCTTTTGTGTATTTATACCTGGTCTGTCTGAGTCTTTGTCACGGAGTCCTTGTTGTATGTTTGATACTTCCCAGAGTCTGCTCTTCCCATGTGTTCTTGTTTTGTTTCTATGTGTATGGATTTTCTGGTTTTGACCCTGCCTGGACTGTTTATCCCCTTTGGATTTGCCCTTGTAATAAATCTCACACCTGCAATTGGATCTCTCCTTGTTTCTTGTATCACCGTACGTGACATTCATACCCTTCAATGAACAAGTTTCGTTTGAGTCTGAAGGAGATCGAGAGATCTTCTCATTCGTGAACGAAATGACTGAACTGGTACATGTCATTTGTGAACAAGCTGAATAAACTGAATGAGAGTATACAGGGTCAGTCAGCCATTTAGCATGTAAATCTTGATCAGCAAACAGCAGATACAAAGCGCAGTTATAGGTACTGTGCACATACGCTTGTTTTCATATTGACCATATAGAACACAACTCCACGTTTAATCCCAGATTTATTAATGTGAATATGTTATATATGAACTGTCTGACCAAACCATTAAAATGTTAATTATGCAAGAAAACCTTGTGCTTTGTTCATCTGAACAACTTATTAAGTATATTTATTAAATGCAATTATGCACACATTTTAATAAATCAATTGTAAAAATTCAATACCTTCGTTGAATTAAGTTAATTAATTAAATAACATAAGAAATTTTTTTTTGCCATCTGCTTGCATATTTGTGTAATATGAATAAATGGTCACTGAACGAATCAGGTGAACGAATCTGAACAAATCATTTTTGTGAACGAACTGAAAATGAACTCCGTTTGTTAGAGTCTCTTGAAAGAATCAACATTTCCATCACTAGTTGTTTGATTAACATTATTGACAGACGGCAGTGCTTTATAAGGCTGCTGCTGTCACAATTTAATGGATCTAATACTAATACAAATGCATTTTCTTTCACAACTTTTTACATTAACTTAAGAAAAAACTGACAGTGCTTATGAGGATACTCGCGAGGACAACAATTTTTACATCATTTTGTGTGTATTTGGCCACTTAAGCGCAACAAACTCAATTTGACCGCAGCGTGCACTTTGGATGTGCCTGTGAGCGCACAGAAAAGCACATCTGGAGCGGGCGAGTACCAAATGGCTTAAAAAGACATGCAGATATAACAGAATCAAATAAAATCTGTTACACTAGCTTGCTCTATTCTTTTCTATTTTAACAGTTTCTTTTTTTTTTTATTATATTATTCAAAAATACTATTGATACATGTACTGCATTAAGCTAACTGATACTTGTTATAGCACTTGTATATCAATGCTCTTTTGTTGATTTTGATTGCTTCCATTCTCCTCATTTGTAAATTACTTTGGATAAAATCATCTTCTAAATGACTAAATGTAAAATACAAACGCATATAGAGGCAACAATACAGAAAACAGGGAGATAATTAGATTAAACTATCTACAATGCATGAGTGTTAATCAACAACAGTATAAATAAATCACCTCTTACATGGCATTGCTACAATAATTTAATGAATGGATCAAATATAATGTTAGACATCCAATGGTTTTCCTCAACAATTCCCAATACTTTAAATTAAGATATATCTGATTATGATCACATAAATAAATAAAGATATCAAAAATATCGATGAATGGGACGAGATCTGTATGAGTTGCACTAGAGAATGGCAATGGAGACACTCTAGCTTTCCGAAGGCATACGAAATTTTGCACTCAATATTTACACTGAAACTCACAGCATGCGGCTATGGTAAGGAGCATGACATTTCCCGACCAGGTTCTGATTGGTGCCAATCACAACACACACTGGCCCAGCTAACAAATCACAGCACATTTTATATTTCAGAAAGTGGGCCTCCATTTAATGCAGGAACCATTTGAGAATTCATTTGAGCATTATAAGACCCCTTTAAATAGATTTAGCCTACTGTAAATCTGTGTATGGATAGAATGCCGTGAGTAATGTCTAGATGTCACCTTTATTTATATAGTGCTTTAAACAAAATACATTGCGTCAAAGCAACTGAACAACATTCATTAGGAAAACAGTGTCAATAATGCAAAGATGATAGTTAAAGGCAGTTCATCATTGGATTCAGTTATGTCATCTCTGTTCAGTTAAATAGTGTCTGTCCATTTATTTGCAATCAAGTCAACGATATCGCTGTAGATGAAGTGTCCCCAACTAAGCAAGCCAGAGGCGACAGCGGCAAGGAACCGAAACTCCATCGGTGACAGAATGGAGAAAAAAACCTTGGGAGAAACCAGGCTCAGTTGGGGGGCCAGTTCTCCTCTGACCAGACGAAACCAGTAGTTCAATTCCAGGCTGCAGCAAAGTCAGATTGTGCAGAAGAATCATCTGTTTCCTGTGGTCTTGTCCTGGTGCTCCTCTGAGACAAGGTCTTTACAGGGGATCTGTATCTGGGGCTCTAGTTGTCCTGGTCTCCGCTGTCTTTCAGGGATGTAGAGGTCCTTTCTAGGTGCTGATCCAGCATCTGGTCTGGATACGTACTGGATCCGGGTGACTGCAGTGACCCTCTGATCTGGACACAGACTGGATCTGGTTCACGCAAGTCGCGTCTGTTTTGAACACAGCATTGCATATTCAGTACAGTAACATGTTAGCATGTGTTGATGTGAGGTGGTTCATAAGATTTGAGTTGCTTGAGGCAGACGTGGATAAAGTATTTTTTCCTGGGCATACCGTGCATGTTACAGAAACATTCTCGCCTTTAATTTCCGGTACTTCCCGTTCGAGAACGCCATTATCGCTGAAGCCGTCTTGTGTTTAGTGATTGTCAGAGCGTGCAGTGAGACAGCGTGAGCAGGGCACCGTCCACCCAGCCAATCATCATCGGATTTGCAACGGTGTCAGGCAGCTGATGTGTAGCCACAAGCCAAAGCATGACACCTCGCGCTTTATTCAACCAAATTGTAGTGACGCGACACTTTACATTCTCAGTAAAGGTAACGCGTTGCAACGATGGGAAAAGTAATTAATTAGATTACTCCGTTACTGAAAATTAAACTCTGTTAGTAACGCTGTTATACTTGAACACTGTTACTCCCAACACTGACTAATTTAAAAAGTAAGGCAACCAACCTCTGGAAGTCAAAGTCAATGGTGGAATGTTTTGCCTGCAGGAGAGCCCATAGACACCAGAAAATATGAGCCACCTAGAAAAAAAAAAATAAATCGTCTTAGATTGGAAAATGTACAAACATGGCAACAACTAATTATCTAGCCCGTTAACAAATAATTCACCCACCATTATAATAGTTTATAATGCACACTACTAAAGCTTGCAAGCATTCATTCTCTGATCCACCTCAATCTCTTCACCATGGTGAAACAGTGGTTCTCCTCCGAGTCCCTCCCTTCCCATTTTCACGCTCTGCCTCTCAGGATCTTCCCAGACACCTTGCGGAGAAAACTTGTATTGGCTGCTTGAATACATAATCTTGTACTTTCTGCCACTACTGTCCAGACCATAAACCTATTTATGGAGCATAAACTGGTAATTTGAGAGCTTTGCCCTCATGCTCAACTCTCTCTTTTCAATAACAGTGCATGTCAGTACAACAACTGTATTACTGCTGCCACTGCAGAGATGCACCAACTCATGCTCCAAACCTCATTTGTGAACAAAACCACAACATACTTTAACACCTCCACACTGGGAAGCAAATCAGTCCCTACCCGAAGGGGGCAAAACATGGTTTTCTGGCTCATTCTCATTGCTTGACACCCGGCCACATACTGTCGTGGCCAAAAGTTTTGAGAATTACATAAATATTAGTTTTCAAAAAAATTAGTTTGCTGCTAAACTGCTTTTAGATCTTTGTTTCAGTTGTTTCTGTGATGTACTGAAATATAATTACAAGCACTTCATACGTTTCAAAGGCTTTTATTGACAATTACTAACATTTATGCAAAGAGTCAGTATTTGCAGTGTTGGCCCTTCTTTTTCAGGACCTCTGCAATTCGACTGGGCATGCTCTCAATCAACTTCTGGGCCAAATCCTGACTGATAGCAACCCATTCTTTCATAATCACTTCTTGGAGTTTGTCAGAATTAGTGGGTTTTTGTTTGTCCACCCGCCTCTTGAGGATTGACCACAAATTCTCAATGGGATTAAGATCTGGGGAGTTTCCAGGCCATGGACCCAAAATTTCAACATTCTAGTCCCCGAGCCACTTAGTTATCACTTTTGCCTTATGGCACGGTGCTCCATCGTGCTGGAAAATGCATTGTTCTTCACCAAACTGTTGTTGGATTGTTGGAAGAAGTTGCTGTTGAAGGGTGTTTTGGTACCATTCTTTATTCATGGCTGTGTTTTTGGGCAGAATTGTGAGTGAGCCCACTCCCTTGGATGAGAAGCAACCCCACACATGAATGGTGTCAGGATGCTTTACTGTTGGCATGACACAGGACTGATGGTAGCGCTCACCTTTTCTTCTCCGGACAAGCCTTTTTCCAGATGCCCCAAACAATCGGAAAGGGGCTTCATCAGAGAATATGACTTTGCCCCAGTCCTCAGCAGTCCATTCACTATACTTTCTGCAGAAGATCAATCTGTCTCTGATGTTTTTTTTGGAGAGAAGTGGCTTCTTTGCTGCCCTTCTTGACACCAGGCCATCTTCCAAAAGTCTTCGCGTGCAGATGCGCTCACACCTGCCTGCTGCCATTCCTGAGCAAGCTCTTTGCAGGTCACCATGGTTAACAATGGAAGAACAATGATTTCAAGCATCACCCTCCTTTTAACATGTCAAGTCTGCCATTCTAACCCAATCAGCCTGACATAATGATCTCCAGCCTTGTGCTCGTCAACATTCTCACCTGAGTTAACAAGACGATTACTGAAATGATCTCAGCAGGTCCCTTGATGACAGCAATGAAATCCAGTGGAAAGGTTTTTTTGGAATTAAGTTAATTTTCATGGCAAAGGACTATGCAATTAATCTGATCACTCTTCATAAGATTCTGGAGTATATGCAAATTGCTATTATAAAAACTTAAACAGCAACCTTTCCAATTTCCAATATTTATGTAATTCTCGAAACTTTTGGCCACGACTGGACTAAGTGCTGAAGTTCACAGCCTTATTGGGAATTGGTACATTAGGACAACATGTATAAGAAGGAACACACTATCTCATCCTCTTTATAAACCCCACCCACCCATTTACCAATTACCAAGCACTTTGCTAAGTTTTCCCTGATTTCCATCCAGGGTCTTAATTATCTCTGGCTGAATCTCATCCACCCCTGGAGCCTTGCAATTTCATATCTTTTAACTAGCTCAGTGACTTTTTCCTGGGTCTGTCCGGCAGTCTCCCCTGTCGTTTGACAGCTCTGCTCCTCTGTTTAGACAAGTGTCCAGAACATATGGCCACAGATTCAATCATAATTTTCAAAAACCAGCGAGCTGTGGCCTAAAGTTTTCTGGTACTCATTTAATTATGAATCACCTTATGTTCCAAAAGAGGAAAAACTGCATAACTGTGGTTCTCTGATAACAGAAGTCCCATATTACAGATGTTATTTGAAGCAGGCATGTCAACCAACAACAATGTATTCAGCATAGATGAAAAATTGACAATTTCTTTTACTTATTTTAAGGACAAATTCTCACTATTAACTAGACGCATATTAGCATTCATATCACTTGCATATTAAATGTTTATTAATACAGATAAAGCACATTTTGATGTCTAATTGTGGCCATATTCTAGATCCCTTATTCCTATACCATATGTAAACTTAACAACTACCTTACTAACTATACATGACCAATACATGAGGAGCACTTGCTCAGCTTAGACATAACTACAGTTCCCCTTTAAGGGAACTGGCTCTGCATCAGAATGCTTTGGGAAAGTGTCTGCGTGACCACATCATGAAGCATGTGTGAAATCAGTCCAATAAAGTGGCGAGACGGCACAGGTGGGGGGACTTAGAAACCAGGAATCCTAAATCTGCATCTGCTATAAACGGCATTAGTGTCACAAAATACTTGGGAAAACTTAGAAGATTCAAGTGCAGTTTATTGTAGTCCTAAACAAGAATCCAAAAACAGGGCAACAGGCAGAAAACAAGGGCAAAAGGTAATCCAACACAGGTAACACAAAAACACAAAGTAAAAGAACACAAGGTAACAGAGCTCAATATTCCAGCAACAAAAGACAAAAACCACATGACATAAATACAGGTGAGCATAGTACCTTAATTACACACAGCTGAGGGTAATGGAACAATCATGAGTGCAAAGGTTGATGGTAACTTTAATCACTGCACTTTAAGATCTGTTTTCCTTAAATTTCATCAAAATGTCTCCTGCACTATAAGGGGACATAAAATATTAGACCACCTTTATACTAATGTGTGTCACATTTATGAACTTTTGTCTCCTTATTTGGTCCTCTTCCTTTTCTTGTTTTAGTTAATTGATTGATCCTCACCTGTCTCCTGTTTCCTCATTACCTTCTGTGTGCTTAAATACCCGTTCTGTTCAGTTCCTCCTCGTCCGTGATTGTTGATGTCTATGTTTAGCGTTGTTAATGTGTCAAAGCTATATCTGTATGTTAATGCTAAATGTAATCTTGTATATTGTCTGTATTCTCCGTCGTCTTCAGTAAACACCTTATTTGTTCCAGATCCTCGTCCTTCCTTTTGTTTTACGTTTAGCACTACCTCAGTCTGTAACAGAATCACGGACCTAAACAGTATAGTTTATTTTTTAGCGGCTTTTTTTCTTTCATTTATTTTTTGCCTTTTTTTTCCTCCTCTCCCGGAATGGCCATCCCAGCAGTTTGTCTCCTGTGCCTGGAGCAACTGGACCGTTCGCTGGAGGACCACACCAGGGACTTTTTAGATCTGGCGTGCCTTACTAACTTCCCCGACCGCTCGCTCTCTAACTTTTTCTACACCGGCCTGAGCGAGCGGAGTAAGGCACGCCTACCAGCGAACGGTCCCCGAGAGGATTTCGCCGCTTTTGTGGAGTGGGTGCTGGAGAAAAATGGATCGTCATGGACCATCTGCACCGCCGAGGACGATATCTCCAGCCCCACTCCTGACCCAGAGACCAGCCAGCCACCATCTCGACACACGGAGCCAGAGCCCGCCGCAGAGCCCGAGCCATCCTCTGACAGGAAGCAGGATCTCGAGAGCGCGACTGACCAGGTGTGTGAGCCGGCAACACCGTGCATCGTGGGAGTCCTCGTGGAGATCGAGGGCGTGGAGGCAAGCCCTGTCCACACTCCTATGACTGAGGGTGAGCTGTATTCAGTCTCGGGAAATATGGAACAACTTATGGATCTCATGGACTGGTCTACGGAGGTAATTCCTGTATCCCCTGTTTTTCCGCTGGTTCCATCCAGCCCTTATCCCCTTGTATACCCTCTCAGTCTCCCACTCCTTCCTCCTCCATTCAGTTCCTATGCTCCATTTCCGCTGGTTCCGCCCAGCCATGAATTTTCTGTTTCTCCGCTGGTTCTGCCCAGCCCAGAGTTTTCTGTTTCTCCGCTGGTTCCGCCCAGCTATGAATTTCCTGTTTCTCCGCTGGTTCCGCCCAGCCCTGAATTTCCTGTTTCTCCGCTGGTTCCGCCCAGCCCTGAATTTTCTGTTTCTCCGCTGGTTCTGCCCAGCTATGAATTTTCTGTTTCTCCGCTGGTTCCGTCCAACCCTGAATTTTGTGTTTCTCCGCTGGTTCCGTCCAGCTATGAATTTTCTGTTTCTCCGCTGGTTCCGCCCAGCCCTGAATTTTCTGTTTCTCCGCAGGTTCCGCCCAGCCCTGAATTTTCTGTTTCTCCGCTGGTTCCGCCCAGCTATGAATTTTCTGTCTCTCCGCTGGTTCCGCCCAGCTATGAATTTTCTGTCTCTCCGCTGGTTCCGTCCAGCTCTGAATTTTCTGTCTCTACGCTGGTTCCGCCCAGCTCTGAATTTCCTGTGTCTCCGCTGGTTCCGCCCAGCTCTGAATTTCCTGTGTCTCCGCTGGTTCCGCCCAGCTCTGAATCTTCTGTGTCTCCGCTGGTTCCGCCCAGCTCTGAATCTTCTGTGTCTCCGCTGGTTCCACCAAGCTCTGAATTTTCTGTGTCTCCTGTATTCCCTCCCAGCCTCCCTCTCCCACCTCCTCCTAGACCTGCCAGCCCCTCTGCTCCACTTCCGCTGGTTCCGTCCAGCCCTGATCCTCCTGTGTTTCCTCCCATCCTTCCTCTCTCTCCTCCTCCTAGACCAGCCAGTTCCTCGTCATCCCTGCTGGTGCCAGTCAGTCCCGCAGGCTCCTCCTTCCCTCTGGTTCCACCGTCATCCTCCGTCACTCCGGCTCCACAGCGGTCTTCCAGGACCCCGCCTCCGCCTTGGTCGCCAGAGCCTTCTGCTCCACCTATGCCCTCCGGATCCTCGACGTCACCCTGGCTCTGCGGCTGTGCTGCTCCATCTTGGGCCCCTCACCCACCGGTGCACTCTCCTCCTGTCGGCCCCCTGGTGTCGTCGGCCGCTTCTCCACCGTGGCTCCTCCTGCCGTCGACTCCACCGTGGATCTCCGTCCTGGCTGGTCTCTGGTGGACCATCTGGCTCCTCCTGCTCCGGGCTCCTCCCTGGCTCCTCCCTCCATCCACTCCGCCCTGGTCCCTACCTCTATGCTCCCTCATCACCTGCTCCTGGCCTACTCCTCGCCCGCCTCCAGAACCCCCACCCTCCCTCCACTGGTATTCCTCTTACGGTGCGAGGACGCACCGTTTCCGGGAGGGGGCGAACTGTCACATTTATGAACTTTTGTCTCCTTATTTGGTCCTCTTCCTTTTCTTGTTTTAGTTAATTGATTGATCCTCACCTGTCTCCTGTTTCCTCATTACCTTCTGTGTGCTTAAATACCCGTTCTGTTCAGTTCCTCCTCATCCGTGATTGTTGATGTCTATGTTTAGCGTTGTTAATGTGTCAAAGCTATATCTGTATGTTAATGCTAAATGTAATCTTGTATATTGTCTGTATTCTCCGTCGTCTTCAGTAAACTCCTTATTTGTTCCAGATCCTCGTCCTTCCTTTTGTTTTACGTTTAGCACTACCTCAGTTTGTAACAATGTGACTGATGCCTACAAAGTCACACCCCTCTCCCACCTGGGTCAGTCTGACCTCTCTTTCTGACCTCTCATCTCTCTTTCTTCCTGCTCCCCAAGTATTCCTCGGTCATCAAATGTGTGAAACCTACAATAAGGACTTTTAAAAAATCTGTCTGGAAGGTGCTGACTCCACTCTCCAACATCAATTCCAGCACACAGACTGGAGTGAGTTTGCTGCCCAGGCCACCAAAAACTCTCAGATTAACAATGACACTTACACCAACTCTGTCCTGGAGCACATCAACAGATGTGGGGGCAGAGTGACCACACACACAAAAAAATTAAAATTCAAAAGCTCAGGTCTGGGAACTGGGAGGCTTACAGCTCAGCCAGAGCCAACACGAGGAAGGGTATCTGCCAGGCCAAACTCACACATAAACAGAAGATTGAAGAACACTTTAATTCTTCAGAGCTCCAGCGTATGTGGCAAGGCATACAAACTATCACAGACTGCAAACCACCTAACTCTGTGCCCCCTCCAGCTCTGCCTCCCTCCCAGACGAGCTCAATCACTGTTATGCTCATTTTGATCAAAATAATAAGAATATCTCACTCAAAGCTGAGCATCATCCCAGTGAACTACCTCTCACACTCTCCACATCAGATGTTTACTATACTCTGCATAAGGTGAATGAACCGAAAGCAGCTGGCCCTGACAGAATACCTGGTCGTGTGCTAAAAACCTGTGTGGAGCAGCTGGCTGAGGTCTTCACGGACATTATTTAATCGGTCCCTGGCCCAAACTACTGTTCCCACTATCTTCAAAACCTCCACCATCGTACCAGTACCGAAACACTCCACTCCACTCTACCAAACGACTTCTTGTCCTGTTGCACTCAAAAATTTGTTGCACTTAAAATCCTGTCTCCCTGCTTCACTAGACCCATTCCAATTTGCCTATCGCCACAATAGGTCAACAGAGGACGCCATCTCAACGGTACTTCACTCTGCCCTCACTCACCAGGACAGTCAAAACACATGTGAGAATGCTGTTCGTAGACTTCAGTTGTGCATTTAATACAGTAATCCCCTCCAAGCTGATCTCCAAGCTCAGACAGCTTGGAATCAGCACACCCATTCTGACTAACAGACCTTGTGGAAGATTTTTTATTAATAAGATTTTAATCAATCAAATATAATCAATGTGAATCTAGCCATTTTTGTTGCTAGTTATTTTTCCATTATAATCCTATAGGTTAAGTATAGAAAGAAATATGCCTACGGGGCCGAATTGTTCAGACCAGATGAGAAACGTGGTCAGACCAGCTGAGAAACATGTGGTCAGACATACAGACAGGGCCTTTGTCTATACCAATGGAGGGGGCCTCTTCCCTCTAGGGACGTATTAAAATTGTGAACATAAAGAAAAGTGTGACTATTTGGAAACGCCCTGTATAGGGTATATAATGAGATGCCACCTAGCATTCGGGAGAGCTTCTCGCAGAGAACATCTCGGCTTTGTTTCTCTCTGAAATAAAGTCTATTTTCTTGAAACAAAACCCCGAGACGGTGTGATTCCTCAGATCCATGGCAGACGAAAATACACTACAACCTCAGTCTGTTAAGTTAGATAACCTCTCATCCTCCATCATCACCCTGAACACCGGTGTGCCACAGGGCTGCGTACTGTGACCTCTCCTTTACTCCCTCTTCACCCATGACTGCGTTCCTGTTTACAACTCCACCCTGGTCAAAAAGGCACAGCAGCGCCTTTACTTCTTATGGAGCCTTAAGAAAGGTCACCTGAGTCCCAGGATCCTTGTTGAATTCTACCGCTGTACCATTGAGAGCATTCTCATGAGCTGCATCTCAGTATGGTACAGCAATTGCTCCGCATCTGACCGCAAAGCACTCCAGCAGGTGGTGAAAACTGCTCAACGGATCACGGGCACCCAGGCAAGAAACATCATCAAGGATGCCTCTCACCCTAACCATGGACTCTCCACCCTCCTTCCATCCGGCAGGCGTTACAGGAGCCTACGCTCTCAAACTAGTAGGCTCAGGAAGAGCTTCTTCCCCGAGGCTGTGACACTTCTGAACACCACAACACCAATCTAACCTGCACCTGCTCTTTTACTGCACTGGTCACAGTACTTTACATTCATATATTTGCACTACTCATTGCTGCACACTGCACACTATTCTAGTAAATTCTAAAATCTACCTAAATTGCTGTATTTTATGAACACTTTGGAATACAAACCTAAGATTGGTCTCCTTTTAAAGAAGAAAATTAGATTCTGGCAAAAGTGGAATTTCTTCAAGAAGTATAAAGTATCAAAAAGTTATAGAAGTTTTAATGTACTGTAAATAATATGCGCTATATTAACTTTATTATATTTTATTTATTATAAATATTTTACATAACAGGTTTTACTCTAAAATTGGTATAAAATTAAAGCCTTGTGTCTCAATAAGTTGTTACAAATTTGAAGTTGATATGAAAAAAAATTAGGTTCATGTGAGATTTTATTTAGTGCGTCATACCACACACATCCACTGGGAGTCATCAAAACTATTTTGCTTAATGATTTTTTCTCTAGATTTCTCTGGGAATTTCACTTCTATCTCAAAATAACCACCAAATATGAAATCCTGAGACCTTTCCAATGATATGTTTGTTGCCAAGATTAGATGCCAGTCTGCACACTGCACACTATTCTAGCTATTACCGTAAATTGTCTAAAGTTGTTACTGTACAAAGCACAGTAAACTATTTCTATAAAAATATCAATGGACTACTGTTATTTTGCATATAATACATTGTTTAACAATACTTTTGCACACTCATCCAACTGTTTTTATTACCACTGTTCTCATGTTGCTGGTGTTCATGTGTATATAATCCTACATTGCTTTGTTCATAATGTACATACAATCCCTACATTTGCATTCCTATTTATATTCTGTATATACGCTGCTCAATACTGTATATAGCAACTCCACTGTACATTCTGTATATCATAGCTTCACTTACTCAGCACTTTTATGTATATAAAACACTATGTTCTTGTACTTCTCATTAGATGCTAACTGCATTTCATTAGCTCTGTACTTGTACTCTGCATAATGACAATAAAGTTCAATCTAATCTAATCTAATTGAAGTCCATAAGCGATGCACAATGATCTGGGAGGAGTGCCCTCTAGTGGCTGTCATGGGCACTCCAGCATATGGCTGTGACAATGAGCTTCTGCTTGTTTAGCATGCACTCTGTGTTGTGTCTTTCAAATAAGTGAATGGGAGAAGTGTGTCTTGTGCCAGTGCACTAATCAAAACATTTAAATAGCGAGCAAAGAAAAGAGGGACAAGCAGCCTTTTAGGATGTGATCCTGTCTATGCTATACAGTATTATGTGTGAGGAAACACAAAACTGTGTGCTGCTTGTCTGAAAATAAGACATGCACAGTTGGCTCTCTAGGGGGCTGATTGTGTGCACCGTGAGTGGCTGGCACTACGCAAACTCTGGTTCCGCCTGGCATTCTTTGATGAGGGTAGGATAGGATCATAGTATAGACCATATTCAGCCTGTCTCTTCACATGGCTATAGGGCAATGGCTAGGGTTGAACAGGCACTTGCCAGCTATATTCTCAGAGTCAGCATTGTCCCTGAAGTGTCTGGCATTACCCACCAAGCCATTAACCGTTAAATAGGCAAGAGTGGAAAATGATAAGCAAAAAATATTTTCATGTCATTTTTTTTAAATCATCTGAGCTTAAGTACAACATATCCAAAAGAATTTGTGAAATATTTGATATATTTTGGATTTTATGAGTTGTGACTCCCAGGTCACGTAGCCTGATTAGGGTATAAAAAAGGACCAAGTCATTAATCTCTTAACTGTTACTGGCCTACTTGCCACTGCATGGTTAAAACAATTATATCCTATACTTTACCTGATGTAATTTTGACAAATTATATATCATTCAAAAGCTTACGAATTCAGCCTGTGAAAACCATTTTGAAATCGGACCTGTCTTTACCATAAAAATGGTACTCTGTTAACCCTCATTACTCCCTGTTACCCCCTATTTTTTAAATAGGCATTAAAGTGCACTATCCAAACCTAAATTGCTGTAATTTATGAACACTTTGGAATACAAACCTAAGGTTGGTCTCCTTTTAAAGAAGAAAATTAGATTCTGGCAAAAGTGGAATTTCTTCAAGAAGTATAAAGTATCAAAAAGTTATAGAAGTTTTAATGTACTGTAAATAATATGCGCTATATTAACTTTATTATATTTTATTTATTATAAATATTTTACATAACAGGTTTTACTCTAAAATTGGTATAAAATTAAAGCCTTGTGTCTCAATAAGTTATGTTACAAATTTGAAGTTGATATGAAAAAAAAATAGGTTCATGTGAGATTTTATTTAGGGCGTCATACCACACACATCCACTGGGAGTCATCAAAACTTTTTTGAATTTTGCTTAATGATTTTTTCTCTAGATTTCTCTGGGAATTTCACTTCTATCTCAAAATAACCACCAAATATGAAATCCTGAGACTCAGACCTTTCCAATGATATGTTTGTTGCCAAGATTATAAAAAGTTTTGGTTCTAGAAGACTGTAATGCATAATGTTTTATGACACTTGACCCTGCCCACTAAGGGGGAGGTTACCGCCATTAGATTTTAAAGTACCATTTCCATGGTAAAGCAATGTCCGACTCCAAAATGTTTTTCACAGGATAAATCTTGGGCTTCTAAGCTTTCAAATGATATATGATTTATGATGATTACTACAAGATTTAGTAAAAGACAACAGAGAAAAAGACAACAACAAAAAAGAGTGCCAAGCGTCCCACAGGTGGGACAGTGACAGTTATGGGGTTAATTTCTTTTACCAAGCTCCTCACCTAGTGGGTGGTGTCTGAACTACTTTATATACAAAAAACTTTTCTAATCTTGACAAAACATATATCATCAGAAAGTTCTGAGTCTTACGGTCCCATCTGCCAACTGTTTTTTGATATTGAGACTGAAATGTATAAATTTGATACAAGAGAATGCATAAAAAACACCCAGTGGCTATTTTTGGTACAACGCCTAAAAATCTCATGGGAAGTTACATTTTGTGATATCAAATTAAAATTTAGAACACAAATTGGTTAGACATATGACTTTGATTTGATAGTAATTTTAGAGTAAAAATTATTTTGTAAAATATATATTTTATATAAAATATTTAGAGTACATTCGATTTACAGTAAATGTAATCATTTTTGAAGTTACTTTTTCTTTAAAAAAAAAAAAAAACAAGACCAAACTTATGTCTATATTCCAAAACATTCTTAAATTACAACCATTTAAATTTAGTGTAATGTTACGTATATTCTCAATATACTCAATACTCTCTTTTTTATATCCTAAACAGGCAACGTGACTCAGGAGTCACATACATTTCAAAACGTGCTAAATAACAACATAAACAAGAATTAATGTTAGCAGTAATATATTTTTTTTTTCCAAAAGAAAAGTAAGTTTAATATATAATTACAGTTTTTTACAATCGCTATGACAGATTTTTAATACATTTAACAAATTTCCTAAACTCACCTAAACCTTAACACACCAACACACCTAAAACACACAATTGGCAAAACGGTTAATTTAATGCTCAAAATCACACATTGTAAACTAAACTCCAAATCTAATTTTCAAAATACAATAATACACTAACACAATACACTATGTCTACCAAAACACTGCAAACATGTTTCAAAATCAAATAATTATTCAAAACACTAACACATGTTCTCTTCCAACAGGAACATTTAGTCAATCATAACACAATGACAAAAAAAAACACTATCATCAGCTGAAATTACAGAAACTGCATTATTTTATGTGACAGGTCTGCCCTTATACAATGGACAGTACAGTATATTGTATTGATCAGAGATTGTGTTTTGCACTGTAGTTTCTTTTGAAGCCTCTCTACATTTTTGTTTTGTTGGGTTTAGTAAATGCATGCATTTTGTCACAAAAAATGAATGACCATCTCAGAGTAGCTTTATAGAATGTACAGTTAAAGTTCTAAAAAAAAGACAGAGACAGAATTGCTGCAGTAAAGACTTTATTTGCAAAAGGACATTACTGCAAGATATACAAACAGAAAAAGCACCGGAATAATAATAAAAAAAAACAAAGTAAACTTCTAATCTGCCCGGTCTTCTGCATTTGGCCACATGTTCTCATCCACATCACACCTGATATCTTCTCTGGCAAGGCATCGTGGGAAGAATCTTTTTGCATGCCTTATCCACCCCTGGCAGTGTTCAGCTGTGATGTCTTGGCATGCAGAATCCATTGCATCCAGGAGGGACATTTGGTCATGTGGGCGATGGTCAAAAACCTTCCATCTCCAGGATGAGAAAAACTCCTCAATGGGGTTGAGGAAAGGGGAGTAAGGAGCAAGGAAAAGGGACACCATCCTAGGATGGGCGTCAAACCATGCTGTGACTGCACGGGAATGGTAGAATGCCACATTGTCCCATGTGATCACATATATTGGCAAGTGGTCTCCCACCTGTCCCCTTTCTACCTCTGGCACCAATCTTTTGTGCAGGTCTTCTAAAAATAGGAGAAGGCGGTCGGTGTTGTAGGGGCCAATCGCAGGAGTGCACCATTGTTGGAGATTGCGGCACACAGGGTGATGTTGGCTCCTCTCTGGCCCGGCACGGTAACTGTGGCCCTTTTGCCAATTATGTTTCTCCCACGGCGACGCCTTTTCGCCAAGTTGAAGCCAGCCTCGTCAACATAGATAATTTCATATGGGACTTGATTGGCCTCCAACTCCATGACTCTCTGAAAGTAATTAGACACAGTGTATGTACATGCTGTGCTGTACTGTATATCTACTGTATGTCCTAATGTACTCCAGGTTTATAGAGTAGTTTACTGCAAAACACACTGTGTATAGTACAGTAATGACTGTATTGCATAACCTTACCTGGACGTATTGGTGACGGAGTTCTTTGATGCGCTCACTGTTCCTTTCAAAAGGAACTTTGTATAGTTGTTTCATTAGGACTCTGTGTTTAGCTAGAGTCCGAGAAATGGATGTTATGCTGATTGCTGCAATGTTCCCAAAGACAAGGTTGTCCTCTACAACTCTGGACTGAATGTCCTTCAGTTTTATTTCATTGTCAGCAATCACCATGTTGAGAATAGCAAGTTCCTGTTCTTCATTCAGGAGCTTTCCTCTGCCCCCTGAGGGAGGTAGACGTTGAATCCTTAGAGGAACAAAATACAGTTACATATTAGAGACCGGAGGCATACAGTCACTCTAATACTGTAAATGGTAATATTACAGTATTTACAGTACACTTTGCTGTAGGAGAAGCAATATCCTACCTGTTGATTTCTCTGAAAATACGGACAATGGATGCCACTGTGTCCCGGCTGAGATTTGGTTGTACACCAGCCTCTCTATATGATAGCCCATGGTTTATGACATGGTCAATGATAGTTGCTCTTATTTGATCAGTTACCCTAGCTCTGGTCCTTCTTTGAGCGCCACCACGCATTCTAACTCCTCTCCCTCTCCCTCGCCCCACTCCTCTGTCTCGTCCTTGTCCTCGCCCCACTCCTCTCCCTTGTCCTTGTCCTTGCCCCACTCCTCTCCCTTGTCCTTGCCCCACTCCTCTCCCTGGTCCTTGTCCTTGCCCTTGCCCCACTCCTCTCCCTTGTCCTTGCCCCACTCCTCTCCCTTGCCCTTGTCCTTGCCCCACTCCTCTCCCTTGCCCTTGTCCTTGCCCCACTCCTCTCCCTTGCCCTTGTCCTTGCCCCACTCCTCTCCCTTGTCCTGGTACTCGTCTTCCCCTCCCTCTTGCAGGCATTCTTTCTTTCTTTCTTTCTTTCTTTCTTTGTGTTGCTCTATATTGTTTCTTTTCCACACAAGATCAGCCCAAAGAGTCCTCTTTTAGAACATATGATCATGTGATTGAAAGAACCTCAACACCTGAGTGTGCTTCCTAGATGGGAATCAGCTGTGATTTATATATTTGCATAACTTCAATAAGCTGTTTCTCATTAGCAATGGAATAAAATACAGGGAATATATTTGTGTTTCAATTCACAATATGAACAGCTGTTTACCTTGACTTTAGCCTGTAAGGTTAGGTTTAGAACATGGTGTTATCTGTTCTGACATACAGTGTTAAATCATTGGTAAATTTGGCAGTAAAAATCCATTGTTTTGGTCTTGTTTGAGCTTGTGTGTAAAAAAAGTTCAAGCATTTTAAATTTGTGTTAATTGTATGCATTTTGTGTTAAAGCAACAAGAAATGTGTTAATAGTATAGCTTACACAGGCGGATGTAGTGCTAACTGTGTTAAGAGTTTTGGAAAATTGTTAAAAGTATTGAAAAATCTGTCATAGCAATCGTAAAAAACTGTAACTACCTTAAAATCTGAATGTTCTCCACCACTGGCAGCCATGTTGGATTTAGATCAGGCTGAGTAATATACCACTGAAAACTTGAAGCAAATCATGTGACCAGCATACTTGAGACAGACCAGGCATTGATAAATGATAAAAGGATTTAATTAAAAAATTGTTCTTATGCCCCAAAAAAGACAATAAAAACTACGTGACTCGTGGGTCACGTTGCCTGATTTAGGGTTAAGAAACATGACACCTGACACATGACAAGAAGAGATGATGCTGACCCTCAGAGGACCCCAGATAATGCTAACCTTGAATCAACAAACAGAACTAACAATTATTGCTACATGTGTGACTGCATCATATAATAACTATTAATTAATAATATTGATAGTCCAACGTCTAGCTGACTACGTCTTTTATTATTATTATTATTATTTTTTATTTTTTCTAAAATCCTGTCAAAGGTGCACAAACTACTAGCTACTAATATATATTGTAGAAACATAATTTTCTGTAAAGTTGCTTTGTAACGATTTGTATTGTAAAAAGCGCTATACAAATAAACTTGAATTGAATTGAATTGAATGACAGCAGTTCAGACTGGTACTTGTCTGCACACCATAGTGGTGTTGCAGGCATACCAGGCTGATTTGCTTAAAGGGTTAGTTAATCGAAAAATGAAAATGATCTCATTAATAACTCACCCTCATGTCGTTCCAAACCTGTAAGACCTCTGTTCATCTTCGGAACACAGTTTAAAATATTTTAGATTTAGTCCGAGAGCTTGCAGTCCCTCCATTGAAATTGTGTGCACGGTATACTGTCCATGTCCAGAAAGGTAAGAAAAACCTCATCAAAGTAGTCCATGTGACATCAGAGGGTCAATTAGAATTTTTTGAAGCATCGAAAATATATTTTGGTCCAAAAATAGCTAAGTTAACAGCTTAAGTCATTTGTGGATTAATGCTTATTGGAGATGCGAACAGTTTCAAACTATTCAGTCGATTTGGTGAAATGGTTCAAGAAGATCCGGTTACATCGAGTGATTCGTTCGTGAACCGGATATCACTACACTGCAGTGAACGCGCACACAACAGACCCCGGAAGAGAAGACAATGCTGAATAAAGTCATAGTTTTTGCTATTTTTTCTGATGATGTTTTTCTTACCTTTCTGGACATGGACAGTATAGCGCACAGGTTTTCAATTGAGGGACAGAAAGCTCTCGGACTAAATCTAAAATATCTTAAACTGTGTTCCAAAGATGAACGGAGGTCTTACGGGTTTGGAACGACATGAGGGTAAGTTCTTAATGACACAATTTAAATTTTTTCGGTGAACTAACCCTTTAAAGACCTGGTTGAAGGCAATGGAGTGGGCTCTGAAACAGCTGCGTCAGCTGCAGATTTGTCTTTCCAGGCCACCAAGCAAACAGCCAGAGCCATCCAGCACTGCCATGGAGCCATCCATTTGTTAGGTATAAGGATATCTATATTAAAACCCTATTCAGAGTTCAGAGTTCAGAGTTCAAAAAAATTTCAGTCTAAATAAGCATTTTTTTTTTATTAATTAGCAAATTAGCATCTAGTAATAGGACTAGAAGCTCAATCAGAATAAAAATGTCACATGTAAACACGTCAATTGGATTGAATTGGCCGGATCCGAATAAAATTTTGATCGGATTGTAAGGGGTGGATAATCCCTTTTGTAATCCGAGTGAGAGGACATGTAAACACTTGATCGGATTGAAAACCGAAATGGGAAAGTACAGCGCATGCGCAGTGACGTAGACATAGCGTAATAACGTATGACGCGCAGAACGAGCTGTTCTTCCTGGTGAATAAAGTGTCATAAATAAGTGTCCTGTCAAACTCCCCTTTCACTCGGTGTATGTGAAGTGGAACAGGACCACGTTCCACCAGTCCTTGTTCAAGACTCTCATCAACAGACTAGTTTTGAGTGCGGGAAGAGGCACTTTTATGTTGTTTTTTTGTTGTTGTTTTTTTAAGTAACGTTAGGGTCAAAAGCCTCAATGCTACTTTAACACTCTGTAGTGTGGAAACACACGAACATTAAGCAGTATGAACTATTACATAAAACTTACCCGTTTCATTCACGTATGGCTGATGCATATGAGTTACAATCATTTTATTGATTTATTTTATGTTAAAACTATGTAATTGAAATGGATGGAAATCTGTTATGTAATTGAATAACATAAAATGCAAATTTAGACCAAAACATTTTGAGTGTAAACCTCTCATAAACCTGTAAAAAATGTGTTACACATCTGCAAAAGGAAATGGAAAAGGTACATTGTGTTTGTGCACATGATAGCTCAAACGACCTCCATTTCATACACAATGCACTCACAGTTTTAAAGGGACACCCGTAAAACTTAAGAAGAGCTCCAGGAACAGGGTTGAGAACCACTGAAGTATATCATATAATAAGCAGACATTCTGAGACCTGCTGTTCTCAGAAATGTTAGAGCAATTTTAACAGCTTTGATGAATGCTCTCAGATTTGCGGAGCACACACTTAATGCTGGGTACACACTAAAATATTTTTTACATATAAGATTTTCAAAATGTGATAGGCCACAAACATGAGGATAAAAAATCCTAGATTTAACCGTTTTGCTCCTATAGTGTGTGTTGTGCCATGATGTGACAGACAGCACACCAAACACGAACAGATTTTCAACCAGAGTCTCGACTGAACACAGGAAATCTCGCAAAATCTCACAAGACTTCAGAATAAGCATTGTGGATGATATGCAGAAAGAAATTGCAATGATAGAGTTTAGGAATGATTTTCACAGACAATTCACGGGAAAAAAAAGAGAAGGTTTTGGGTGAAGTCGTGGAGACGGCGGGGACATGGTCTGTACAAGTTACAGAGTGAGGTAGAGGTGAGCAATGGTCATGAGTGCTTCCGTCTTCCATCATCTCGCTGTCTGATTGGATATTGTTTCATTTCACATGATAATCTCTAGTGCGTGTAAACGTTTGTCCTCAGGGTTCCCCCCACACATCAGGATTTCTGATCATAAATATTAAACATGTTGAATATTTACGATTCGCGATCGGCGCCAACGTTCTTCTGATGAGGTTCAGACACTCTTAACACAACTCACACAAGGGGAAAATCTGATAAAATAATCTGTAGAACCATCAGGATAACGGGACATAGCTAGGATTGTCGGAAGGGGGAAACTCGACCAAAAATCAGCCCGATTTTCTTTTGGTGTGTACCCAGCATAAAGATAAATTCAGAGGCCGTGTGTCAGTTAATTGTGATCTTCTGACATAAAACCAGTCTTTGTAATGGATACTGAGAAAAGTTTGAGCACGAACATCTTGAACTTCTCTTTTGGAGGTGTTTCCTGATATTTCATAGATCCAGAATTAGACAGAGACCTCCCTCTCTCTTGGAAATGACAAAGTCCTAGCAGCATTTTTTTTTATTATTATTTATTGTTCAATAAAGCAGTTTTTATTTCTCTAATCTCGGAGATGATTCCATTTCTGATGATGACATTGACACAAACTGCAGACAACAACCATGAATTATAATAAAAAATAAAATTAAATGCATAAAAAGTTTATTATAGATACAAACATGCACATGTGTGAGTATGAGTGTGCATGAGCTGTTAGTGGACCACTTCAACTCTCACTCACTTGCCACAGAGCTGTTAATTGCAGCTCTGATTCTGACATTTTTGTATATAATTTTGTTAATATACTTTTAGAGAAAATAAATTAACAACACATCCAAAATATTAATGTAAATGTCAAAATTACATTTTTTTCTCTTGAAATTTGGAGTCAAATTACAGGAGTGGCAAAAATGACTTTAAGAAAACATGGCTGCATCCTGATGTTATTTTTGCACAAAGATTAGAGAATATCTGTCACTGTTTGACATTTGCATTTTGCCAACATCACAACTGTCAATCTAGCACCCTCCCTCAGCCTCCCCAAAATACTCACCAAGGAGAACTTGCAGACTTGTACATAAAGTTCCAGGACTTCTTTCTTGGTCACAGTTGAATCAACACCATTGAACCACTTGAAACTCTCCAGATAAGCAGTTAGCCAATCAAACTGAAGTTCACAGCTAGGGTACAGGCTGGAGTCAACATTATTGATACCTCAAAATTCAAAGACAAATGATCTCTTAGTGTGTTAGACAGTAGTAAAATTAATATATTTTAATGTTGGTTATCGTAATTGTATTTTTTTTTTGTACCTGCAAATTCATTGAAATGGTTTCCTATATCATATGCTTGGTAATTAAAATCTGCATATTCATAGTCAATGAATTTTACTGCACCTACAATCAGGGGAAAAAAAGGTTTTTATGAGTTTTATGACACAGTGAAATAAAAGCAATGCAGTAATGAGTGTCAATATCATTCAGTATCTAATCAGTTACAGGATTTTTTTGATCCCAAAATTAGTTTGCAGCAGCTTTTCTCAAAATTGGTGACAATAGTATTAGCAGTTACATTTACATAAATAGATTTGGTTTTACAGTAAAAAAAAAAAAAAAAAAAAAATATATATATATATATATATATATATATATATATAATAATTCACAACATTGTTTACATTTTAAAACATTTTTTTACTTATTTTCTGACCTCAAGAACCATAGTGCTCTATTGTTGTTATAAAGAGAACAGAGAGAGAAACAAAAAGAGATAATTAAGTGTTCTCTTACCCTAAAAAGCCTACAATATCTTAATATTGTTACAGATGTGGTGGTGCTAAACGTAAAGCAAAGGGAGAGAAGAGGAACTGGAACAAATAAGGAGTTTACTGATGAAGAAGGTACAGACTATATTAACAGGATTACATTTAGCATACATACAACGAACACATCAACAACGCTAAACAATCACGGACGAGGAGGAACTGAACAGAACGGGTAATTATACACACAGAAGGTAATGAGGGAACTGGAAACAGGTGGGGATCAATCACTTAACTAAAACAAGAAAAGGAAGGTGACCAAATAAGGAAACAAAGTTCAGAAACGTGACAGTTCGCCCCCTCCCGGAACGGTGCGTCCTCACACCGCAAGAGGAATACCAGCGGAGGGAGGGTGGGGGTTCTGGAGGCGGGCGAGGAGTAGGCCAGGAGCAGGTGACGAGGGAGCATGGAGGTAGGGACCAGGGCGGAGTGGATGGAGGGAGGAGCCAGGGAGGAGCCCGGAGCAGGAGGAGCCAGATGGTCCACCAGAGACCAGCCAGGACGGAGATCCACGGTGGAGTCGACGGCGGGAGGAGCCACGGTGGAGAAGCGGCCGACGACACCAGGGGGCCGACAGGAGGAGACTGCACCGGTGGGTGAGGAGCCCAAGATGGAGCAGCACAGCCGCAGAGCCAGGGTGACGTTGAGGATCCGGAGGGCCTAGGGTGGAGCAGAAGGCTCTGGCGACCAAGGCGGAGGCGGGGTCCTGGAAGACCGCTGTGGAGCCGGAGTGACTGAGGATGACGGTGGAACCAGAGGGAAGGAGGAGCCTGACAGAGCCGGAGGGATGGAGTGACGAGGTGGAACCAGAGGAGTGGAGTCCCGAGGCGGCGGATGGTCAACGACTGACCAAGGTGGAGCCGGAGGGACGAGGGAGCCCGGAGGAGCAGGTGGGATGACAGGCCACGGTGGAGACGATGGAGCTAAGAGCCAAGGCGGAGCCGCTGGGTCGAAGGACCGAGGAGGAGTCCAGGGCTCGGAGGCTGGAGGTGGAGACAGGGCCTTAACATGCCAAGGCGGAGCTGGAGACTGGCAGTCCAGCGGCGAACCATCGCGCCCAGATGGCGCGGACTGAGGGTGAGCTGCGGGACTGACTGACACCAGCAGGGATGACGAGGAACTGGCTGGTCTAGGAGGAGGAGAGAGGAAGGATGGGAGGAAGCACAGGAGGATCAGGGCTGGATGGAACCAGCAGTAGTGGAGCAGAGGGACTGGCAGGTTTAGGAGGAGGTGGGAGAGGGAGGCTGGGAGGGAATACATGAGACACAGAAAATTCAGAGCTGGGCGGAACCAGCGGAGACATAGGAAATTCAGAGCTGGGCGGAACCAGCGGAGAGACAGAAAATTCAGAGCTGGACGGAACCAGCGGAGAGACAGAAAATTCATAGCTGGGCGGAACCAGCGGAGAGACAGAAAATTCAGAGCTGGGCGGAACCAGCGGAGACATAGGAAATTCAGAGCTGGGCGGAACCAGCGGAGAGACAGAAAATTCAGAGCTGGACGGAACCAGCGGAGAGACAGAAAATTCATAGCTGGGCGGAACCAGCGGAGAGACAGAAAATTCATAGCTGGGCAGAACCAGCGGAGAAACAGAAAATTCAGGGCTGGGCGGAACCAGCGGAGAAACAAAAAATTCAGGGCTGGGCGGAACCAGCGGAGAAACAGAAAATTCAGGGCTGGGCGGAACCAGCGGAGAAACAGAAAATTCAGGGCTGGGCGGAACCAGCGGAAAACAGAAAATTCATAGCTGGGCGGAACCAGCGGAGAAACAGAAAATTCAGGGCTGGATGGAACCAGCGGAAATGGAGCAGGGGAGCTGACTAGAGGAGGTAGGGAGTGGGAGACTGAGAGGGTATACAAGGGGATCAGGGCTGGATGGAACAAGCGGAAAAACAGGGGATACAGGAATTACTTCCATAGACCAGTCCATTAGATCCATAAGTTGCTCCATATTTCCCGAGACCGAATACAACTCACCCTCAGTCGCAGGAGTGTGGGCAGGGCTTTCCTCCACGCCCTCGATCTCCACGAGGACTCCCACGATGCACGGTGTTGCCGGCTCACACACCTGGTCAGTCGCGCTCTCGAGGTCCTGGTTTGGCTCGGGCTCTGCGGCTGCGGTGGGCTCTGGCTCCGTGTGGCTTGATGGGCGCTGGCTGGTCTCTGGGTCGGGAGTGGGGCTGGAGATATCCTCTTCGGCGGTGCTGATGGTCCACGAAGATCCATTCTTCTCCAGCACCCACTCCACAAAAGCGGCGAAAACCTCTCGGGGACCGTTCGCTGGTAGGCGTGCCTTACTCCGCTCGCTCAGGCCGGTGTAGAAAAAGTTAGAGAGCGAGCGGTCGGGGAAGTGAGTAAGGCACGCCAGATCTAAAAAGTCCCTGGTGTGGTCCTCCAGCGAATGGTCCAATTGCTCCAGGCATAGGAGACGGACTGCTGGGATGGCCATTCCGGGAGAGGAGAAAAACAAAGCAAAAAATAAATGAAAGAAAAAACGCTGCTAAAATAAACTATACTGTTTAGGTCCGTGATTCTTTTACAGATGTGGTGGTGCTAAACGTAAAACAAAGGGAGAGAAGAGGAACTGGAACAAATAAGGAGTTTACTGATGAAGAAGTTACAGGCTATTTTAACAGGATTACATTTAGCATACATACAACGAACACATCAACAACGCTAAACAATCACGGACGAGGAGGAACTGAACAGAACGGGTAATTATACACACAGAAGGTAATGAGGGAACTGAAAACAGGTGGGGATCGATCACTTAACTAAAACAAGAAAAGGAAGGTGACCAAATAAGGAAACAAAGTTCAGAAACATGACAAATATATACATGGATTTCTAAAGACTTCAATAACATGACCCAAACTTTGGTGACAAATCTCATATAAATCTCTAATTCAATTATTAACACTAATAATATTTTTTTTTTGTTTTTAAATCAAGTTAAATCGTACCAAATAATGAAACAACAGGCATTTGAAGAACATTTGTTCATCTTGCAATCATCTTTGTAAGCATACTGAATTGTAAAATTATAAAAAGATCACATCAATTTAAATTTTTTGCCATATGAATAATATTTTGGTCATTTTGGGTCTCTGAATAAAAACTGGTGTATCAAGTATGACAAAAAAAAAATTATTATAAAATTTTGTAAAAAAAAATTATTGGACTATTTTGAATTATTTAAAGCTTACGTGACTAACATATAATTCCTTGTCCATGTTGGTGTTTTTCAGAATATGCAATCCTCTTTAATTTGGCATATACCCAGTTTCTGATCCCTGGGGTTTGTTAATTTAATTCCAGGTGTCTAGTTTCTTTCCCATGTGTTACATGTCCCCATTAATTTAGTAATTACATGTACCTGACTGATCCTCGTTATCCTGCCTTTAAAACCCATGTTCTTTCAGTCTGTGTTTGTCGGGTCTACAAGTCAGTATGTGTGTCTGGATTTGGATTAATAAAGACTCTTGATTATTCTCAACTCCGTTTTCCTTCTGGCAGTGTAGCGTGACAGAAGACCTGACCTAAACAGTTTAAATTGCGTGTCTCCCCTCCATTTGTTTTCTGGTTTTACTCAGTCCTTTTTCTTTCCGAAGGAGGGGGCAATTCTCTCAAGAACCATACGAGACTGTTCCTACTGTTAGCTAACATCACCAACTACCCGGATGATGCGCTTTTAAAGTGCCCTATAACGTCAGCCTGAACTCCGAGTGAAGAGCGTTGTCATCCGAAGATGGTTCCTGGAAGGAATTTGCCACCTATGTGGAGTGGACTCTGGTGAGAACCGGGTCAAATCTCACTGTCTGCCCAATGGAGGATCTCGCCATGTACAGTCGTGGCCAAAAGTTTTGAGAATTACATAAATATTATTTTTCAAAAAGTTTGCTGCTAAACTGCTTTTAGATCTTTGTTTCAGTTGTTTCTGTGATGTACTGAAATAGAATTACAAGCACTTCATACGTTTCAAAGGCTTTTATCGACAATTACATGACATTTATGCAAAGAGTCAGTATTTGCAGTGATGGCCCTTCTTTTTCAGGACCTCTGCAATTCGACTGGGCATGCTCTCAATCAACTTCTGGGCCAAATCCTGACTGATAGCAACCCATTCTTTCATAATCACCTCTTGGAGTTTGTCAGAATTAGTGGGTTTTTGTTTGTCCACCCGCCTCTTGAGGATTGACCACAAGTTCTCAATGGGATAAAGATCTGGGGAGTTTCCAGGCCATGGACCCAAAATTTCAACATTCTGGTCCCCGAGCCACTTAGTTATCACTTTTGCCTTATGGCACGGTGCTCCATCGTGCTGGAAAATGCATTGTTCTTCACCAAACTGTTGTTGGATTGTTGGAAGAAGTTGCTGTTGGAGGGTGTTTTGGTACCATTCTTTATTCATGGCTGTGTTTTTGGGCAGAATTGTGAGCGAGCCCACTCCCTTGGATGAGAAGCAACCCCACACATGAATGTGTCAGGATGCTTTACTGTTGGGACTGATGGTAGCGCTCACCTTTTCTTCTCCAGACAAGCCTTTTTCCAGATGCCCCAAATAATCGGAAAGGGGCTTCATCGGAGAATATGACTTTGCCCCAGTCCTCAGCAGTCCATTCACTATACTTTCTGCAGAAGATCAATCTGTCCCTGATGTTTATTTTGGAGAGAAGTGGCTTCTTTGCTGCCCTTCTTGACACCAGGCCATCTTCCAAAAGTCTTCGCCTCACTGACTGCGTTTACATGCAGCCAATAACCCGTTCAAAACCGGGATATTAGCAATAACCCGGTCGCGCACGGCCATGTAAACACCGGCAAAAACCCGGATATGCTCATATCCCGGTTTTTAAAAACCTGGGGTACCTGGGGTACCCCTTTTCTAACCCGAATATTTGGTCTTGTAAACACGTTTCGGCATATCCCCATCAAAATGTGTGTTCTGCGCATGTTCTATTCGCAAGGAATCTTGGTCTTTTGAGTAGAGATGGCGCATAAAAAAACCCCCGCGTGCAGTATAGAGGCACAGTAGTGTCAAGTGCTGCTGGTGGATCAGTACCAGCGCCAAAGCGCTAACAAAGACTATCGCTATCTGCCCCTAAACTATTCAAACTATTCAAGAATCGGAAATGACGCATATTGCGTCTTGTTGTCCGTACTGGTCCAGACGCTAACCGTGCATCGCCGTTTACATCGGGATTGGTAACTCTCTCTGCTCACGCATGTAAACGGGTTATCCCGAATGTTTCAGAAACCCAAATAGTGACCTTAACCCGACCATAACCCGAATTTTCACAGCATGTAAACGTAGTCACTGTGCGTGCAGATGCGCTCACACCTGCCTGCTGCCATTCCTGAGCAAGCTCTGCACTGGTGGCACTCCGATCCCGCAGCTGAATCCTCTTTAAGAGACGATCCTGGCGCTTGCTGGACTCTCTTGGACGCCCTGAAGCCTTCTTTACAAGAATTGATCCTCTTTCCTTGAAGTTCTTGTTGATTTTATAAATTTTGATTTAGGTGCAATCTTAGTAGCCACAATATCCTTGCCTGTGAAGCCATTTTTATGCAACGCAATGATGGCTGCATGCGTTTCTTTGCAGGTCACCATGGTTAACAATGGAAGAACAATGATTTCAAGCATCACCCTCCTTTTAACATGTCAAGTCTGCCATTCTAACCCAATCAGCCTGACATAATGATCTCCAGCCTTGTGCTCATCAACATTCTCACCTGAGTTAACAAGACGATTACTGAAATGATCTCAGCAGGTCCTTTAATGACAGCAATAAAATGCAGTGGAAAGGTTTTTTTGGGATTAAGTTCATTTTCATGGCAAAGAAGGACTATGCAATTCATCTGATCACTCTTCATAACATTCTGGAGTATATGCAAATTGCTATTATAAAATTATGTAATTCTCAAAACTTTTGGCCACGACTGTACACTCCAGGATCCCAGAGCCCAGCCCACCATCTCTTCAATGTGCGGAGCGCATGCTCGAACCTGCCGCTGATGGAGAGCTACACCGGAAATTGAACCCCTCTTCTCTCTCCGTTGTCTTCGCTGTTCCTGTCCAGCCCTCCTTCATCCTTGGTTTCCTTGTCCAGCCCTAAGGGGGCTTCCAATTCTCCAGAGCTCCGCAGGACTGCCATCCCCCGGCATTGCCGTGGTCGGAATCTCCATCACCTCTGCCTCCGAGGCCTGGACTCCGGGGCATCAGCTCCAGCATGGCTCCTAGCTCCCTCCTCTACGCCATGGCCCAGTAGTCTACAAGCTCTGCTTGGCTCCCTCATCCCTCCGGCTCCGCCTTGGTCTGGTGTCAACCATCCTGCGCCTCTTGTCTTTTTTAAATACTTAAACACTTTTCCATATACTCTTGATTGCATTACCCCATAACCTAAAAGTGTCTTTAGAGATATAATATTAACTCCCATCAGTTCCCGTTCTTGGAACATCTAATATATTTCCCTTTTCATATGCAATACATATTAAAAGAACATGCTCAGCCATTTCTGGTAGTCCACATTTATCACAATTGCCTGTTTCATGTTTCTCTATTATGTGCAAATTGTTATTTAATGCCAAATGTCCTATTCTCAATCTAGGTAAGATAACATCCTTGCTTCTATTTCTCCCTTTACTTTCATTTCCTTTTTTGCCATTTCTTTATATATATATAAGAGAGAGTCCTGGGTGCCTTGTCTCAAAAAATTTGATTGAGGATCATAAAAGACATCTGTTCTGGACACCTGTTTGGACTCCCCCCTCCCCTCCCTGTACAGCCCAGTTACCTAAATATGAACCTGAGAAGGAATTTCGGTGGGAGGGAAGTGTTTTTTTTGTGTGTGTCTGTGTTGGGAACTATGTGCTTTTTTAAATATTAAAATGTGAAATCGTGAAAATGGTTATAAGGGAAGTTTTTAATTAAGGTTTTAAATACACAGTGCATTTCAAGAAAAAGGTTATAAACATAGATGAAATGGAAACAATGTAATTATCGTTTTCGTACTTGGAAAAGTGTAAAAATGGTGTTAAAGTTGTTACAAATTAAATAAAAAGAAAACTAGGTTACTTGTTATTTATCTAAAACACCCAAACAAGTCAAAAACTACCAGATACGGTCATTAAGCAACACGTGGAAAAGATGTGAGAGCTTGTAGCATTACAATTTTAAAACTTTTAAGGTTTGTTACCAGTTAGAAAACTAGGTTACAGAGTTTTATAGCATTTGTACCTTACCTCAAACTAAAACAAAAAAGAAGCGAATGTAAAGCAACGATACAAACCAAAAGTTAGCGTTTGTCACGATGTTAGAAAAAGTTAAAACAAAAGAAAAAAAGATGGTAGGCATTTACGTGGATCTAAAACAAAATACATCAGACAAGATACTTGTCAAATCTATAATGTACTCTACCACTAACTACAATTGTAAAAATCGAGACTGTTACTGACAGAGGTGTTACGACTTCTCCGGTAGATCAACTCAAACTGAAAAAAGAAGCTAACGTAAAGCAATGTTACAAACCAAGAAAGTTGGCGTTTGTCACGCTGGGTGAAAAGTTAAAACAAAAGAAAAAAGGAGGTATGGATTTACGCTGATCTCGAAGAAAATACACCAGACACCGTCTTTTAAAACACAAGCACAAGATACTGGTCAAAACTATGTCGTACTCTATCACTAAGTACAATTTTTTTAAAAATTGAGACTGTTACTGACAGAGAGCGAAACAAAAGAAAAAAAGATCCCCCAGCAGAGTTTTCGATGTCTCTGGTAAATCGACCTCACAGCACCGCTGACACACTCAGAATGCTTACGTCCGGTCCCAATTAAACCTCTTCTTCTTTGTCTTTGACGCAAAGCTTTAGGTGCATTTACCGCCACCTACAGGGCAGGATTGTGGAGCAATGACGTTAATAAAAACTAACTCAAACATAAGAGATAAAAGAAATACAAAAATAAAATAATAATAATAACAATAATAATAAACTTAGTAGTGATTCTTTAAATCCTGTTTATCAACTCTTTGAGATACTTAATCATTGAAACATATCTATAGTCACATCTTTATTTAACATTTTCTAAAATGAGATCTGATTTATTTCTATATTAAGTGCTTCTGTAAGTTGTAATATCTCGTTGTCATATCTTTTACATTTTATTAAAATAGGTGCAACTATTTCAGGAAGATCACATTTAATACAAAGTCCAGACACGTTTCCCTCTTATAAATAATGATTAAGTACAAAATGTCCAATTCTATGGTGAGATATTATGCTGTCTTCCTTTCTATCCCCAACATTCTCCTTTCATTTCCAACTGTTCTTTGAATATTATATAAATGCCGTCCTTTATTCTCACCACTCCATTTAATTTGTCACGTATCTTTTTATGTTTTTTTTTTTTTTTTAATTAGGCCTTTTATTTCTAATTTACTCATTGGAGTATTAAATTTGATGTCTGACATTTTAATGTTTTTCATTACCTTCAATTCCTATATGTGGAGGTATCCACACATAAAAAGATACGTGACAAATGAAATGGGGTGGTGAGAATAAAGGACGGCATTTATATAATATTCAAAGAACAGTTGGAAATGAAAGGAGAATTCCACTTTTGTTACGTTCACCCCAATTTTAACAACAATAGGAAAATGATCACTTCCTATAGTACTTTGCTTCATTATATTCCATTCACACTTTCCAGTTAAATTGTCGGACACTAACTGTGATGAGTGGGGCGGGGCTGAGAGCCGTGGGAACGGAGCAAGGCCGGTGGAGTGATTGGAAATCAGCGACACCTGCGACACTCACCGGTCTCGAGTCCCACGGAGGAGATGGAAGGACATAAAACAGGAGTGACGACAGTGATAGACGAGAGAGGACCAGGCCTGGATTTTAGTTGTGTTTGGTTTTTGTTTGTGGGCGGCAGTCGTCCGTGAGGGGCTGCCACTCTGTTTTGTCTTTATTTTATTATTAAAGTTTCATTTTGATTGTCCGCCAGATCCCACCTCCTTCTTCCCATGAAAGAACATTGCTACATTGGTTCCGAAGCCCAGGAGGGACGCGCTGCTGAAGATCCCTCACCGCTGGAGTGAACCCGCGGTGCCATCGAGCAGGCGTAGCAGTCGGGTGCCATGGACACTCGAGGCGTTGGGCTGGAGTGAGTTGCCAGGGACGGACGAGCTCGCTGCCGGCTGCTCGTGATGTGGAGGGGCGGCTGCCATCCGTGAGGGAGCGGAGGAGTCGCCGCCGTTCGCCTGGAGCCTGCTGCCGTCCGTCATGATGCAGAGGAGCAAGGAACGGGGTCTCCTGCCGGCTGCCCAAGAACGGAGGAGCCGTCGCCGTCCACCGGGCGGTGGAGGAGTGTCATGCCGTCCACCAAGCCACCCAGTGCCACCGCCAGGCACCGCGGAGGAGTTCACCCAGCGGGTGGAGGGCCGAGTGGCAGTGCGTCTGGGAACCGGAACTAATTTATTTATTTTTTTTCTCTCCCCTCTCTCGTCTCTGTCGCTCCTCATCCTTCCTTCTTCTTTTCTCTCGCCTCGTCTGTCTTACCCCCGGGTTCCCGAAGGTCACCCTGAGCGGTCCCCCCCAAGGGGTAGGGGGAGTAGAACGCTGTCTCGTGGGAGCCCCCCAGCCTGCGAGTGGCGATGAGGGTATGTGACGAGTGGGGCGGTGGAGTGATTGGAAATCAGCGACACCTGCAACACTCACCAGTCTCGAGTCCCACGGAGGAGATGGAAGAATATAAAACAGGAGAGACGACAATGAAGGACGAGAGAGGACCAGGCCTGGATTTTAGTTGTGTTCGGTTTTTGTTTGTGTTTTTTTGTGTTTTGTTAGTTTCATTTTGATTGTCCGCCGGTTCCCGCCTCCTTCTCCTTCTTCCCACAAAAGAACATTCACACCAATATTTTCCAACACATTTAAGCTCAAATTCTCACATGAATTGTAGAAATTAATTATTTTATAACTTTATAACTATCCCTTCCCATACTTCCACAACTACTACCTCTTGCTCCACATCTCTTACACTATTTCTAAACCCAAATCCTTGTTTAATGAAAGTAGCTACCCCACCTCCATTCCCTTGTTTCCTATCTTTCTGAATTATTATAGTATATCCTATATATGGCTTAAGCCAAGTTTCTTGTATACATATTATATCTGGGCTGCTTTCTTTCTTGGATATATATTCCTTAAATTCTTGAACATTTGCAATAAGACTTCTGGCATTCCACTGTAAAATTCTAAATACCGTTATTAAAATCCACCACATCCTGATTGTGAGCTTGTTACGTATACTTTTAGATTTTCATTTATCATGTCTACAGAAATACCCTTTATCTCAAAATACTTTTCAGCTGCATTGATTATTATCTTGATTCCTTCTGTCCGGCTATCAGTTTGAGCAGAACAGTTGACAACTTCTGCCATAAACGACACAAATGACACTTTGTCTGTTATCTTTGATATCGCTCTCTTTTCCTCAGGTTTGCTTTTCATTATTTGTTCAGGTAATGGTACCCTACTTCATCCTTCTTTCCAACTTTCTTTACTGCTTCAGAATATGTTATCCCTTCATTGAGTCTTACCATCTGAACTTGTGCCGCCTGCTTCCTCACCTTACATCCTCCATATCCCGCACTGTGCTCTTCTCCGCAATTACAGCATTTGGGACAAATTTCTTGATTAGTGATTACTTCCACATTGACCATATTCATGCTAACCCCCACATCTTGCACATCTCTGTTTACACCTGCAAACTGCCACCACATGCCCATACATTAGGCATTTATAGCATCTCAGAGGAGGAGGAATATTTGGCCTGACCATATAACTTAAAAAACTAAGAAGACTCTGCTAGGTAGCTTATTTTCATCAAAGTGAATCATGACTGAGAGACTTTTTTCAATTTTTTAATTTTTCTATTGCACTTTAATCGTTTGACGTCAGACACCGATAGAAACAGACCTGTTTAAATGGACAGGTGAAAACGATGAAAGTGGAGACAGCTGAGTGCAATACACAGGTGTGCAATTAACAGTGATTAAGGGACAAGTCTTTGTGGGAAATGTAGTGCCTGCAGTGGGGTAACTATGAGGTAGTGAGACCACTAGTGGACACCCTGGGAAACACAGACCAGACACTGTGACAAAAATAAGAATTTGAAATCCCTCACCCAGCTAATTAAGACCTCAGTTTGTGTGTGTGTGAAACAGAGATAGAAAGAGAGAGCAAAAGAAACAGCAGTAAATTATTTAAATACTTTTTTTTAAACATACAATTTTTTTTTCATACAAATTTATCTATGAAATGTTGACTCAAACCTTACAAGAAACTCAGTTGCAGACCTCTTTCATATGGCCAAAACTTCAATTTACACCTAAGAAAGGCATAATTAAAACAAACTCAAACTCAACTATTGTAATAAATGTTAGTCACCTTCTTCTTGGTTATAGATGACATTTTTAGTCAGGAGGTCATTGTGACACAGTACTACTGGAGAGTTGATGAGGGTAAGATGACTCTTCAGTTCCTCCATCTCTTTGATGATGATTTTAAGGCTTGGTATCTCCACATGGGCAATGGATCTAAAGAACACAAGTGTGAAAAATAGTCATACTGTCGCTCTACTTCATTTATGTTTTGATAATTTTTCTGATTTATTTTATTTTTTTATTTTATTTTTAAGCAGATGCACTGTTCTTTCTTTTGACATGTTTCTTGTTCATACATTCATACAACAAAATATTCTGGGGGACATGACATTTTTGTGAAAATAATAAAAAATGCTGGTGATGACAAAATGGATGAATGCATGAAAGAATGAATAATTGCTGGCAGGAAAAGAGTTTATTTTGAAAATACACATTACTTTACTACAGTAATTAATCGCATTGTTACGCACAAAATTAAAACATTTTGAAATACATTTTTTTGTAATATCTCATTTGTATTTCTTACCACTAGATGGCAGACATGTAGTACAGTAGGTGGCCATCCAAAACATTGGTTGTACCGCCGCACATACTGCCGCCGCGGCGTCTGCAAAGTGCATTTGCAGCTTTTGACCGCTGAGTGGCGCTTTAACCATGTTATCAAACAAGCGCATCGAAGCACATTTTCGCAAATAGACGTCAGTTTTGCCTCGCTGATGTGTTGCAGTCATGGAAAATTAAAGAAAAACACTGTAGTTATAATGTTATATATTTAATATTTAATATTCACAGATGAAAGTTTGGTACTTATGAAGTTATGTGCATTTCTTAAAACGTATTCAAGCAGGAAAATTTGAAGCCTGTGCCTGAGCCTGTGCTTATGTTCTCTAAGCTACATGGTATTAAACCATATTTTAGATTTGACACATTTAAAAGGTGTACAGTATTATTTATATTATATTAATTATGTGTTATATTATTCAAAAGAAATAGTGGTTTACTTTGCATTGGAGCATTAAAAGTGGTAGTCTATTTTAGTGAGCTATGCTACATGGATTAATATGCTAAATGTCAATATTTTCATATATTAGGCGTATATTTTAATTGCTATTTTAAAATTCCTTTAATAAAACAACATGCATTTTTGTTATTCGTTACCTGTCCTTTATTTTGACATAACTTCTTTTTTGTTGCATGTTTTATTAATTATTTCCTTTATTTGAGTAAAAAGTGAGGCACTGTATAATTCCGTTCCCATTATTTATGCCGAATTAGCCTAAAACTAGAAACAAATAAATTAATCCTGCACAATTTAGCTAAATCTTTGAAACCCTAAAAAATGGATGGATTAATAAAACGTCCTCATGATTAAACTCAAGTTCTCTCATTATAATAAAAAAAATGCACACAATGTTTAAAATTAGATAGTTTTCTTCTAGAAAGACAAAAACGTTCAGGTGGAGAAAAAAGCTTTTTCTAGTCTTTCTAGAAGAAAACTATCTAATTTTAATCATTAAGAAGACAATATGAAAATCTTTGAACTACTGCACACAATGTTAAAAAGAGTGTCATTAATTTGTAATGACACTCCCCCCCCCCCCTACTTAAAATCAATATTCAAAGGACATACATTTTTCAAAACAAGTTTTAATATAGTTTTTTATCATTCATTTGTCAGTCAAACTTAGCCTATAACTCCAACAAGATGATAAAAAAAACAGTATTTTACAGTACTTTATTTTATTTTATTATTATATGTTTTTTAAATACTCGCCCATCGTGCATCTAACATCCACTTGGCGTTAAGAGCTGTTCAGATTAAGACTGCGGCTTCGCAGAGCGGGTGGAAATATATTTTCTAGTGTATATTTCCATCTCGTTATGCCGCTGGTTTAGGGTTTTATTTTTCTTATATAACTTATTTGTTAATAGAGCAGTCACTGTCTGTGTCTACACAGGATGCGAGAGTTGTCATCTGTGCTCCACTGCGCTAAAAGTGTGTCTAAACTTGATGACATCACACTACAGTGTCAAATCATCTGAACACAGTGTCAGTACAGTTCATAAACAGAACAAGCATCAGTTCACTGATGGGGATCATGTCCAGTGTATGCATCACTGGGTTTTGTTGTCTTTTGTAGGATTTTTGGCGGATATGCTGTGTTTGTGCTGCCGCGGTTGTCTTCATTTTGTTGTTTGAAACATCTCTCTCACTCGGCAGTGGAGTGAAGCAGCAAAAACTTCCCCTCCGCGCTCAGAGCATTTAATATTCACTCCGATCCGTGCTCACTGATACCACAAACACCACTCCGCCTTCACTCCGTGGCTAAAGTATTTCAGTACTTTTGAAATGTTATGTTCATAACGTAGTCTATAAAAATAAAAAATAAATAAATAAAATAACACGAGAGTTTCTGTTTCTGTCCTAAGTGACTTAGGCTATTGTGTGTAAACTTTTTTCCCTACCACATGCCAAACTAATAACATTGTAAGTATTAAATCTATAATTGCTGCTTTCTGCTGTGCAAATTTTGTTTGTGATGAAAATAACAGTACATTTTCGTCAGTTATTTTATCTAAACAGATCGATGCATTTCTTAAAGATTTTAAAATCTTTCAAAATAAAATACTGATAATGTAGTAGCACTGTAAGATTACATTTATTTGAATGCATTATTGCAAAAGCCATTGCGTGTGAATGTGCTGTATATTTTTAAATCATGCTTTAACCCGAAAATAATCAGTAAAAGGAACACACAAACTCCGCTCGACTATTGCAGTCATTATAACCTTCTGATCAAGCCATAGCTAAATATGTTTAACGTGAATTCTTGCTGAATATGCAGTTATATTACGGGCTGTTGGAGTGAGTGAAAACCACGATGCTCAGAATCTTAATATCCGCTCCTCGCTCCTGTCAGAATCACTCCGCTCTGCTCATACTCTGCTCGGCAGCATGTCTCTGTGTCTCTGTGTGGGAAGGTTGAGCTCACTCCGATCTATGGGAGCCCTGAGTGGAGTGTCGGTGGATGTTAAAAAGAAAACCGATTTTCATTCAAACAAACCAATGTAAATTACACATTCGAGTTACTCAATACAATCTATTTATCACCAAGCCCTACTTGCTTTAATATAATTTAAGTAAAAAATTGTAATTGCACCCGCATTTAAATTGAGGTGTGTAAAATGGCAAGGGACTCGTGCTAACTGACCAAACATTGAGCAAGGCAGGAAAAGATTCAGTCTACCTGAAGGAAGATGTATTTCAATGTAAGTTAATATTGTTAAATAGAGAGAGAGAGAGAGAGAGAGAGAGAGAGAGAGGGAAAAAAAACCTAGTCTAGGGCTATTCTTAAACGTGGAGCTCATTATATTGAAGTACAAATCCAAACACCAGAAGCAACCTACACTCAAGTGTTCTTTCATTGAAAAGTATGCATTTTATTTATTCACATGCTATATGGTTGAAATAATATTTTAGTTCAAAACTTAAAGTTCCATTATTAAAAAAAAATGCTTTATTAGCTAATGTTTCATAGACCTTCAGTTGTTATGCTCTAACATCCAATACCATTTGTAATTTTACTGTATTTTCTCCTCCTAAATCACTATTCTTTAAAGTCACAAATTTACTCAGGCCGATGGCATTTTTTAATTACATTATTATTATTATTATTTGAATAATTGTAGCCTACATAAATAGGCGAAACAAAACAAATATTTGGACCCCTTATTTTTCCCCTTATTTTCTTAAAGAATTAACACTTATTACACATGATAACATTTTATTAATTCATAGAAATAATTTAAGCAATTAAAACCTTTTTTTAAACTTGAATTTAAATACTATTAAACTGACTTTAAAATCTCAAGGAGTTTATGTTAAATAGCCTAAATGAACTTGTGTTAACAATATAATTAAAACTAACAATATAATTCAATTTTTTTAAATGAACAATTCCTGTATAAAATGGGACAGCAACCTTTATATCAAACATTTTTAAATGGTCCACAGCTGAGCAATGTGGAGGCGGATCTGCTCCAGAGTGCATGAAGTGAATTTGCGGCACAAAGTCATTTTCAGATGCAATGGGAAGAAAAAAAAACCTGGATAGCCTAGATTAGGCCCAGACTCTGTTCCTAATGCTGGGTAAACACTAAAAGATTTTTAACATCTTATAAGATTTACAAAATGTGAAAAGAGCACAAACATGAGGATAAAAAATCCTAGATTTAACCGTTTTGCTCCTATAGTGTGTGGTGTGCCACGATGTGACAAAGACAGCACACCAAACACGAACAGATTTTCAACCAGAGTTTCGACTGAACACAGTGTAGCGGATCTGACCCGAATCAGACAAATAAGAGTCGATCAGGACTGTGGTTGAAACATGAGCCAAATTCCTCAGGAAGGCAACCGGAGGTCATAAATCCGTCCTAGTGCCACAAGTCAGAAACAAGTTAACCAACCAACCAACTCTTTCACAGAACAGCTTTCGACATTAACACCATTAGAATAATTATTGACAATTTCAATTCGGAGAAGAGATTGTCAAATTTGGGGCAAGTAATTGAGATGCAACGCCGGAGATCACAAGTAAACCCATGAGAGTACTACACAAGATCCTTTGGATTGACTTCCCCCAGCAGAACCAGACTGAAATTCCTAAGGGGGAAGGGGCTTTGAACCTCTGGTCTCCACAGAAATCTTGGTCAAGAGAATGGTACAGAAACTGTCTTTTCTACATATATATGGACCAAAATGAATTCAAAAAGACTTATAAATGAATATCAGTCTATCGCTTCACTCTTTATTCATTTATATGTAACCCACACATTTGACTATCATGTTATAATCACTTATTGTGTATGTCTTTTAATAACTATAACTGTCACCGTCCCACCTGTGGGACGCTTGGCACTCTTTTTTGTTGTTGTCTTTTTCTCTATAAAATCTTTTAGTAATCATCATAAACCATATATCATTTGAAAGCTTAGAAGCCCAAGATTCATCCTGTGAAAACCATTTTGAAATCGGACATTGCTTTACCATGGAAATGGTACTTTAAAATCTAATGGCGGTCACCTCCCCCTTAGTGGGCAGGGTCAAGTGTCATAAAACATAATGCATTACGGTCTTATAGAACCAAAACTTTTTATAATCTTGGCAACAAACATATCATTGGAAAGGTCTGAGTCTCAGGACTTCATATTTGGTGGTTATTTTGAGATAGAAGTCAAATTCACAGAGAAATCTAGAAAAAAAAATAATTAAGCAAAATTCAAAATAGTTTTGATGACTCCCAGTGGATGTGTGTGGTATGACGCCCTAAATAAAATCTCACAGGAACCTCAATTTTTTTCATATCAACTTCAAATTTATAACATAACTTATTTAGACACAAGGCTTTAATTTTAGACCAATTAGAGTAAAACCTGTTATGTAAAATATTTTTAATAAATAAAATAAAATAAAATTAATATAGCGCATATTATTTACAGTACATTTAAACTTCTATAACTTTTTGATACTTCAGTTTTTTAAAAATTTTTTTTGCCAAAATCTGCTAATTTTCTTCTTTAAAAAGAGACCAACCTTATGTTTATATTCCAAAGTGTTCATAAATTACAGCAATTTTAGTTTGGATAGTGCACATTAATGCCTATTTAAAAAATGGGGGGGGGGTGACAGTTAAAGGGTTAAGGATACATATTCATGTCTAGTATGTATGTGTTCGAATCGGTTAGCTTGAAACAGTCATGACCATCAGTTATTTGTCAAATGTATCATATTATTGTTATAGGAATCATGCTTCTGCTATTAGTCATGCCTGCTTTTAGTTTGCTTTTAACTTTGCTTCTTAGCTTTAGCTTTTAGCCATGCTTTTAGTCATCACTGTTCTTTGAGCGCGGTTCCAGCGTGCTTCGGCCTGCACGCCTGCTGCTACTTAGCCACGATGAGAAGAAATACCACCTAGTCTCGTCAAACTTTACTTCTTTTCTTTTCTGTTGGAGAGTTTCGTGTTCTGAGTTAAGTTTTGTAACGCCGTGTCTCCGGAGTCTGACCTCGTCTGCGCGTTCAACTTCAACCAGCCACACAACTCCGTGTCTTCAGCCAACACCCAACCACACCCCCTTTCAATGACAAGTTTACACAGGAGACGCAAGTACTACCTCCAGACATTTGTACTGGTGTATCTAATATAATTTTAACCTCATTGAGGAACTCAATGCAAGGGGTAATTAAGTGATTGATGGCTGTTCATGTCTATGTAATTTCACGTATTGCTGTAAACTTGGGATTCCACATTTTCATTCTCTTAAACTCATCTTTCCCTAACTTTCGTTCTTCCTGTAACTTGTATGAATGTGTGAGTGCGTGCGTTTATGTGTTAGATTAGTTTATGTCTTAGATTTATCTAATAAAGCCTTATTCATATTGAAAAGATAAGTATCTTGTGTTTTGTGCTTACAAGTTAATGTCTTAAAATGCCGATCTTGTTACTGTGCTAATTGATAGTGTTTTAACTATACTTTGGATATTAATATCCAGCGCAGATTTGATGTTAAACGGCTCGTTCAGTGAATCGCAGGGCGTCTCAGTGATCAGCCGTGAAACAGTGATTCTGTTCAAATTCCCTTTAAAATCTTAAATGATTCCCTTTGAGCTAAATTGACCTGTTTCCCTCACATTTATTATGGTGGAGAAAAATGTGGGCAGTTTAATCTAAATTGTGAGCATAAACCAAGTTCTTTAATCTTTTATTTTGCTGCGGATGAAAGATGAGAAGCTAGCGAGATGTGTGTGTGTGTCTCTGACCCGTGACGTAAGCAGCGCGCGCCCGCTTAAACGAATGAAAGCAGATGGGACTTTAGCTCAAGTCCACCTCTCCATTGTTAACAGCAGTAAGTGAACTTAAAAGTAAACATCTGAGATCGTACAATAAGGTAGAAATTGAGCGTGTTCCTCATTTTTTGTAATGCCTTGTTTATAGCTGATTTGATTTCACTGCGTGTTCCAGTGCCTCTCAACCGCTATACTATCTCAGTCAGAGTCACCGTTCGCTGAACGGAGCTAAAATGTAGGGATCCAAAAGGGAAATAAATCGGTGAATAAAGAATAGTTTTGAGCGTGTTCCTCAATCTATTTATCAGAGCCTCCGTATTCATATTTCATATAGTTTGATTGCCAGTGCGTGTTCCAATGCCGAAGTTAAACATTAGAGAATAATGTTTGTCTGTTCACAAAGTGAATGCAATCTCGCGTAACACTGCGTGTGTCCGAGAGTAATTTGAATGGGAGTGTTTTAAAAGCTTGATCAAGTAAATTTTAACTGTGTACCAACAGCGAAGGAAACCTTTTGCGTTTGTGTCTAGAGAAACTGGCACAGAGACTCAGATCTGCAGAGATCGCTATCACTGTGTTCCCTTTAACTACAGCAGGAAGCTGCTATTTGAATTAAGATAAATTTTAACACTATATGAACTGAGAGTTTAAGTGCCACATCGCAAAACCAACTAAAAGCGGTGTTATTATTTGTACAGTGTTGAAATAAGCCGACATTTCATGTACCATGCTTAACTGTATTTGCAACTATGCAACAATTAATTTGCTAGTCCACTAGAATTTGATTTGGTTGCCACAGTTACAGTGACACGGAAGTCTTAACGCACTTCCGGAGCAACTTTGAACTTCGCACATGCAGCGTATCGACGCTAGTGTAAACAAACTCCACGGTGTTGCTAAGCTAACGAAACATTTGTATTTACATTGAAGTCTATGCTAAATCCACTAGCCTCAAAGGTTAGCCGTTAGCATTACCACCCAGTGGTTGAATAGTGTCTGCTTGGGCAACGCTGAAGTGATTTAACGTTAACCCTTTAAACATCTTAACTAACACTTGCTGGTCTCTTTCTCTCTCTTATTGCTCTCTTTTCTCACTTTACCACTTATTTCCATTTTACTAGAAAGGGAAATACTGACTCACAATTATTAATTGTCAAATTGAAATTTAATTGAAACATTAAATTTATTTTGAATCATTCAAATTTCCTTCTCAGATCATTTCATATGATCATTATTTCTAGTATTCTCTTTGGGGCCTAATTATTTTAGGAATGAATAAGCCTTAAAATGTAAAAGTTTAAGTAAACTTATTCTACCTAATTTATGACGATTTAATTTATTTATTACCCATCTGAATATATGCTATTCAGACCTTTACTTATTTGATTGCGTTTAACCCCTCTTCCTGTTTTGGTTATACACTTAACCACTATTGTTTACTTATTGATTTCCTCTATTTAATTTAATTTTTGCATATTTTGCCCATTTATTATTTTTCTTAATTTTACTTTTTCTTACCATTTCTTTACTCTGTGTATCCTAGCCTGGGAACGACACACCTGAACCCTAAAAGGAGACATTGTTATCCCTCACTACAAGTTCAAATAAATTAGAAAGATAACTGTGTTTCACTTAAAGTTTATTTTGTTTGATTAGTTGTGCAGCTATTAAAACAACGCTCTCCTTGTAGTTGAGATAACTGCTACCGAGACTTACCATCTCCGTCCTTTCTCTCCTTTACTTTCCTCTTCTCTTTTTACATTTGTTGCATATGTAAGAACCATCAATCAATTCTAAGTGAATTAAATACACAAATCGTGTCAAAGACGACGAATCATCCTTATGAATTTGATTGTAATCATCCTCTCCCTTGTTCTTCCTAACCTCCCTACATTTGGAAACGCAATCCAAGTTTTAGCATCTCATCCAACGTTGAGATCAATTTAATAGAGATACGTGTTGAACAACTGTCGTCCTCGCAGCCTCCCTGATGAGCGGTCCAACTGTAAGGTGTACGGTGTCAATCCTGTCAGACTAATGAAAGAGATATCAGCATTATTATTGTATTTTTTTGTCCAAATCAAGAAATATAATAATATTGTTTACCTACTTGATAATATTTAATTGGGAAAAATGTATTTTCCTCGTTTGAAAAACTGAAATTTTGCTTGTCATTTAATTTGTTTTTCACCTCTTTCTCTCTTTTCCTCTTCCTCATTAGAGTGACAAAGTCTTCGCATCGCTAGTCTACTTAGACACCCTGAGACCAACACAGTCATCACAACACTTCACTAGTGGTTCACAATCACTGATACAACACTTAGTTGTCCCACAACACATAGGCTTTTACTCCACACAGATCTGTGTCAGTCCCTCTTCTCTCTAGCGTGCCAACCTGCCGCAGACTGCAGACCCCATTGCCCATGGGGATGATGTGAACACTTGGCTGAGAGGCATGACAGACAGCCTCACTCCAAAGACATTTGAACTATTATTATTTTTAATAATAATCCTAATCCTGAGAAGATTCCTGACACAAGATTCAAGCCAGAACAACAACCACGAGGAGCTAGTCAAGATCACCAGCTCCCTAAGCTATGCCTTCACAACCCAGCTGAAACTGAGCGACAAGCACATCACCCATCTTCAAGAGGAGCTGACACGTGCTCAACGTTGCATAGACAAGCTGGTAGTGAAAGTCCAAGATCAACTCAAAGCACCCAGCGAGAGGGAGCAGGAAACAACGGAAAAAGTTATGATGCTCCAAGCAGCCCTGGCAGCAGCAGCCCAGCTCGACCAGCAACATGCAACGGCTGCTCAGAAAGACCTGGTAAACAGACTCCAGTATGCCGAACATGTGTATCTAATATATTTTTTACCTCATTGAGGAACTCAATGCGAGGGTTAATTAAGTGATTGATGGCTGTTCATGTCTATGCAATTTCACGTATTGCTGTAAACTTGGGATTCCACATTTCCATTCTCTTAAACTCATCTTTCCCTAACTTTCGATCTTCCTGTAACTTGTGTGAATGTGTGAGTGCGTGCGTTTATGTGTTAGATTAGTTTATATGTCTTAGATTTATCTAATAAAGCCTTATTCATATTGAAAAGAGAAGTATCTTGTGTTTTGTGCTTACAAGTTAATGTCTTAAACTGCCGATCTTGTTACTGTGCAAATTGATAGTGTTTTCACTATACTTTCGATATTAATATCCAGCGCAGATTTGATGTTAAACGGCTCGTTCAGTGAATCGCAGGGCGTCTCAGTGATCAGCCGTGAAACAGTGATTCTGTTCAAATTCCCTTTAAAATCTTAAATGATTCCCTTTGAACTAAATTGACCTGTTTCCCTTACAACAGGAAATCTCGCAAAATCTCACAAGACTTCAGAATAAGCATTGCGGACGATATGCAGGAAGCCATTGCAATGATAGAATTTAGAATGATTTTTTACGACACGTTGTATAAACATTCGTGCTGTTGGCACAAATCAACAAGCTGATCCTCCATCTCTGCTGTCCACATCAATTTTGTTTCGTTTCATCTGATAATCTCTGGAGCGTGCGCACGTTTGTCCTCGGGTTCCCCCCACACATCAGGATTTCTGATCGTAAATATTAAACATGTTTAATATTTACAATTCGTGACTGGGGCGGCTCCGACGTTTTGAACAATCAAGATAATGGTTCAAGGAAAAAATACATAAATAATGTATAAGTTGCATTTTAATGGATTAATCACCTATTTTCGTTTGCTGCATTTTTTATTTTTTTTACACGCTAAAAAATGTATAAATTTTGTGTGGAAAAAAATATTAAAGTCATGTATAAGTTGCATTTTATTACATTTAGAAATAATAACGGCTGGCCTAATAATGTTATAATGTACCAACAGGATATTTTTAGTTCCCTTCACTTTAAAACAAATTTATCAGAACAAAACAAGAATTAAAAATATATAATTCTAATGCATAAATATAATTGTAGTATATAATAATATAGGCTTAGCTATAAATAAACAATTTTAAAACAAAACAAAACAATTTTATGCTAAGCATAAGGTAAGGTTGGGCTCTCTCATTCTCTCACTCTGGAGAAATCCAAATGATTCCATATTCGTGATGTTTCCCTATATATAGGCCTTATATTTAATTACTGTTTAATAACAATAGCATGCATAAGATCCTTTGTGTAAAGGTCTTCTTTTATTCTTTGATAGACTAGCCTAAGACTATCCTAAGTTTTGAAATTAAATCACTGTAAAAAAATTGTATGTTTTTTTTTTAAGATTACAATGTTATATCATAATGTTATTGTTGTTTTACTTCCACCTTTTATCTCATTTTACAATTACATTCATTTTGTACAGATACAGATCAACATCCCATCCCTCTTTTGACCCCTGGTTTGTCTGTATGCGTGTTTAGAGCCAGTGAGCAATATACTTTCAAAATAATAAAAATAATAATACTGTGTTATGTGTGACAAAATAATTTGTCTGCATTAATAATTCATGTGTTAACATGATAATAATGTGTTATCTTGCCCAGCTCTAGAAATAAGTAATATTTATAAATATTTTTCCTCACAATTATTTTTTTTTATTGAATTAGCTCACAATAACAGTGTTTCATCCACTAATCGCCATGAACTGGTCAAAGCAGTTCCATCCAGGAAAATAGCTGTGTTTCTAAATACCTTTAGGACCCCACACAGTTGACATGGCAGATACTTGTGCTGCAAAGTCAACTGCAAAGAGGAACATTACAGAATTTTACTTCAACTACCTCTGTTAATTTCATGAAGATGTTGATTTATAATATAAATTAATGTAAAACTGCCCTGAAAGAATTATAATGTTTTGACTAATGATTTAACAAGTAATATTACAAAACAATAATCAATAATAACAATAATAACACTTTCAGAAATAAATCACAAATCAAGGTTCAAAAGAACTATGTACAAACAGATGCCATGAAGCCTTCCACTTATATATTTCTGGAAGCTGGTTGATACACTTTTATTGCAAAACTAGGCCTATATATTATACCCTACAAATGCACTAAATAAAATTATTTTATAAACGCATAATTACAATTTAATCACTTACTGAAAATAAAATAAGTAGGCTGATAATAACATAAATAACTAGAGAAGGCTGACTATAATCAGCTTGCTTCCCTTTAGTGAGATAGGCCTACTCCTCACCTGCATTAGAAAAAAAGCTATTCTGGTCTTCAGTGATGTGAAGACAATGTTTGAGCATGTACACAGAATTTCTGAGTGAGAGCAGAGACAATTTATAAAATAATTTCAATTTTAAAAGCCACATCCAGTTTTGTGTGAGTGAAGGAAATCCATTTGCGAGTGGAGAGATTTGTCCCCACGCATTACATAGATTATGTAACATTATGTGCTCTCGATATTTGTCAGGCTATATGTAGCAGTACGATCTGCCCTCCCCTGATGTCATCTAGTAAATTGAGGGCGTGTCTGGTTAGGGTTGTTTATCTGCCTATAAAATCGTTTCCGTTTGTGCTATGTGTGTGCGTTCGTCCGGTGTAAGCGAGCGAGTCACCGTACTTCCGGGCTTTTGTGTGCATGGTGACAAGGTAGGAGCGTTTGCAGTGAGTGTTTTGAAATGCTGATGGTCTTGCACTGGGTTTACGAACCGATTTTACTTAGGTGGACTGAGGAGCTTTTCGGGAAGTCCTTTAATCGTGGTCCGTTATGGAGACAGTCGTTTTGTACAGCTACATCTGTGCTTCATGAGTCGCAGTACATGTATGTGTGACGCAATTTTATTATCAATTTTAAATAAGTTTTCATGGTCGGCTGATTCAAGTAAAGTGTGTTTTCCTTATTTAAGGTGCGGGTCAACGTGCAAGGGACGTCGCAGTGGGCTGCTGTAGTGGGCTTGTCGTTTGCTGGGTGGCTTTTCTGCACTGTGCATCGTTTAATAGTTTTTATGTTTCGCCGACTAACTGTTACCTGTTCTATCCAACTACGGCTGCTTCACGCTGTGTCTAATTTGTTTGCTTCGTTTTGCTCAGCTGCACGTCTCATTCCATACATTTGGTCTTTGGAACTACGCTCTTCCATCTGCTTTCATGCGGCTGCAATAACAGCGGATTTATATTGACGTTAATATAACGTTGTCGGGTGACGACTGTGTATTGCTGCATCAACTGAGAACTTGCACGGTCAGCTGCTCTGCGGTCTGGACTCGGGGTATGGCGTTTATTTCCCACCAGTACTGTGAGTAACTGATGGAAACGTGGTGTGCAACAGGGTAATTGCTATCTAACTGTCACTAGCATTGTTTTCTTCCGTCTGGGGTTATTGTGTTCGATGTAATTGTGTATTTTGTATTATTCTCCTTTGTTTATTATAATTTGTCATGATTTCGTTTTTTTTGTTTTTTTTGTTTTTGTTATTTGTTTGACTTTGTAGTATGTCTTTTGGTTCTTGATCAATCCAGTGGATTTATTATTATTATTATATTATTCCACGGCTGCCGTCCGTGAGGGAGCAGAGGAGTCGGCGCCGTTCGCCAGGGGGCCGGAGCCTGCTGCCTCCGTGAAGGTATCCGGAGGAGCAGGGAACGGTGGACTCCTGCCGGCTGCCCAAAACCGGAGGAGCCGTCGCCGTCCACCGGGCAGCGGAGGAGTGTCGTGCCGTCCGCCGAGGGCCGTCCAGTGTCACCGCCAGGCACCGCGGAGGAGATCGCCCAGCCGGTGGAGGGTTGAGCAGCAGTGCGTCTGGGAACCGGATTTTTTTTTTTTTTCTCTCTCCCCTTTCTCGTCTCTGTCGCTCCTCCTTCCATCTCCTTTTCTCTCGCCTCGTCTGACCTACCCCCAGGTTCCCGCAGGTCCCCGTGAGCGGTCCCCCCCGGAGGGAGGGGGGGGGGATAGAGCGCAGTCTCGAGGGTACCCCCCGGCCTGCGAGGGGCGATGGGGGTATGTGGCGAGTGGGGCGGGGCCGAGGGACGTGGGAACAAGGAGGGAGGCCGGCAATGATTGGGAAATCAGTGACACCTGCGACCTACTGCCGGTCTCGAGTCCCACGTAGGAGATGGAAGGATATAAAACTGGAGCGACGACAGTGAAGGACGAGAGAGGACCAGGCCTGGGCTTTTAGTTGTGTTTTGGTTTTATTTTGTGCGCATCAGTCGTCCGTGAGGGGCTGGTGCGCTGTTTTGTGTTTATTTTGAATAATTAAAGTTTCATTTGATTGTCTGCCGGTTCCCGCCTCCTTCTTCCGGATGAATACAAAGGTTGTATCATTACACGCACCTTCTGTTGGTGCAGCATGCCCATCTACACCACGATCAGCTGATGTAAGTGCTGGTACAGTTGAAAGATTTGTATTTATTCCGAGGGACCGACGCTGCCAAAATTGTAATGGCAGGTCTGGTATCAGTATCGACGAGTGGCTTGAGGAGGCCCAAGCATGTATGCGAGTTCGGAATATGACCTCTGTGGAGCAGGCGTTTTTCTTGTATGATCATCTTGACGGAGAGGCCCGCAATGAGATTAAATATCGTTCTAGTGCTGAGAAAAGCGATCCAGATAAAATTATTGCAGCGCTGCGTGAGGTGTATGGTTGTGCTGAGTCATACATCGCACTGGAAGAAGCATTTTTCTCTCGCCGGCAGCACGAAGGAGAAACATTATTGGAGTTCTCCTTGGTGTTATTGAGTTTGTTTGAGAAGGTAAAAAGCCAATCGCCACGCGAAGTTTTAAATGGTGACTTAATTGTGAGGGATCAATTTGTCGAATGTGTGTCGGATAATGCACTTCGTCGAGAATTAAAACAATTAATACGCCGTCAGCCCACTGTAACGTTGCTAGGGGTTCGGGGAGAAGCGATCCGTTGGGAACAAGAGGGATTACCAGGGGGTGTTAGAGGTAGAAGTCAGTCTGTCCCCCTGGTAAGTGGAATTCAGTACGAGGTCTGGGGAAGTCCTGAGATAGGTTGTGCTCAGGGGAGGCGTACATCTGAGTTAGACGAGCTAAGAGAAATGCTGCATCGGCAGCAACAGCAGCTAGATTTACTTACGCAAACTATCGCCCGGAATCAGACTACCTTTTCCCATGGTCATACTCCTCGTCCGGCTCAATTGATCTGTCGGCGTTGTCAGCAACCGGGTCATTTTGCACGGGAGTGCGATGGGGAGCGTCGCCCCCCCCCCCCGCACTTTGCCACGCCCAGTTGTTGCTCCTTCGGCCGGTGAACCAAGGTCCTTGCCTGGCCCTAACCAGTCGGAAAACTAGCTCCTACCGAGTTGCTGAGCCACAGTTCGGTAGGGAGCACGCGGGGTTCTCTTATTGTTAATAGTAATGAAACTGCTTCCCGATTAGTGTCCTCATGTCCACACCTTGTCGTAAATATTGGTGGGGTTTCAGTACCCTGCCTAGTACATGCTGGTTCTATGGTGTCAACCATCACTGAGACTTGTTTCCGGTTGAGGTTTGAGCCATGGGGCCAGGATCGGTTGCAATCCTGTCACTGGCTGCAGCTCCGAGCAGCGAACGGATTGGAAATTCCATATATTGGGTATCTCGAATTGGATATTGAACTGTGCGGTAATAAAGTCCCTAAATGTGGAGTGTTAGTGGTCCGTGATCCTCCGGGCAGTGGCATAGATACTCCCGGTATTTTAGGCATGAATGTGCTTAGCCGCTGTTATCGAGAGTTGTTCGGTCGTCACGGTCCCACTTTATTTGAGCTGCCAAGTTTAGTCGAGGATACAAATATGACCCAGGTACTTCAAAATTGTCAACAGTTCGTTCGTGCTACTGACCGTAAGAATAACATAAAGGTAAGGGGGCGCAGGGTGTGTCGCATTTCTGGCGGCACTTTGACATTTGTTACAGCTACCTGCTCCTCCTTGCTTGCAGGTAAGACCGTGTTGTTTGAGCCCATTGAGACTGGTTTGCCCACGGGATTATTGGCCTCGCCTTCGTTAGTACCGGTGGAAGGTGGTACTGTTTTGGTCCCTGTCATAAATGTTGGTACCGTTGACATAGTGCTGTATCCTACTACAGTGGTAGGAACGTTAACGGAGGTATATCTAGTGGGGTTACCAAATGGACTGACCGAAGTCGCCACTGTGACTGCTCGGGTAGCCTCTGGCGATGTGTCGGATATATTAGAGCAGATCGAGTCAGCTGATTTGTCAGGATTGTCAGCCGAGGAACAGAAGCAGGTTAGGGCTCTCCTTCGGGAGTATCAAAGTGTGTTTTCGACGCACGAAGGAGATCTGGGTTGCACCAACCTGCTTTCCCACGAGATCCCCTTAACCAATGACATTCCAGTCCGGCAGCGGTATCAACGTATCCCACCGTCCGAGTATGAAGTGGTCAAGACCCATATCAGTCAGTTGTTAGACGCACAAATTATCCGGGAGAGTTGCAGCCCATATGCCTCCCCCGTTGTGTTAGTTAAAAAGAAGGACGGTAGTTTACGCATGTGTGTAGACTACCGTCAACTCAACTCTAAAACGCGCAAGGATGCGTTCCCGTTACCTCGGATTGAGGAGACATTGGATTCACTGACAGGTGCCCACTGGTTTTCCACGTTAGATCTAGCTAGTGGGTATAATCAAGTTCCTGTATCTGAACCTGATCACCCCAAAACTGCCTTTTGCACGCCGTTCGGGTTGTTCGAGTGGAATCGTATGCCGTTCGGTTTGTGCAATGCGCCAAGTACGTTCCAGCGCCTGATGGAGCGGCTCTTTGGTGACCAGCGCCACCAGTCTGTTTTGCTGTATTTGGACGACATCAATGTGTTCTCTTCGTCCGTGCAACAGCATTTAGAGAGATAAAGGATGGTACTGGGTCGACTAAGGGCCGAAGGCCTCAAGGTAAAGCTAGGAAAATGTACGTTCTTTCAAGAAAAGGTAACATACTTGGGGCACGTAATCCTTGCCTCGGGCGTAGCTACAGACCCAGGTAAAGTGGAGGCCGTAGCTCAGTGGCCTTGTCCTACGACAGTCACTGAGCTGAGGACCTTCCTGGGGTTTGCTAGCTACTACAGGCGGTTTGTTGAGGGATTTGCAAAGTTGGCGGCTCCATTACATCAAATAGTGGCAGAGCTAACGCGAGGTAAGGTAGGTAGGCGCAGTCTAGAGTTGGCAGCAGCTTGGTCCCCACAATGTGAGGACTCATTCCAAATGTTGAAGCGAAAGCTGACTACTGCTCCAGTCTTAGCATATGCAGATTTCACACGGCCTTTTATATTGGAGGTCGACGCCAGTTATGCAGGGCTCGGGGCTGTGTTGTCACAGGAGGACGAAGGCAAAGTTAGACCCATCGCGTACGCTAGCCGCGGCCTTCGGCCTGCAGAACAGAAAATGGCCACTTATAGTTCCATGAGACTCTAATTTTTGGCTCTAAAATGGGCCATGGCTGAGAAATTTCGTGAATACCTTTTGGGACATAAGTGTGTCGTAGGCACTGATAATAACCCGTTGAGTCATCTGGCTACAGCCAAGTTAGGCGCTACTGAGCAAAGGTGGGCTGCTGAGTTAGCTGCCTTTGATTTTGTGATTCAGTATCGGGCGGGTAGAACCAACCAAAATGCCGATGCACTGTCCCGATTAACTACGGTGCAATCTGAGGTCAGTGGTAATGGGCAATTAGGGGCTGTCATACCCGAGCTGTTACGGCGAGTGACGGTAGGGCCAGCAGAGGTCACCACTTCGCATGCGATGCAGGCTTGGCCTGGTCGCTCGGCACCTGATATTAGCAGTTTACAGCAGGCGGACCGAGTGGTAGGGGAAGCCTTGAGGTTCTGGTATCAAGGGCAGCGGCCAGGTCCACAGGAGCGACGGACTTTGGCTAAGCCAGTGATCATGCTCCTCCAACAATGGGACTGGTTGGTAGAGCAAGAGGGCATATTATACCGACGGTCTTTCCGGCCTGATGGAGGGGAGACAGTGCTTCAGGTAGTCCTACCGGTTGTCTTGCAGCCAGAGGTACTAACTCTTTTACATCAGCAGCATGGACACCAGGGTGTTGAACGTACCTTGGAACTTTTGCGACAGCGCTGCTACTGGCCAGGCATGTCTGCAGACGTGGCAAGCTAAGGATGTGGCACCAGTCCCTCGAAGTTACATGGGGCATTTATTGGCATCCCGTCCGAATGATATCGTGGCTATTGATTTTACTGTGTTGGAGCCATCTCAGGCAGGGCAAGAAAGTGTGCTTGTAATGACCGATGTGTTTAGTAAGTTTACGGTGGCAATTCCCACCTGGGATCAGCAGGCTAGTACTGTGGCCAGGGTCCTGGTGGAGGAGTGGTTCTTCAAATTTGGGGTTCCTGGGCGCATTCACTCCGACAAGGGCCGTAATTTTGAGTCCAGCCTGATTCAACAGTTGTGTAGCCTGTATGGGGTGGGAAGGTCACGCAGCACTCCATACCACCCGGCCGGTAACGGTCAGTGTGAGAGGTGCAATAGGACCTTACACAACTTGTTGCGGACCTTGCCCACAGATCGGAAGAGAGATTGGGCATCTTGCCTAGCACAGGTGGTGTTTTGTTATAATACCACCCCTCACCAAGCTACTGGGGAGTCGCCCTTCTTTTTGATGTTTGGGCAAGAGCCAAGGTTGCCCATAGACTTCTTGCTCGGTCAGGTGCGAGAGCCAGTGTCAGGTTGAGTCCACCAGTGGATTGAGGAGCATCAAGCACGACTGCAGATGGCGGTTGATGGTGCCCGAGAGTGGCTGCAGGCTGCGGCAAGTCGGCGTAAAGCAGGACATGATCAACGGGTAAGAGAGTTGCTGTTACGGGAGGGCCAGCGGGTCTATCTGCGAGATTATGGGGTCCGGGGTCGACATAAGATTCATGACCTGTGGAGCTCTACTGTATATCAGGTGGTAAAAGCCCCTCTGTCTGGTGGTTCAGTGTATACAGTGGCTCCGGTTAACGACCTGACTCAAGTCCGGCATGTCCATCGGTCAGCATTGAAACCTCGAGTCCAAGGGGAGGCAGTAGCGGAGGACCTCTCCGAAAGTTCAGTCGATTCACCCGTGCCCTCAGAACCTGAGGAAGAATTGGAAGATGGGGACTTGGCATATGTGGTTTCCGAGGTCCCATCGTCAGCTCCTGGAGGGAGCACCTTGAGACCAGATCTATCTGGAACAGTGCTGGTTGATCCCCCAGCACCCACAGAAGCATCCCATGGGGAGTTGGTATCTGAAGAGAGAACCCTCCCCTTGGAGTCTCCTAATCCATTAGAGGTGGTTCCACGCCGGACGGAACGAGTAGGGGCAGGTCAACATTCTAATGTGCACCGTTTACCACGGACAATAGGAGCTGGAAATGTGAATCCTCCAGCCTGTGGGGCCAATGCAGTTATGGCATGGTTTAGGCCTTGGAACTAGGGTCTCGTGTTTAAATATTTCACCGTCGGGACGACGATGAAGAAGGGGGGAGTAGAATGTAGCAGTACGATCTGCCCTCCCCTGATGTCATCTAGTAAATTGAGGGCGTGTCTGGTTAGGGTTGTTTATCTGCCTATAAAATTGTTTCCGTTTGTGCTATGTGTGTGCGTTCGTCCGGTGTAAGCGAGCGAGTCACCGTACTTCCGGGCTTTTGTGTGCATGGTGACGAGGTAGGAGCGTTTGCAGTGAGTGTTTTGAAATGCTGATGGTCTTGCACTGGCTTTACGAACCGATTTTACTTAGGTGGACTGAGGAGCTTTTCGGGAAGTCCTTTAATCGTGGTCCGTTATGGAGACAGTCGTTTTGTACAGCTACATCTGTGCTTCATGAGTCGCAGTACAGGTATGTGTGACACAATTTTATTATCAATTTTAAATAAGTTTTCATGGTCGGCTGATTCAAGTAAAGTGTGTTTTCCTTATTTAAGGTGCGGGTCAACGTGCAAGGGACGTCGCAGTGGGCTGCTGTAGTGGGCTTGTCGTTTGCTGGGTGGCTTTTCTGCACTGTGCATCGTTTAATAGTTTTTATGTTTCGCCGACTAACTGTTACCTGTTCTATCCAACTACGGCTGCTTCACGCTGTGTCTAATTTGTTTGCTTCGTTTTGCTCAGCTGCACGTCTCATTCCATACATTTGGTCTTTGGAACTACGCTCTTCCATCTGCTTTCATGCGGCTGCATTAACAGCGGATTTATATTGACGTTAATATAACGTTGTCGGGTGACGAATGTGTATTGCTGCATCAACTGAGAACTTGCAGGGTCAGCTGGTCTGCGGTCTGGACTCGGGGTATGGCGTTTATTTCCCACCAGTAATGTGAGTAACTGATGGAAACGTGGCGTGCAACAGGGTAATTGCTATCTAACTGTCACTAGCATTGTTCTCTTCCGTCTGGGGTTATTGTGTTCGATGTAATTGTGTATTTTGTATTATTCTCCTTTGTTTATTATAATTTTTCATGATTTCATTTTTTTTTTTTTTTGTTATTTGTTTGACTTTGTAGTATGTCTTTTGGTTCTTGATCAATCCAGTGGATTTATTATTATTATTATATTATTGTTGTTCTTTTTGTGTACCTGTGTTTGGTGGTTCTTTGTACCAGCGTTCTGCTTCTTTCTGTCTGCTGGTAACCCAGTAGCTGGGCCACTTTATGGAACCAGTAGTTTTGGATGTGACTGTTGAGAACCAGGTTGCTGTATGTGATGCTTGTTTTAATTTATGTGTTTTCGAACTGTGATTCTGTTTCTTTTCCCTTCAGCAGTGGGGTGGCCGCCGGCAGCAGTGTAGCCTCTTGTGGTGGTGGCCCCTTTACCTATTTGCAGTGATCACAGTGGAGTGTGCCGTGCTGGGGTGTGTGTGTGTGTGTGTGCACGCGTGAATGCTATCTCCTCTGCTCAAAGGATGCCAGGCCTTCCCCCTCCTTGAAGTGGGACGTTTTGTTGTTTCTAATTATTTGATATAGTGTATAAAATTTGAATCAATTTCAAATAAAGTTGTCTTAACTTAACTCTGGCCTGATACCTGATCCAGTCGTCACGAACCGGTGTGCTTTAAAGTTAAGGGCAGTCCCGGATATAGCCTCCGGGTGGCGTAGTCTGTAGAACTTACCAGTCCGTAACGCCACATATATAAACCACCGATAATTAAGTATAAAGAAGAGAAGTGAGAACTCTTAGGTAGCTGCACATGCCAGGACCCGGTGTTCTGTCGATTTGTCCTACACTGTCAGATTTGCCTACCTCCCACTAAAACAGGGGGTAGTACAACTCGAAAAAAATGAAAAATGCTACTGTAAAGTTATGGTTTATTAACATCTATGTCATATATGGAGAGATTGTATTGTATTTGTGTTGGGTGCTGTGTTTTCCGTGTGTGTATTTGGCACTGATTGTTTTTCCTCTTGATGTGGTGGTTTTATTTAATGTGCACTTTATTTTGGTGATTGTTTTATGATTTTTAGAATGTGGAATGACGCCCCCATATTTTCCTATTGCCTGGATCAGAGCTTATTAGCAGATGGACAGCTGTTGGTAATCAATGTAACAAATCACAGATCATTTAAAAAGGTAATCGAATGAACTGAAAGCGTGTCTGCTACCCTATGAACTTTGCTTGGTGCTGCTCTGTTCCCCTTGTACTCTACCTCTTGTTCTCTACTGCTGGATTGACTTATTTTGTTGACACGATCATTGTATGGGATTATTGTTTGTTCGTGTCGAAGCCCTTAGTTGTTGACGTGCCGGTCCAGTTATCAACTCAGTGGCTGCCGTGTCTTCGCCTTATCCTCTGCTGCACTAAGATTGCTGCCGATCCTTGCTGCGCTGTCCGGAGTCTGCCTTGTCCACCCTGTCCCGGTGGTGGGTGGAGTGCTGTCCAACAGGACTGGGAGTCAGATTCCTCTGCTCCCAGTTTATTGGTGAGTCACGCCCTGTGTTAAGTTATGCTGCCTCATTCCATCCGAAGTTAAGATCCACGCTTCACCTAAATTGGAGAGTTCCAGTCTGTCTGCCATAGTCATAATTTAGATATAATATAGCTTGTGTATATTCACGAATTGCAGTGACTTGTTGTGTATTGCATGACTGGTAATTTTTATATTGTGGTGTTGTGTTATGTTGTGTTTATTATCTACTGTGGAGGTACTGGCGGTTTCCTTTTTGTTTGTGTGAGTGTCGTGTTGGTGTGGGCGAGTGATTGACAGGTGGCCGCTGCGTAGACGCCACTGCTTGGCGAGAGACAAACTTGTGTTAAGGAATTGCTGAAGGACTCCGGACACCTGATAAGGACTTCCAGTGGATTTTGAGAGTGTTATCCTGTTCCGCTTTTAAGCTTGCGTGAGAGTGTGTATGATGTACTCTTTTCTTTTTTTTATTGTAATTAGAGATCATAATAAATAGATTTTTATATTGAACTGTTTTCTGGGTATATCTGTTGTGTTGCTCCCACCAAACTAAAAGAACTTGCAAATAAAAGAAAAGGATACTTTATTTAGAGTCCCAGCTCTTTAATTGGGTGGCGTAGTCGAGCTACATTTAATTTGGGCCACATCCAAACCTACCACAACCCTAAACCTACCCTTACAGTACTGCAAATACAGTTATTATGTGTTATATTCGCGGTTGTAGCTAGAAGGGATACAGCTACAGGAAACCAACAATAAATATTTTTTCTACCAATTAGATCGTGTTTTTATTAAAGTCTACACCTACCCCAACCCTAAACCTACCCTTACAGTAATGCAGATACATTAAATATCGTTGTTTAGCATGAGAAAAAGGATATTGCGATATTGATGTGCACATGTGCAGTAAACCCGGGTAGAAAAATCTGACGGGTAGGATAAAATGGGTATCTGATTTCCGTGCAAGAACAGGAAAATGAAAAATCAAGTCATAATTTAGTTTTTTTCGTTTTTCTGAAAAAATTGGATAGCATTGGATAGAGAAATTAATTTACAAGCTTCCTTACAAACGGGTACATAGTCATTATTTTCATCAACATCATTATTATCATTATTATAATTATTATTTACAGATTGCATTTCTGGTCTCAAATTGTAGCTTTTTACTGTTTACAATTTATAAATGTATGAATTTCTGTCATAATAGTTATTTTCTATACACTAATTGTTGTAACAAAGGTAATAAAGAGTATTTATTAATGAACACATATGATTATGGTGGGTTTAATTTCCTTGATTTCTCTTCTTTGAACAACACTTTCAAAATTAATTGGATTAGACAGTTTTTGTGTAATCCAAACTCAATATGTAGTTTTATCCCCAATGACTACTTTTCCAAATTAGGTGGTCTCCCTTTCCTATTGATCTTTATTTATAATATTGCTAGAATCCCTTACAATTTAACCAAATTTCATAAACAGGCATTACTTGCATGGTCATTAATTTTTAAGCACCCCTCAGCGGTACTTAATTTGGAAAAAAAAAATTTGGTTGTTTCTTAGTTATTTAACTCGGATGGTCTTATTTTAAGTCACAAAGAATTCTTATGTAAATGTAATTTTCCAGTAACTTCCAAAGTATTCTCCATCGTCATGGACGCTATTCCCTAAAGGAGTTGTTATGCTTTCAAGGGACTCATTAGATCATCCAGCACTTTATTTTTATCTTTAGACCCATTTGAAATCCCATTAGGAAAACTATGCTTTTTGTCACGTGACATACAGCCAATCATGGTGACCCATACTCAGAATTTGTGCTCTGCATTTAACCCATCCAAAGTGCACACACACAGCAGTAAACACACACACACACACACACTGTGAACACACACCCAGAGCAGTGGGCATCATTTATGCTGCGGCACCCAGGGAGCAGTTGGGGGTTCAGTGTCTTGTCAAGGACATCTCAGTTGTGATATTGCCGTGACAAACTCTCTAACCACTAGGCCATGACTTTGCCCAGTATGCTTTATCATGTAACTATAAGATTAGATTGCTTTTTCAAAAGGAGCTCGTAACAACTCCATGTGTGATGTCTTATTGGAGGAATGTGGTTGATCATATTGATTGAAAAAAGTATGGACTCTGTCTTTGGAATATATAATAATTAACAAGGTTAGAGAAATCTCAAATTGTTACACAGATTTTACCCAGCTAAAGTGTTTTTTAAAAGGTTTAAATCAGACACAGATACAAGCTGATGTTTTTATGGTGACCCTAATGAAACTGATATACAGTGCCCTCCACAATTATTGGCACCCCTGTTTAAGATGTGGTTGTGGACTTCTAAAAATTCTCATTTTTTTTTAATAACACAGAACCCAAATGCAAAAAAAGAGAAAGATCCAACCTTTTAAGTACATTACTTTGGTGGTAAAAAAAATAAAATAAAATTCACACATTTAGGAAAAAAAAAAAACTTGAAACCATAAGTCCCACAATTATTGTCACCACTGATGTCAATACTTTGTACAACCCCCTTTTGCCAACAAGACAGCCATTAATCTCCTCCTTTAACATTTCACAAGATTCTATATCATCCAGTGTCCTGGGTCCTCTCTTATGTACTCTTCTCCTTAGCTCGCCCCACAGGTTTTCGATTGGGTTGAGGTCTGGGGACTGAGATGGCCATGGGAGGACAATGAGTTTTTGACTGCTGAACCATTTTTGTGTAGATTTTGCCACATGTTTTGGATCATTATCCTGCTGAATGTCCCAATGACGACCCATCTTCAGCTTTCTGGCAGCATTCATAATGCCATGCACCCAAACAAGGTTCCCAAGGCCTTTGGATGAGAAACAGGCCCACAGCATCACAGATCCTCCACCATTCTTCACAGTGGGCATGAGGTGCTTTCCGGCACACTCATCTTTTGTTTTATGCCAGACCCACTTAGAGTTTTTTTGCCAAAAAGCTCTATCTTAGTCTCATCTGACCAAAGCACACTATCCCAGTTGAAGTCCCAGTGCCGCTTAGCAAACTCCAGACGTTTACGTTTGTGAGTGTTCGTGAGAAAAGGCTTTTTCCTTGCATGCCTCCCAAACAGCTTGTTGGCATGTAGAAAGCGTCTGATGGTTGTTTTGGAGACTTTGTGTCCTCAAGATGCCACTCTTTGATGCAATTCTGTGACAGTGAGCTTAGGACTTTTTTTTACTTCTCTTACCATCCTCCTCATTGTGCGTTGTGGCAAGATAAACTTGGGACCTCTTCCAGCCTTGCTTGTCACTGTTCCAGTTGTTTTAAACTTCTTAATGATTCCTCTGACTGTAGATACAGGCAAGTTAAATCTTCGTGTAGCCATTGCCTGACTTTTGAAGGTCGACACACATCTGCCTTACTTGAATGGTATGTTCTCTTGTCTTTGCCATGTTTGCAAATGGGTAAGAGAATGAGGCCTCTGTGTCACGTCATATTTATACCCCAGGTCTTGAATTACTAATTAAAAGTTCCTAGATACCCTGACCAACTTTAGCAACTACAGAAAAATATATTTTTAAAAAAATCAATAACATTTTTCAGCAGAATTGTTAGGGGTGCCAATAATTGTGGGACACATGATTTCAAGCTTGTTTTTTTTTCTTCTAAATGTGTGAATATTTTTTTATTTTTTTTTTACCACCAGAGTAATGAACTTAAATAAAAGGTTGGATTTTTCTCTTTTTTTGCATTTGGGTTCTATGTTGTTTAAAAAAAAGGATAATTTTTAGAAGTCCACTACCACATCTTAAACTGGGGTGCCATTAATTGTGGAGGGCTCTATATATCGTTTGGGACTGTCCTCACACACAGCTATTTTGGACTGAATTCTCTAATGATATCCATCGCAGTGTGCTACAGGGTTTCTCTTTGCTTTTTAAGGATGTACTGTTTGGCTTCTTTAATATTTAAAAAGACAAAATTAATGTATATGTCATTATTAACCTATTATGACTTCTTGCTAAATTTCATATTCACCACAGTAAATTCACTATTCGAAATCCTTTATATAGTTTTTTTTTAAGAGGTTCAACAGGTCCAAACTATTTAATCTTCCAAAAATCTTAAGACTGTTAAAAATGTAAAAAAAATACATTTTTAATTTATTTTGTTAAAGCTTTCGTTTAGTATTATTTATTTGTATGTTTACATACGCCTGTAAATGGTGCTTTGCATGTAATTCCACTTCTTTGTATGCAATATTGACATTCTTTGTACTTTTATCTTTGGTACCTTGGCATTAATAATAATAATAAAAAAAAGAACTAATCAATTCTCTTTCCGACTCAGACTGCACTGACTGAAACAGGTGAAGTAGACCTACAGAATTTTGAGATGAATTTTGCGCGTGCGCGAATGAACGAAAAACTACCCGAGACGACTCGTTCTTCCCGAGTCACATTGAAGATAGGTTCAAAATGACCGAATCGTTCAAGAACGATCGTCGCTAACTGGCATCCGACGAAAACACCAAAGTGAAACACACACGCTCGTTAGGCTACCCATTTTTTTTATTTTTGATAATAGCACAAAACTGTTGGGGGGGCACCTAGGGTGGCCAGACAAATTTCAGGGGGGGCAGGTGCAACCCCTGGCAAAACATGTAGACATGCCACTGTGATTCATAACACTGATGTTCACTTACTTTTGCTGTTCAGGAGCATCAGAACTCTGGACCAGATTAAGGAACTGGGACAATCTAGACCACAAAACGGGTGAACTGTTTCCAGTTTCTCCAGACTTTATGGAATGGATTTTCCCCATTTCAGTTGCAATCAATCTAAAGTCAATGAAAATGCAATTTCAATTACGCATATTGAGAAAATGAAATACTACTACTACTAATAAAAATAAATAAATAAATAAAATGTTTACTTGTTAAATGTTTACAAAGTCAAATCTACCTTTACTCAGCCATGCTGCGGCATGAGAGCACTTATAAGCACACAATCATAAATATGAGAATTTGATTAAGAAATACATTCCTAGTGATCCAAAGTGTCAATGGGTTAATAATACTCCACAAGAAGCACTGTGAGTGCATGTGGCTTTTGTATGCAGATGTGTGTTTGTGTGTGTGCGGTAAAGGTTCAGACCTGTAAACAGATGGCTGTCTAAGCAGTGTGTCATCCAGCACAACTCCTTTGACAAACTCATAGCAGATACCATTGGTAAAACTGCAGTACAGTTCCGGGCCACAGCCATGTTTGTGTAACATCCGGAACATCTCCATTTCCTTTTCTCGGTCCATAAAAAGCTCAGTCATCTGTCCATAAACCCTCACCAGTAAAACAGGGTCTTGCATCAGAGAGCCAACATAGCATCCCATTAATTGGTTAGTGATGCCCTCAGTGAAAGCCTAGGATAATTCAAATAATAATAATAATTATTATTGCTGCAATTAAGAGGCCAAGCACAACAGAGGTAAAATAAACAGCTATGGAGCTTTAAATACTCAGTAAGGGACAGTAGGTGGCGTTGTCAAGTCAAGTCACCTTTATTTATATAGCGCTCTAAACAAAATACATTGTGTCAAAGCAACTGAACAACATTCATTAGGAAAACAATAATGCAAAATGATAGTTAAAGGCAGTTCTTCATTGAATTCAGTGATGTCACCATCTCAGTTCAGTTTACAAACCCGATTCCAAAAAAGTTGGGACACTGTACAAATTGTGTGTAAAAAAGGGATGGAATAATTTACAAATTTCATAAACGTATATTTTATTCACATTATAATATATATATATATATATATATATATATATATATATATATATATATATATATATATATATATATATATATAAAATATCAAATGTTGAAAGTGAGACATTTTTAAAATACCAAATATTGGGTCATTTTGGATTTCATGAGAGCTACACATTCCCAAAAAGTTGGGACAGGTAGCAATAAGAGGCTGGAAAAGTTAAATGTACATGTAAGGAACAGCTGGAGGACCAATTTTCAACTTATTAGGTCAAATTGGCAACATTATTGGGTATAAAAAGATAATCTCAGAGTGGCAGTGTCTCTCAGAAGTCAAGATGTGTTCCTGTAGCTTCCTCAAGCACAAGGTTGTGGGTTCGATTCCCCGGGAACACATGATAGGTTAAAATTGATAGCCTGAATGCACTGTAAGTCGCTTTGGATAAAAGTGTCTGCTAAATGCATTAAATAAAATTAAATTAAATTAAATTAAATTAAATTAAATTAAATTAAATTAAATTAAATTAAATTAAATTAAATTAAATTAAATTAAATTAAATTTAAAGATGGGCGAGGATCACCAATTCCCCAGATGCTGAGTATCACAATGCCATTCACCAGTCGATCAGTCGAGTCAATTTTCAGCATCATTCCTCCAGCCTTCAGTGTCACATGTAACATCAGTCTATCACATGATCATTTAGAAATCATTCTAATATTCTGATTTATTATTAGTGTTGAAACAGTTCTGCTGTCTAATATATTTGATCAATAAAAGGTTAAAAAGAACTGCATTTATTAAAAAAAAAAAAAATTCTAATAATATATTTTCGTTACTATCACTTTTTATCAATTTAACACATCCTTGCTGAATAAAAGTATTGATTTTATTTTAAAAAAAAGAAAGAAAAAAAATTACTGACCCCAAATTACTGACCAGTAGTGTATATTGTTATTACAAAATATTTATATTTTAAAAACATAGCTTTTTTTTTTTTACTTGTTATTCATCAAAGTATCCTAAAAAAGTATTACGTTCTGAAAAAATATTAAGCAGCAGAACTGTTTCCAACTTTGATAATGAATCATCATATTAGAATGATTTCTAAAGGATCATGTGATAATGATCCTAAAAATTCAGCTTTGCATCACAGAAATAAATGATAATTTAAAGTATAATAAATTTAAAAACAATTATTTTAAATTGTAATAATATATCACAATATTACATTTTTTTCTGTATTTTTGATCAAATAAATGCAGGCTTGATGAGCAGAAGAAACTTCTTTCAAAAACATTAAAAATAGTAATGTTTCCAAACTTTTGGTCTGTTCTGTATATGTAACCCACACATTTGACTATCACATAATCACTTTTTTGTATGTCTTTTAATAACTATGGTTTAAGGATTCATATTCATGTTTAGTATGTTTGTGTTTCAGTCTGCTTGCTTGAGACATTCCTGACCATCAGTTATTTGTCAAATGTGTCATATTCTTGTTATAGGAATCATGTCCAAAATTAGACCCTGCAAGAGTGGCAAAAATTCAGACCACGTGCTTGATAAGATAACATATGATTTATGATACCCGGAGCAAAGACAATATCTAAATGGTCAAGTCAACATTTGAGGTGTGGCCAACAGGCCAGTTTAAATACTCAGGACACCATCAAAGTTAGCTTTTTAGTTTGCTTTTTGCTTTGCATCCTAGCTTTTGCTTTTAGCCTGTTTTTTGCGTTTGATTTTTACTTATGCTTTTAGTCATTACTGTAAGCGTTCTTTGAGCATGCTTCCAGCGTGCGTCAGACTGCACGCCAGCTGCTACTTAAGCATGATCAGAAGAAACACCACCTAGTCTCGTCAAACTTTACTTCTGTTCTTTTATTTTAGTTTATTTTCTTTTCCATTTGAGAGTTTTGTGCTCTGAGTTAAGTTTTGTAATACCGTGTCTCCGAGTCTGACCTCGAGTGCCCGTTCAACTTCAACCAGCCACACAAATCCGCATCGACAGCCAACGCTCAACCACGGGCTTCCCAAGACGTCACTTCAGCGACTACTGAACTTCCTGCCAATCAGCGACATCGGGAAACCCCCTTTCAACGACAACAAAGGGAACCCCTTTATACAGGCAACGCAAGTACTACCTCCAGACTGATCTATACTGGTGAATCTAATATAACTTTAACCCTTTAAAACCGCACGTATCATATTTGATACACGAGTTTCTAAGACATATATTGAATCAGTGAGAGCAATAATTTCTTTGAAAACCTGTTGTATCTATTTTGATACATGTATTCTGCCATCTTGTGGAATTTCACTGTACTGCAGGCAGTAGAGGGGTGATTTTTTAGCTTTTCAAAATGGCGGCTGCGATTGGATCAAGCCAGACGCTTTCAGCAGGAAAATAAAGGCTAATTTCATGTTGTTAAGGTAAAAAATAATATTGGATTACGCCTGATATAATTAATTTAACACTTTCTGAATTGAAATAATGCATAATTACTTAATAATTTAATTTTTAAATTACAGGTAAATCGTGTTGGAAATTGTGTATCAAATTTGATACTGCAGGTATTAATGGTGCTTTATGTCTAAACAGTAATGTCAAATTGTAGTAATGTTATCTACTTTATAACTACCACAATGCAAACACACACAATATTGGGGTGATTCAATTAATGGCAATTAATGACTAAAATGCCATATTAAAATATATATTGTGTTAAAAATGCAGGTATAAGGTTCTTTATCCCTGAATAGTCGTGTCACATTTTTTTAATGTAATCTACAATATGTCTACCACAATGTCATCTTACAATACATTTAGGTTATTTTTAATAATAATATTTTTAATTATTTTTCAGTAATAATTCCTCTAAAATTAGAATCAATATGCTGTAATTTTTTATGTGTATTTTTAGATGTCAAAAAGATTAGAGGAAAAAGAGAGAAAAAAAAGCATCTTCAAAATGTAATCGACATAATAATGGATGGCAATTCAAGTGACCTAGAGCAGTTAGAGGAAGAGGAGGAGGGTGATGATGAGGAGGAATGGATTCCTCAGGCCATGCATGATGATGGAAGTTCAGACAGCAGTGATGAGGAAGATTATCAAGTCGAAAGTGTAGTCCAGAGCAGCATAGAAGTTGAGGTCCCAACAACACAGGACACATTCAAAAAGCAGTCAGTGAAGGATAATGCAAAAAAGAAAGAATACAGATGGAGAAAAAAACAATTTCAACCTCCATCTGTTGATTTCATTGCATCTGATGAGGAAGGGACAGAAGACAGGTGTAACTGGACTCCATATATGTATTTCAAACAGTTTGTCACCGATGAAATGCTACAGGAAACGGCAGAACAAACAAATCTGTACAGCGTACAAAAAGAGGGCAAGTCAGTAAACACAACTGCCAAAGAGATAGAGAAAGTTCTAGGCATGTGTCACAGGTCGGAGCGGACCACAGATGTCGTGAGTCACGCCCCTCCCTAGTTTCCACCTCGAGGAGGTCCCAAGAACACCCCAATGACCAGACACACGAGAGACGGTAAGTATTAAAACAGCTTTATTAAATTACTAAAAAAAGGTATAGGGAAGGGAGGGGGGAGACAGCTGCCCGGGGCCCTCTCGTTTTCCTGGACGTATCACATACAAGTGGTAAGTATTTAGAGTTTGAATGTCCAGTGGATACCTGCTGCTTCCCGTGGCGAACTCCGAGGCGGCCCAGCGGGTTGGACTCCCGGTCGTCCAGATGCTGGTGGAGCTGCACAATGGCTGTCGGAACCCGACAGAACCCGTACTGGTAAGTGTACGGGAGGTGTTCACGGTTTCCGTATCCTGAGTAATGGGTAGACGTGCAGGTAGACACTTCAAAGGGACCTGCTAGATCTGCACAAGAACATACAAGTAAGTATGACAGGACTGGACATGGACGGTGGACAGAGGGGCCACTGGCTCTTCGCTCGGGGCACAGGTAAGTCTGTAGGAAAGACTTGTAGGAACAAGCTGAAGATGGCGCCGCACATGGCTGCTTCAGTGCTTGGCTCTCCAGTGTTTGTACTGTTTTTGTTCGTTTTTCCTGTTTTTTGTTTAACAAACACGATCAGTTTCACCAGGGATGAACTGCTGAACATTCGGCAGAACACACCACATGATATTTTTCCGGATTTCTATTATACAGACGTTTTACTGAACATTGTTATCGGAGGAGCAGCGGCGCTGATCAAGCGCTTCAGGACGCGCAGACGGGGAAAGCGAGCGGGAGCGCTCGTCAGACTCAGGAGGCGCGGATTTCGAACGCCGTTGCCTAGCATCCATCTCGCAAATCTCCGCTCTCTACCCAACAAAACGGACGGACTCCTTCTGCTCTCTCGGACAAATAAGGATTTCTCTCACTCTGCTGCTCTGTGTTTCACGGAAACCTGGCTGAATGACGCCATACCGGACAGCGCACTCCATCTGCCGGGCTTTCAGCTGTTTAAAGCGGATCGCGACGCAGAATCAACGTGGAAATCGCGCGGCGGCGGGACATGCTTTTACATCAATGAACGGTGGTGTACAGATGTAACTGTGTTAAAGAAGATGTGCTGTCCTGATCTAGAAACGCAGTTTATCAACTGCAAGCCATTCTATTCGCCGCGGGAGTTTCACTCGCTCATTCTGGTTAGTGTTTACATTCCACCTCAAGCGCATGTGAGCTCAGCTTTACAGAAACTCGCTGATCAGATCACAGACACAGAACAACAACACCCGGACTCTGTTTTAATCATTCTTGGGGACTTTAATAAAGCCAATCTCTCCCGTGAACTGCCAAAATACAGACAGCATGTTACCTGTCCCACCAGAGACAGTAATATACTGGATCACTGTTACACCACAATAAAGGATGCATATCACTCTGTTCCACGAGCAGCTTTGGGACGTTCTGATCACTGTCTGGTTCATCTTATACCGACCTACAAGCAGAAACTTAAATCTGCTAAACCTGTAGTAAAGACTGTGAAGAGATGGACCAGCGAAACAGAGCAGGATTTACAATCTTGTTTTGACATCACAGACTGGAGCGTTTTTGAAGCTGCTACCACCGATCTGGACGAACTCACAGAGACTGTAACATCCTATATTAGTTTCTGTGAGGATATATGCATTCCTACCAGGACTTATTTAACATTCAACAATGATAAGCCATGGTTTACAGTAAAACTCAGACACCTTCGTCAGGCCAAAGAGGATGCCTACAGAAATGGGGACAGGGTCTTGTACAATCAGGCCAGTGACACACTGAACAAAGAGATTAGAGCGGCTAAAAAGACCTATGCTAAAAAGTTGGAAGACCAGTTTACTTCCAACGACTCTACTTCAGTTTGGAGAGGACTGAGAGCCATCACAAACTACAAGACACCATCCCCTTGCACTGAGGCTAATCAACGACTTGCTAACGACCTGAATGAGTTTTATTGTAGATTTGAAACCCCCAACACCCACTCTGACCATCTCCCTACACAACCATTAACACCTCCTGCAATCCCCCTCTCCATACCTCCTGCTCTTCAAATCTGTGAAGATGATGTGCGCCAGGTCTTCAAGAAAAACAAAAGAAGAAAAGCACCAGGCCCAGATGGCGTTACACCAGCCTGTCTGAAAATCTGTGCTGACCAGCTGGCCCCCATCTTTTCACAGATCTTCAACAGATCTCTGGAGTTGTGTGAAGTGCCTTCCTGCTTCAAACGCTCCACCATAATCCCCATTCCAAAGAAACCCAAGATAACAGGACTTAACGACTACAGACCTGTGGCTCTAACGTCTGTCGTCATGAAGTTGTTTGAAAAACTGGTTCTGGCTTATCTGAAGGACATCACTGGACCCTTACTGGACCCCCTGCAGTTTGCGTACCGAGCAAACAGGTCCGTGGATGATGCAATCAACATGGCATTGCACTTCATCCTGCAACATCTGGACAAAACAGGGACTTATGTGAGGGTCCTGTTTGTGGACTTTAGTTCGGCTTTCAACACCATCATCCCAACAACCCTCCAGACCAAACTGACCCAGCTCTCTGTTCCTAGCTCTATCTGTCAGTGGATCACCAGCTTTCTGACAGATAGGCAACAGTTAGTGAGACTGGGGAAATTCATGTCAAACAGCTGCTCCACCAACACTGGTGCCCCTCAGGGACGTGTTCTCTCCCCTCTGCTCTTCTCCCTGTACACCAACGACTGCACCTCTAAAGACCCCTCTGTCAAGCTCCTGAAGTTTGCAGACGACACTACAGTCATCGGCCTCATCCAGGACGGTGACGAGTCTGCTTACAGACAGGAGGTTGAGCAGCTGGCTGTCTGGTGCAGTCTTAACAACCTGGAGCTGAACACGCTCAAAACAGTGGAGATGACTGTGGACTTTAGGAGAAACCCCCCTGCACTTTCCCCACTCACCATCATGAACAGCACTGTGGCTGCAGTGGAGTCATTCAGATTCCTGGGAACCACCATCTCTCAGGACCTGAAGTGGGACAATCACATTGGCTCCATTGTGAAAAAAGCCCAACAAAGGTTGTACTTCCTTCGCCAGCTGAGGAAGTTTAACCTGCCACAGGAGCTGCTGAAACAGTTCTACTCAGCCGTCATTGAGTCAGTCCTGTGTACTTCAATTACTGTCTGGTTTGGTTCAGCTACAAAATCAGATATCAGAAGACTACAGAGAACTGTTCGGACTGCTGAAAGGATTATTGGTGCTCCCCTGCCCACCCTCCAAGAACTGTACACATCCAGAGTGAGGAAAAGGACTCAGAAAATCACTCTGGATCCCTCACATCCAAGTCACCCCATCTTTGAACTTTTGCCATCTGGCCGGCGCCTCAGAGCCGCAAATACAAGAACAGCAAGGCACAAGAATAGTTTCTTCCCCCAGGCAATCTACCTCATGAACAGTTAAATGTTTCCCACTTAAACTTATGCTTATGCAAAAATGTGCAATATCCTTATATTTATTTGTTACCTCTCCATCCTAGAACATTCCTGCATCTCACTCAATCCTATTCCATTATCATTTATAGCACAATTGTTTATACACTTATTTATTTGCCAATTTGTAATTCTCCTGTAATTTTTTTTTTTTTTTTTTGTCTGTGTGTTGTTGTCTCTGTTTACTGGAAGCTTATGTCACTAAAACAAATTCCTTGTATGCGCAAGCATACTTGGCAATAAAGCTCTTTCTGATTCTGATTCTGATTCTGAAGACAACTGAGGCTTCACTTGGGCATACAGGCGAATGTACAACACAATATGCTGGCTTTAGCTTTGGGCATAAGGTAAGTACATCAAAGGTAACTGGGACTTCACTCTGGGCATTCAGGCGAATGTACAACACAATATGCTGGCTTTAGCTTTGGGCATAAGGTAAGTACATCAAAGGTAACTGGGATTTCACTCTGGGCATTCAGGCGAATGTACAACACAATATGCTGGCTTTAGCTTTGGGCATAAGGTAAGTACATCAAAGGTAACTGGGACTTCACTCTGGGCATTCAGGCGAATGTACAACACAATATGCTGGCTTTAGCTTTGGGCAATAGCTTACGGTGAATATACAGGGAAGCAGAAAGGGATGTTACTCACACCTTTTGGGGAAATAGACGTCAGGCGTTCCTTTTCTGAGGTTTACCAACTGCTGATAGAGATGCCGGTCGAAAGCTGCTGTTGCGTTGGGCCGAACACGGCCTCCGCTGATGTCACACACAGGTAAGTTGTTACACCCAGGGTGTGCTACACTGGGTAGGTCGAACGCTTCCCTCTCCTTTCTGCCAACCAACAGGGTGAGTCTTATAGACAGGGGCGAACGTTTGAAGAACTACACAGCAGGTAATAATACACACACAGCTGATTTCCTCCTCCAGCAGCCAACTCCTCACCATTAATACTTCCCACTATATCCACACTGTTCTTACTTGAATTTGTTTCCCACCTCCGTTACGTGGGGTAGAAGGGGATCAGGATGTCATCGACGGCATCTAATTAGAGATGTTGTTTTCTTCGCCCGCCTCAGTACTCACTTCCTCCACAGGATTTCGTCGGGCCTGAAAGGTGGTTTTTGACGACACAAATACAGCACAACACTGCAATTTTCAAGTGTATACACTCACAGCAAAGGACAAAGGCTCACCCACTGCACTCCACACACTCTTGGTGAATTTAGGGTCAAACCCCCCGTCTGACCAAAGACTCGTCCTGGAAATCGTGAGAACACTGATGCAAAGAATATTCAGATTTGAACGTCGCCGCCACGACACCCCAATGTCTTCTCTCACTCCTGGTCCCGGCTCACCCACAATCCTCCTCCACGGTGGGGCCGCTCACTTACTATGCCAAAAACTCACAAAAAGGCTCACAGATGGTTCACTCCAGATAATTATGCTGCTGTACGATGGTTTGGAGTACTCACACCGTTACTAACACGAGGTCTCTTTTCCCTCTTCTTACCAGCTCCTGGATACTTCTCCTGCTGCCATGTGACCTGTCCAAAAAGGGCCTCCTTCAGCGATATTTCTGGTGAGTCTTCCTGTTCTCAACCACTCAGAATTCGTTACACATGTCCATAGAGCATTTCACAGTTAGATAGACATCCCAATATACTCAGCCTGGTTTCTGTTTCTGCCAAACCCTTGTCTCCGTCTTCACCCAGCCAACAATATTCCTCCGCCTTCTTTCCGCTGCCCTTGCCCAAACACTCCAACTCACTCGCCGTATCGGCTGGAATAAACAACTCCTTTCTGCAGTTTCTGAGGCCCTCTTTATACTCCTCCCTCTCTCCACACTGCCCAATCCGCGATCGCCCCGTTCATCTAGCCACCTGCGATCAATGAAACCCTAATTTCCTTCCCCGGAGTTCCCGGAAGTAACCTGTGTTTGAGGATTATGGTCCGGGCGGAACCAATCTCCGTTCTTTTAGTTCCGCCCTTACAAAGTCACTCCGTGACATCCTCCCCCGCCAATCCGTTCTAGTCCCTAGAACGTCTCTCTGCCCACTCACCGTAACGTGCAGGAGGGCGTCCTCGGTTCGAAGCAGGGCCAACTCTGGCAGGAACATCCACAGGGTCCCTTGGGACCACTCGGGCGGGCACATTCACAGGGCCCCTTGGGACCACAGCCCATCCCCCAATCCACGGGGCTACGGGCGCCGGCGCTCTTGGAGCCTCCTCCACGGGTCTAGGATAATTTGGACAGGGGCGGATCATGTTGCGGTGGACTACTCGGTCCGGCCCGGCCTTCCCTTCTGGGCGAATCGTATACACGGGTTGTCCAGACCGCTGCTGGCCTTGGATCACATATGGAGTGGTCTCCCACCAGTCACTCAACTTTCCTTTACCTTGTCGCTTGTGGTCCCGCACCAGTACTCTTTCTCCAGGGAGTAGGGGGGCCTCTTGTGCCGTCCGATCGTATAGCCGCTTGTTCTTATCTCCAGCCACTCGTATCCGCTTGGTGACCTGCTCATAAGCAAAATGGAGGCATTGATGATGACGGCCCACCCACTCTGTCAGGCCCACCTCTTCCTTGGCCATTGCTGTTCCCAACATCAGATCGGTTGGCATCCGCACATGTCTGCCAAACATTAGATAAGTCGGAGCATACCCCGTAGTACTGTGTACGCTGTTACTGTATACCTGGATTAGATTTGGCAAGGCACTCACCCAGTCGTTCTGATGATCCCGGAAGACAGCCCTCCACAAGGCTGTGGCGGTGGTGTTAGCCGTCTGATCTAGGGTAGGAACAGCCCAAGCATATTTCGTAAACAAATCAGTGATCACAAGAATGTTCTGGTAACGGTCCATGGGTCGGCCCAGCGTCAGGAAGTCCATAGCTACAATGTGGAGAGGGGCTTTTGTGTTTATGGGGACCATCGGTGCTCTGGCCTCTTGCCTGGATTTAAATAGAGTACATCGGGGGCACGCCTGGATGAAAGCACTAACTGATGCTTCTAGTCCTGGCCAATAGAAGTGTCGGCGCAGAAGGGACACCGTTTTCTCCTGTCCTTGGTGTCCCAGCTGGTCATGGTAAGCCGCTAATAAAGCTCGTACCTGATTTTCTGGTACCACAATCTGGCAGATCTCCTCATCTAGCCCCGGATCTCTGATGATTCTGCACAGTACTCCGTCTCTCAACTTGAGCTTCATCCACTGCCCCAGCAACTTCCGTCCTGTTCCAACTTGGGCTTGTCTTTCCGCTGGCGTTGGCCTTTCGGCCCTGTTCCAGCCATTGACTCAGGGTCCTCACCTCTCTGTCTCCCTGTTGCCTCTCCCTCCCATCCCCAACTCCCGGGCACCACCTCTCGCTGTCCTTCAGGCGCTTCCACCACGCCTACCATATACCCCTCCTCTCCTTGGTCCGATACTGGACCTGATGGACTCAAGTTCCCCACCGCCGGGAGTCGGGACAGGGCGTCGGCGTTGGTGTGCTCTCGCCCAGGCCGATACTGAAGCTGGTAATCATAATTCGCTAACTGGGCCACCCACCGCTGCTCCACAGCCCCCAGCTTCGCTGTCTGTAGGTGCACAACCGGGTTGTTATCGGTGACCACTGTTACCTGAGCGTCCCAGAGGTAGTCTTTGAATTTTTCACTGAGTGCCCACTTCAATGCCAACAACTCCAGTTTGAAGGAACTATAATTGGTATCGTTCCTCTCTACGGGATGAAGACTCCGACTAGCATACGCGATGACCCGTTCCACTCCCTCCTGCTGTTGGGCTAGTACTGCCCCCAAGCTGAGGTTGCTGGCATCTGTGTAAAGAACAAAGGGTTTAGTGAAGTCCGCGTAGGCTAAAATTGGGGCTTGCAACAGCTCCTGCTTCAGCCGTTGTAAGGCAGTCTCACACTCGGGACTCCACGTAATGGCCGGGGACCCGCGGCCTCGAGGGCGTCCCGTCCCGGACAGCAGCCGATTCAAGGGTTTTGCGATCTTAGAAAAATCTTTGATAAACCGTCGATAGTATCCTACAAAGCCCAAGAATGATCTCACTTGCCTCACGGTCTTTGGGGCACTCCATTCTCGTACTGCTGCTACCTTTTCCGGGTCCACAGAAACCCCCGCGGCACTCACACAGTGGCCCAAAAACTTGACCTCCCTCCGCAGCAGGTGGCACTTGTCTGGTTGGAGCTTCAACCCATACCTCTCCATCGCCTGAAAGACCTTCTCCAGATGTTGCAGATGGGATTCAAAGTCTGGGGAATAGACAATCACATCATCAAAGATTTACGAGTGTGGACTCCATCAACTGACCTCCCAAACACCGTTGCATGAGCCGCTGGAACGTGGCTGGGGCGTTACAAAGGCCGAAGGGCATCCGGTCCCATTCAAAAAGACCAAACGGGGTCGTGAAGGCGGTCTTTTCCCGGTCTACCTCTTCCACCTGCACCTGCCAATATCCGCTGGCCAAATTCAACGTGGAGTACCAAGCTGATTTCGTTAAGCTGGCGAGTGAGTCTTCAATTCTAGGTAATGGAAAGGCATCCTTCTTAGTCTCTTGGTTCAGTTTTCGGTAGTCGACACAGAACCTCCAGGCCCCTGTCTTCTTCTGCACCAGTACAATAGGAGCTGCCCACGGGCTGCTGCTTTCTCGAACGATCCCTTGGTCGAGCATACTTTGCAGCAGAGTCCGAACCTCGGTATATAAGGTAGGTGGTATCGGGCGATATCTCTCACGACTGGGTCCGGCTTCTCCCGTGGGGATCCGATGTTTCACTATGTTCATACATCCGTAATCTTCATCATGGGCAGAGAAGACATGCTGCCACTTCCTTAGAAGTTCCTGTAGCTTACGTGTCTGAGTCTGCTCCAATTCCTCTCCTCGTAGGGATTCGCCCAATAGATGGCCGGGCACTTCTTCCCCAGCCGTCCTGGCGGGCGAGTCTACTTGAGTCAGGCCCACTTCGACCACTGTAGGGCATACCTGGAGGAAACTCACGTCCCTTTCTTCTCGCACTTGATGGGGCTCCACCATCATCACTCTTGCCAAACGTTGGTGTTTGTGTAGATGTATGGCACAGGGCTTCTCATTTCGTACCTTTACCGGAACATACTATGGCCTCACTTCGGGCCGGTACGGACAGTGCATAGCGGCAAGCTACTCGACCAGTCTCTTCCCGGCCCCTCCGGACCCTGGTCATCTGGACCCGGCGACAATCAGCCACAACACGTTCCCATTCTTGTCGTTCTGCAGGCGGTATCTTCTGAGCGGGCTTAGCCCGAAATAATTCCCCCCAACACTCCGAGAGGACGTTCATACCTAGGAGGGCTCTATGAGTTCCCAAGCAGTGGTCTTGGACGATAATCACTCCTTTCTGGGGCACGACAACTCCGTGAATTTCCAAGTCCGCTAGTCTGTAGCCAATATAGGGGATGTCTAACCCATTTGCTCCCTTCAGGGTGAGCCAGGGGGCCTCTGTTCCTTGCACGTTCTGTTTCCCAAACAACTCTTGTGACAGACTCTCAGAAAATAGGGTGACTTGTGATCCAGTGTCAACAAGACAACGTACCTTGATGCCACCCACTTGGACCTCCACCACAGGGCTATGCCCAATCATCTTGTCCTTCGAGCCAGCTTCTATAGATGGGTCATCCAAGGGGGTCCCGACCACACGACCCACTGTGGCCGGTCGACCTAAAAACCCCCCTCCGAGCCTCTTCGGGGACCACACTGTCGACTGTAGTGGCCCGGTTCTCCTCAACGGTTACAAATCGGTCGCCCCTGTTCATCCCACTCGAATCGAGGGCGGGTAGGCCGTCTAGGTCGCCTTCCTGGGTCTCGGCCACCATCTGAATACACACGATCTCGGGGGGCAGACCTTACCTCTTGCCTCGAAGTGCCGCGTCGCAGTTCCTCCAAAAGGGTCATAGATAACTCCGTCATTTGTTCATGGACATCTTTGAGGAGTTCCAACTTCAGGGCCTGTTTCCAGTCTGCTGCTTCTGGAACAGCCGTTGCAGTGCCACTTACGGCCGCACATACAGGGGGGGTCTTTTACTTCAGCCTGATCGATCTCCAGAGCCACCGCCTCCTTCTTCAGGTCCTCGAATGTAAGCTCAGGATCTCTTCGGAACTGCACTCGCAGGCTCTGTCGTACTGGGCCTTCTCTCAATCCCAGCAGAAATTGGTCTCTCAACAAGGCCTCTCCGTCCCCAAGACCATGATCTTGACGTCCTTGTAGCCTCGTAAACTGCTCTCGCAGTCGCAGTGCAAAAGCTCTGATAGGTTGTTGGGGGCCTTGTTTACAGTTAAAGAACTGTGCTCTAAGGACAGCTACTGGGGTGGTATCGCCATATTGTTCCGTCAAGAACTGGAAGATGGTTTGAGCGGTGGCTCGGACGGTTTCTGGGGCGGCCTGGACTTCCCGCCATGCTTCCCCCTCTAGAGAATTAAGAACAAATTGCAGCTGCTGTGCCGCACTCAACCTTTGAATCCCGGCCAAATATTCGATCTGAGCTTTCCATTCGGCTAATCGTACTTCAGACTCAGTTCTGCCGTACTTCTGGATCCAGGGGTTCCCCATAAACACTGGCATGACTCGGGGTAGGGCCTCTGGTAGCTCGTTGTCAGCCATTGGGGAACCTTGGTCACTCAACCCGAGGTGAAAACCCTGCCGACTACGCCAAAATCTGTCACAGGTCGGAGCGGACCACAGATGTCGTGAGTCACGCCCCTCCCTAGTTTCCACCTCGAGAAGGTCCCAAGAACACCCCAATGACCAGACACACGAGAGACGGTAAGTATTAAAACAGCTTTATTAAATTATTTAAAAAAGGTATAGGGAAGGGAGGGGGGAGGGAGGCTAAAATCCAACTCTCCAATTGGGGGAGTATCAGTCTCCAGTCTCTTAGACTCCGTCACGGGAGATCTCGGTAAGTCCTTCACTCCTCTTTCCTTCTGGCTATGTGACGACAATCAGCTTATTCACAAGTGCCCCTTTGTTCTAGCTTGCAGGACAGCTGCCCGGGGCCCTCTCCTTTTCCTGGACGTATCAGATACAAGTGGTAAGTATTTAGAGTTTGAATGTCCGGTGGATACCTGCTGCTTCCCGTGGCGAACTCCGAGGCGGCCCAGCGGGTTGGACTCCCGGTCGTCCAGATGCTGGTGGAGCTGCACAATGGCTGTCGGAACCCGACAGAACCCGTACTGGTAAGTGTACGGGAGGTGTTCACGGTTTCCGTATCCTGAGTAATGGGTAGACGTGCAGGTAGACACTTCAAAGGGACCTGCTAGATCTGCACAAGAACATACAAGTAAGTATGACAGGACTGGACATGGACGGTGGACAGAGGGGCCACTGGCTCTTCACTCGGGGCACAGGTAAGTCTGTAGGAAAGACAACTGAGGCTTCACTTGGGCATACAGGCGAATGTACAACACAATATGCTGGCTTTAGCTTTGGGCATAAGGTAAGTACATCAAAGGTAACTGGGACTTCACTCTGGGCATTCAGGCGAATGTACAACACAATATGCTGGCTTTAGCTTTGGGCATAAGGTAAGTACATCAAAGGTAACTGGGGCTTCACTCTGGGCATTCAGGCGAATGTACAACACAATATGCTGGCTTTAGCTTTGGGCATAAGGTAAGTACATCAAAGGTAACTGGGACTTCACTCTGGGCATTCAGGCGAATGTACAACACATTATGCTGGCTTTAGCTTTGGGCACAAGGTAAGTACATCAAAGGTAACTGGGACTTCACTCTGGGCATTCAGGCGAATGTACAACACAATATGCTGGCTTTAGCTTTGGGCATAAGGTAAGTACATCAAAGGTAACTGGGACTTCACTCTGGGCATTCAGGCGAATGTACAACAAAATATGCTGGCTTTAGCTTTGGGCAATAGCTTACGGTGAATTTACAGGGAAGCAGAAAGGGATGTTACTCACAACTTTTGGGGAAATAGACATCAGGCGTTCCTTTTCTGAGGTTTACCAACTGCTGATAGAGATGCGGGTCAAAAGCTGCTGTTGCGTTGGGCCGAACACGGCCTCCGCTGATGTCACACACTGGTAAGTTGTTGAAGAACTCCACAGCAGGTAATAATACACACAGCTGATTTCCTCCTCCAGCAGCCAACTCCTCACCATAAAGGACAAAGGCTCACCCACTGCACTCCACACACTCTTGGTGAATTTAGGGTCAAACCCCCCGTCTGACCAAAGACTCGTCCTGGAAATCGTGAGAACACTGATGCAAAGAATATTCAGATTTGAACGTCGCCGCCACAACACCCCAACGTTTTCTCTCACTCCTGGTCCCGGCTCACCCACAATCCTCCTCCACGGTGGGGCCGCTCACTTACTATGCCAAAAACTCACAAAAAGGCTCACAGATAGTTCACTCCAGATAATTATGCTGCTGTACGATGGTTTGGAGTACTCACACCGTTACTAACACGAGGTCTCTTTTCCCTCTTCTTTCCAGCTCCTGGATACTTCTCCTGCTGCCACGTGACCTGTCCAAAAAGGGCCTCCTTCAGCGATATTTCCGGTGAGTCTTCCTGTTCTCAACCACTCAGAATTCGTTACACATGTCCATAGAGCATTTCACAGTTAGATAGACATCCCAATATACTCAGCCCGGTTTCCGTTTCTGCCAAACCCTTGTCTCCGTCTTCGCTCAGCCAACAATATTCCTCCGCCTTCTTTCCGCTGCCCTTGCCCAAACACTCCAACTCACTCGCCGTATCGGCTGGAATAAACAACTCCTTTCTGCAGTTTCTAAAGCCCTCTTTATACTCCTCCCTCTCTCCACACTGCCCAATCCACGATCGCCCCGTTCATCTAGCCACCTGCGATCAATGAAACCCTAATTTCCTTCCCCGGAGTTCCCGGAAGTAACCTGTGTTTGAGGATTATGGTCCGGGCAGAACCAATCTCCGTTCTTTTAGTTCCGCCCTTACAAAGTCACTCCGTGACACATGTACATGCATATGGGGTTAGTACAGATATCCTGTGTGAGAGCATATTGGGAGATGGAGACAAAGCTTCCTGCAGTTTGTGATGTAATGTCTCGAGATCGGTTTCTGAAATTGCTCACACTGATTCACTTTCAGGACAATTTCAGTGTTTCTGATGATGCAAAGAAAGATAAACTCTGGAAGCTTAGGCCATGGTTACAAAACCTGCGAGAACAGTTTCTTTGCATACCTCCTGAAGAATGTCATGCAGTAGATGAAATTATGGTGCCATTCAAGGGAAAATCTCATCTACGTGTCTACATGCCTGCAAAACCACACAAATGGGGTTTTAAGATGTGGGGACGTGCAGGACAGAGTGGCTTTCTTTATGACTTTGATGTTTGTCAAGGTGCAGAACATCAAGACAGAGAAAAATCAGAAGTGGGTGTTACAGGAGAAGTTGTGCTGAAAATGACATCAACACTTCCAGCAGGAAAAAATCACAAGGTCTTTGCAGACAATTACTTTACATCAGTTCCCCTGGTGCAGCACCTAAAGGAGAGAGAAATCCACTACATTGGCACAATCAACAAACCAAAGATGGTACATGTACATCTGGTGGCACACTGTTACAGTGGCAGTCATCAATGCGTGGAACCTCTACAGAAGAGACCAGAAGATGCTAGACCCCAAGATGAAAACCATGGCTCTGCGAAGGTTTCAAGCTTTGGTTGGTACTTCACTCACAAGTGCTGGAAAGGCTAAAAAGGTTGGCCGACCACTATCCTGTCCAGAAGCAGGTCCATCAGCACCCCGTAAAAGGTCAAGCTGCAGTGTGCCCCTGGATGTCAGATTTCGGTACCAAAGCAAAACACAAAAAAATGCCAATTAAAAATAAAAATAACTTTTTAGCACTAAAAATAAAACCAATGCCATTCTTTATACTTATTTACAACTGTGTTTAAAGTTTTTCTACAAGTTATATAATTTTGAAAAACAGTAAACAAGTTTAACCCAAATTTAATTTGTCTTTTAATTTATGAAATTTAAACACATTTTATTTTTGGTAAATAAAAATAAAATTTGGGGATTTGCTATTAAAATTAAAATATATTTAAAAACATATAATAAATATTGTGATTTATTTCTTTAAAAAATAAAGTTTTATACATTTTTTCAACAGTAGTAGCAGTATCACATACATTTTACTAAATAATAGTAATATTTCTAGCACAATGCCTTTATGTTAAAATTTACTTTTAGGCCTAATGAATGCATATTTGTCATTTATCTGAACTTAAGACTGGTGGTGATGCTTAAGATATTTTTGGTCATTGAGGGTTTCTGTAAAAAAATAGTAATAGATCATATTAATTATTATTAAAAGATAATACTACTACTAATTCTACTATCATACTAATGTATATCCAATGCATTATGAATTGATGAGCTGCTGGGTTCATGAATATTAATCACGTTGTCTTCGTTCGGTCAAAATAATTTGCGGAAATCAAAACAGGGACGGTAAGAGATCAGCGCCAGCCAATGAAATTGCCATTTGCGCATTAGCTCCGCCCACTACAGGAGAAACCGGTATGTCTTCTGCTTGTTCGAAAATGAATATGAATAATTCTATATGGACTCCATTATTTTGACAGGAGAAGACAACAAAGAATAGTTCACATATAGCGTGTCGATTCAGCGCGGTAAGACTCTCGCTCTCTCTCTCTTTGCATGTGTGAGAAACAGCGCTATCAGTAAAGCGACGGTGAGTCGTGCGCCTTCACAAAGAGTTTACAGAGCATCAAATACAGGTGCGCTGTGCGTCCATTGAGATGAACTGAAAAGTTCAGATCGCTTGATGGAGAGAGAACTCTGAAGCTCAGATGCTGAAATTAATGCAAGCGTCATGCGCTTCGGTCTATGTAGTAAACAAACCCGTACGTCTCTGCCATTCATTAATTCACACAGAGACGCGCAGAACACGGATTCATATTTCAAACAACTTTTGCGGCTTAACATTTACAGATACTGGTCCATATGGAGATTTGAATTTATGCTAACTTTGGCAAATTCCATGACTGCCATATTAAAATGTAAGTTTCATTTTCATGACTGGATTTTGAGATTCCGTCCTCGTTTTCTGCTTCGCGGAAATCATAGCGCTGAACCGGGTTTGATTGGGACCTCGGTACTACCGGTACTTAAAGAAACCTGGTACCGTCACATAAAATGCAGTCCAGATCTTTCACCCATTGAAAACATTTGGCGCATCATATATAGTGGAAGATGCGACAATGAAGACCTAAGACAGATGAGCAAATAGAAGCCTGTATTAGACAAGAATGGGACAACATTCCAATTCCTAAACTTGAGCAACTTGACGCCTCAGTCCCCGGACGTTTACAAACTGTTAACAAAAACAAGAGGGGATGTCACACAATGGTAAACATGGCCTTGTCCTAATTTTTTTGAGATGTGTTGATGCCATGAAATTTTAAATACATTTTTTTGTCATCTATGTTGTATTCTGCATAAAATGTCGAAATTTGAAACTTCCACATCATTGCATTCTGTTTTTATTCACAATTTGTACAGGGTCCCAACTTTCTGGAATCAGGTTTGTATAATATTAGTGCAATCTAGAGCTGTAATCGGGCCTTAAAAGTTAGGCCCGACAGGACCCGAGCCCGACAGGTTTCGGCCCGAGCCCGACAAGTACATTTTGATTGACAGCTTTTTAAAAGCCAGAACCCGTTTACAGCCCGACATTATTCAAATGTAAGCACACACACAGCTCTTTTTCCTTTTGTCAAGAATGAGTCTTTTATACGTGTTTTAACATAATTTATTCATATCTAACGTAGACTATAGGCCACTTGGAAGTTGGAATAAAGAAATAAAATAAGCACTCTCAGAAACAAAATCTCAGCACTCTAAATAGACATAGGCTCATTTAGCCTAGACCAACACACCAATAAAAATTAGTTTTTTTAAACAAATTAAATCAATATAAATTTTAAATTAAGATGGCATGGTATTTGGCAATAACGAAATTAAGATAAAGGCTCCGCCGAATTTGCTTCGCCACTAGCAGCTGACATTTAATAAAAGAATAATGCCGACATTAGCATAAATACTCTGTCCACATTATGCATTTAAGACTCAATGAATATTTAGTTATCATTTGATATTGCTAAGCCTGCATGTTTTTGTGGAGGAAAATTATTGAATCCACTGTCTCCAGCGCATTCCTGCGCTCACTGATGGTGCGTCATTACTCACTCATTATTCTCATTATAAACATGTTCAAAACTTTTCCACACCTCAGACTTAGCTTTAGTTGCTGGTGCAACCAAAACGTAATCGCCAGAGGCAAGCCTCCGTTACACCTTTCAGCATTCATTTTCACATCTTTCTCGCGCTAATCGAAACACATCTGCCTGCGGGTGTCGCTGTTGGACAGTGTTTTCTCTACTTCCTGTTGGCCTTCTGTAGCTAATCATAGCTTGGTGTAGCTGTTTTTATTTTATTTTTTCTCTAATAATAATAATAATAATAATTCATTACATTTATATAGCGCTTTTCTAGGCACTCAAAGCGCTTACATTGTCAGGGGGTCTCTCCTCATCCACCACCAGTGTGCAGCATCCACCTGGATGATGCGACGGCAGCCATAGTGCGCCAGAACGCCCACCACACACCAGCTTACTGGTGGAGAGGAGACAGAGTGATGAAGCCAATCAGCAGATATGGGGATATGTTGTCTAGAATCTCTATCTTACTATCACTCTCTGTTTTTTAAAGTGGTAAAATATAACTTTATATACACCATATTTCTGATATTATCGATCAATCTTATCAGATTAACTTTGATCGTTCACTTTTATTTTATATCCGTGAGTGCACTACACCTGCAAAGCGTTAGCACTCGTTAGCTTGTCATTAGCGTTTTCATTCGAACCTATCGCTGTTTTCTTTTCTCCTCTCCTCTCTCTCGCTCCAGTTTTTCACAAGTTCATCAAACAACCGCAGAAAGAATATTTCATCAAGCACGATGAGTAATGGCTTCTCCTGCTATTGTTATTTGCACCTCTTGCCACATGTGATAAATGCAGGGAAATAGTTAGGCTGACAGAGAAGATTTCAGAATTAGAGACAAGCATCCAAACTCTAATTGAGGAGAGTAAGAATGTTAGGGCTCTAGATACGGCTTTGGATGCATCTAGCTCAGGGATTCCTGTACATTGTTCGGTTCCGGAAACAGAGCCCCTGCAGCAGGGCAACTGGGTGACAGTGAGGCAGCGTAGTCGTGGGTCAAAACACCACTCTTCTGTTCCGGTCAAAACATTACACAGGTTCTCCTCACTCAGTGATGCACCCACTGAGAAACCTGATGAAAGTGCTCTAGTTATTGGTGATTTTATTGTACGGAACGTGAATATAGAGACACCAGCCACCATAGTCAAATGTTTACCGGGAGCCAGAGCGCCTGACATCTTGGCAAATTTAAAAGTGCTGGCTAATGCTAAACGTAAATACAGTAAGATTGTTATTCATGCCGGCCGCTAATGATGTTCGACTTCGCCAGTCGGAGATCACTAAAAATAACATTAAAGAGGTGTGTGAACTGGCAAGCACGATGTCAGACACTGTAATATGCTCTGGTCCCCTCCCTGCTTACCGTGGTGATGAGATGCATAGCAGATTGTCATCACTCAATGGCTGGATGTCTAAGTGGTGCCCACAGAATAACATAGGTTTCATAGACAATTGGACGAGCTTTTGAGGCAGACCTGACCTGTTGAAAAGAGATCGTCTTCATCCCTCCTGGGGTGGCGCCACTCTTCTCTCTAGAAATATGGCAAATAGTCTTAGTGTTTATACTTGACTAACTGGGGCCCAGGTCAGGAAGCAGACAGACTGGCTAAACCGACCGTCTGCTAGCTGCCTCCCGTCACAGAGGTCAGTTAATTCTCAGCACATAGAGACTTTTCCACCTAGATATCACACTATAGAGACTGTGTCTGTTCCCCGAACTAGAAAATACAAAAAACGTCCAAACCAAGTTAAGATTAACAATTTAATTGAGGTTCAACAAATAAAAAACAGATGCAATATGGATAAACAAATGATAAAGCTTGGCGTATTGAATATCAGATCCCTTTCTACGAAAACACTTTTTGTAAATAATATAATCACTGATCATAATATAGTTGTACTCTGTTTGACAGAAACCTGGCTAAAACCTGATGATTACATTATTTTAAATGAGTCCACCCCCCAAGATTACTGTTATAAACATGAGCCGCGTCTAAAAGGCAAAGGTTGAGGTGTTGCTTCAATTTATAACAACGTTTTCAGGATTTCTCAGAGGGCAGGCTTCAAGTATAACTCGTTTGAAGTAATGGTGCTTCATATAACATTATCCAGAGAAACAAATGTTAATGATAAATCCCCTGTTATGTTTGTACTGGCAACTGTATACAGGCCACCAGGGCACCATACAGACTTTATTAAAGAGTTTGGTGATTTTACATCCGAGTTAGTTCTGGTTGCAGATAAAGTTTTAATAGTTGGTGATTTTAATATCCATGTTGATAATGAAAAAGATGCATTGTGATAAGCATTTATAGACATTCTGAACTCTATTGGTGTTAGACAACACGTTTCAGGACCTACTCATTGTCGAAATCATAGTTTGACCCCAAAGAACTAGTTAATTATAGACCAATTTCGAATCTCCCTTTTCTGTCCAAGATACTAGAAAAGGTGGTATCCTCACAATTATATTCCTTCTTAGAGAAAAATGGTATGTGTTAGGATTTCCAGTCAGGATTTAGACCTTATCATAGTACTGAGACTGCTCTCCTTAGAGTTACAAATGATCTGCTCTTATCATCTGATCGTGGGTGTATCTCTCTATTAGTTTTATTGGATCTTAGTGCTGCGTTTGACACAATTGACCACAACATTCTTTTGAATAGACTTGAACACTTTGTTGGCATCAGTGGAAGTGCATTAGTATGGTTTAAATCATACTTATATGACCGCCATCAGTTCGTAGCATTGAATGAAGATGTATCATATCGATCACAAGTGCAGTATGGAGTACCTCAAGGCTCAGTACTAGGGCCGCTACGCTTCACGCTTTATATGTTACCCTTGGGAGATATCATCAGGAAACATGGTGTTAGCTTTCACTGTTATGCTGATGATACTCAGCTCTATATTTCTTCGCGGCCCGGTGAAACACACCAATTGGAAAAACTAATGGAATGCATTGTCGATATAAAAAACTGGATGACGAGTAATTTCTTACTGCTAAATTCTGAAAAAACAGAGGTGTTAATTATAGGACCTAAAAACTCCGCTTGTAATAAGCTAGAACACTGTTTAAGACTTGATGGTTGCTCTGTCAATTCTTCGTCATCAGTTAGGAACCTAGGTGTGCTATTTGATCGCAATCTTTCCTTAGAAAGCCACGTTTCTAGCATTTGTAAAACTGCATTTTTCCATCTCAAAAATATATCTAAATTACGGCCTATACTCTCAATGTCAAATGCAGAAATGTTAATCCATGCATTTATGACCTCAAGGTTAGATTATTGTAATGCTTTATTGGGTGGTTGTTCTGCACGCTTAGTAAACAAACTACAGCTAGTCCAAAATGCAGCAGCAAGAGTTCTTACTAGAACCAGGAAGTATGACCATATTAGCCCGGTCCTGTCAACACTCCACTGGCTCCCTATCAAACATCGTATAGATTTTAAAACATTGCTTATTACTTATAAAGCCCTGAATGGTTTAGCACCTCAGTATTTGAATGAGCTCCGTTTACATTATAATCCTCTACGTCCGCTACGTTCTCAAAACTCAGGCAATTTGATAATACCTAGAATATCAAAATCAACTGCGGGCGGCAGATCCTTTTCCTATTTGGCGCCTAAACTCTGGAATAACCTACCTAACATTGTTCGGGAGGCAGACACACTCTTGCAGTTTAAATCTAGATTAAACACCCATCTCTTTAACCTGGCTTACACATAACATACTAATATGCTTTTAATATCCAAATCCGTTAAAAGATTTTTAGGCTGCATTAATTAGGTAAACTGGAACCGGAAACACTTCCCATAACACCCTATGTACTTGCTACATCATTAGAAGAATGGCATCTACGCTAATATTTGTCTGTTTCTCTCTTATTCAGAGGTCACCGTAGCCACCAGATCCAGTCTGTATCCAGATCAGAGGGTCACTGCAGTCACCCGGATCCAGTACGTATCCAGACCAGATGGTGGATCAGCACCTAGAAAGGACCTCTATTGCCCTGAAAGACAGCGGAGACCAGGACAACTAGAGCCCCAGATACAGATCCCCTGTAAAGACTTGTCTCAGAGGACCACCAGGACAAGACCACAGGAAACAGATGATTCTTCTGCACAATCTGACTTTGCTGCAGCCTGGAATTGAAATACTGGTTTCGTCTGGTCAGAGGAGAACTGGCCCCCCAACTGAGCCTGGTTTCTCCCAAGGTTTTTTTCTCCATTCTGTCACCGATGGAGTTTCGGTTCCTTGCCACTGTCGCCTCTGGCTTGCTTAGTTGGGGTCACTTCATCTACAGCGATATCGTTGACTTGATTGCAAATAAATGCACAGACACTATTTTAACTGAACATAGATGACATCCCTGAATTCAATGATGAACTGCCTTTAACTATCATTTTGCATTATTGACACACTGTTTTCCTAATGAATGTTGTTCAGTTGCTTTGACGCAATGTATTTTGTTTAAAGCACTATATAAATAAAGGTGACTTGACTTGACTTGACATTACATGACCGTTCATTTACCTCGCAAACCTGAGCGCAAACCCAAGCCCGACACGAGCCCGCGTAAGTATAAATTAAATATAATTTATAAATTACATTTATAAATTATATAAATTAAGCCCGAACCCGTCGGGTCACATCAGGTCCCGTCGGATTCGGGCAAAGATTTTCAGGTCTAGTGCAATCATTTGCAATCAGCAGACATGGATAATTATAATGTAACAAGAGCTTGTTCAAACACTGAGGTGCTAAACCATTCAGGGCTTTATAAGTAACAAGCAATATTTTAAAATCTATGCGATGCTTGATAGGGAGCCAGTGCAGTGTTGACAGGACCGGGCTAATATGGTCATACTTCCTGGTTCTAGTAAGAACTCTTGCTGCTGCATTTTGGACTAGCTGTAGTTTGTTTACTAAGCGTGAAGAACAACCACCCAATAAAGCATTACAATAATCTAACCTTGAGGTCATAAATGCATGGATTAACATTTCTGCATTTGACATTGAGAGTGTAAGATTAATAAGGGAATTAAGATCAATATAACTCAAAGGGAATTGAATTACAGTGAATAAGAATCTAATTAGCATGCACATTATTCAGAATTAATATTTAAGTATTCGTCCACTATTCGTCCACCGATAAATTGAGATTAGGGCATTTTATTATCAATTCTGGACAAAATATTATCCCGTGGCCTACTACTGTAATATAATATCATAAAATTATGATAATGTCACAGTCTTCTGTCTTTTTGTCACTGTCTTCTGTGAGTGTTGTGTTTGTTTGGTGTTATCTGCTCTCTCCTGTCCTTCTCTGACTCCGCCCACCTTGCCATCTCATTACTGTTTAGTTGCTCCACTTGTGTTTCTCCCTTGCTCCCGGACCCATTACCTTGACTCTGCACAGCTGTGTCACCCACTCACACATTCACTCTACACAGCTGGTTCACTCTGCACATAATTTTGTCTCACACACCACTCTGCCTGCCTGGATTATTGTAATGTCAGTTGTATTACGTATGTTTCTCGTGCTTGTATTTCGGCTTGTTCCATGTGATTCATTTCTGTTTTGTTTTTGCCGTGTTGGCCTTTTTGTTTCATACTTATTAAAGTGAATCTTCCCTGCATCTGGACCCTGACCTTGTTCTTTTCACGGCGCCGTCCCTACCGCGCCGTGACAGATAACTGATTATGAGCAAGGTTTAAGGCAGTAACTTTTAAGCACACAGCACAAGACACTGGTATGTAAAATCAAACAAGGCTTTATTGAACTACTCTAATACACACAAACTAAACTAACGAAAACACACAAACATTCATTCAAACAGTGACAAAGAAAAGTGATGTTATTAACGGAGGGTGAATGGAGTCCCAAGTGTCTAGCGTTAAACACTATTTCTTGACCGCAACCTGAGAATCAATCTACTAGCACTTTAATCTTAGTTCATTTTCTTAAAGGTGCTCTAGAAATTGAATTTATCTTTGCATAGTAAAATAACAATAGTTCAGTACATGGACATGACATACAGTGAGTCTCAAACTATACGGTTTTCTCCTTATTTAAATCTCGTTTTAGGCGAATCTCCATATAACACCGACTGTGACATAACAGTCGGGATCCTTAATATGCATGCCTCCAAAGATTTGCATATGCCAGCCCATGTTTAAGGCCAGGCGGAACTGCGCAGCCGTATCATCGGAAGTTCTGCAGTTGAAGAAACAAGCGAGGATCATAGAGAAAATGGCAGATCATGGATATAAATTTTATGTTCTAGGTTGTGCAGTAGATGTGAGGTCTTTTCATACCATTCACACAGAAAAGAAATGTCAACAGGCATGGTTGATGTTTATCTATGATCGGATACCGCAACAGTTTAATTCGAAGTTGTTAGTTTGCTCTGCCCATTTCACCAGAGACTGTTTTTCTAACCTGGGACAATATCAAGCAGGCTTCTCTCAGCGTCTTATACTGAAGAATGGGGCAATTCCAACTATATTCCCGCAAGCGGTAAGTAGTGATTTTTTTAACGATAATTTACACTGTGTTATGTAGATCCAGCGCAAGATCCTAGTACAGTAACAAATAGCAAACTCCAAGTAACTAGCATACATAACTAAATAGTATGACAAAGTATTTACGCTGAAGTTAATAATTCTTGCCTGTGTTTTCATATAAATATATAAAATACTACTGTAGATACATATGTAAATTCCCTTTTGTCAAATAATTTTACTTTCGTCTATTTCATGCGAGCATAATCAACAGGTGCACATTTTTATTTCAGTTTCTCTTTCTATTTAAACAACTATGCATTGCACAAGTACTTGTAAGTATAAACATTGTGTGTTTCTGTCTTATAAATCCATCTGTGTTATTTAAAAATTATTAGTGACTTTGTAATTTCAGGACATTCTGCAAAATATGGGAGCTACACTATGATGAACTTGCAGACCAACAACATAATAGACATACAGCTGGTGCAGGTACTTCAACTTTGTCTTTAGTATCAGTTTGTAACAAATCTGTGCAAATTTCAGAGATAAAATACTACATATATAACATACTCAGCTATTTTTACGTAGAGAAGAAAATACATATTTATAGGAGGGCCTTAGAAGAAGCTTGGATCTCCTGGGGGTTCAAGTCCAATATATAAAAAAAATCTGATATGTTTAGCCTGTAAATTTTACTTCATCAGGATTGTCAAAGAAGGTGGAGAAAATTTCCAGAGAGAAGGACTGTAGTTTGGTGAAGAAGTGGCATAAGAGCATCACCAACCACCTGTACTGGTCTGCCAGCAGCTCTGATTCAGGACCTGAGAAGAAAGCCTAATGGACCTCTATCATGAACCACATTTAAGACGCATCTCAGGACCATAGCAAGTGGTTTCATCAAGATGTGTAATCTCAATATGTTATTTGCCAAGTAAACAGTAAAAAGCATGTTATGGTAATCCTACAATATTCATGTGTTTTATAAATAACATCACACTGATTTCCCCCAAGGTTCAACAGCACTGAATAGGCTTCATAGGGTCCTGATAAACAAGAGAGTCCTTTTAGATGTAGAGAAAGTCATCTTGCACTTTGCACCTAAACATTTTTCTTCCCCTTCATTGGAATGCTATGCAGGTATGTCTTCTCCCTCACAACTTGAACATAGGTCAGAACACAACACATAAAGTTATGTTTGAAAGGAGGCATACTATTGTTTTCTGTCTAGGCAAACTGGTTTTCACAACCCAAAATGCAGTGTAGTGCCTTTCTGTTAGAGGTTACAGTTTACAGAATGGTATAGATTTACTGTATTAGTATAAGTAGTTAAGTGCTATTTATACTTATAATTTTCATAATTTTAATGATAAATAAAAAGTTGATTTATTCACTATGACAATATGAACAATTGTTGTGTTTGTTTGTCTTATCCTTTAGGTTGTACCTTGCAGCAATGCACAATGCACTGAGAATGCTGTCCGGCCACAATTGACAACATCTAAAGGGAAACTTGTGTAAAAGCTTCTCTTTCCAAAGGGAGGACACACCGTCAAACCAGTAAAAACAGAGCCAACAATTTGTAAGCTTTTCCAAAAAATATTTATTTTAAACAATACTTACAAATGTGCAAATAAAATGAATATTTAAATAAATAAATAACTTGATATATTTTACAGGCTATGTCATCAACTTGATGATTACTGTTTTTGAAGAGGTTGTCCGTGGTCCCCTTCCATATCTGGATAACATACAGCAGATTCCTGTGCCTCCGGACCTGTCTTCTCATGGAAGAAGCCGTTGCTCTGCATGTGTCACGTTTCAATCAAGGCGGGGTCTGAATCCAACATATTACACAGCAGCATCAGGAGACGCCCTTCTTATGCGGAGCACTGCCTGCAGAGGGAGAAGGAGAGAGAAAATCATATTGTGAGTTTTAGTATTTATTTTGTTCACAGGTCATGTATGTATGCTGCTGAGACACAATAAAAGTGTCACATCAATAAGTTATTTGTCATTATCGCATGATTCTTCTTTTCTAACATACATTATACGGTATGGCTGTGCAATGCATTAAACAAAATTGCATTTTGCAAAGAAGTACAGTATATATTGAGTCACACAGGTTCAAGGCTGGGATGGTCTGTCATGCATGATATTGTATTAGGCACTTTTCTCATTCTTCTTGTGACCTGCAAAAGAAAAGAAAATCATAATGGCACTGTTATTTACAACAATCTTTCATACTTTGGAAGTAGCAGAAAGCACACAGATAGGTTGAATACATTTCTATCCAGTGTACTTGTGAAATACCTGTAGTATTTGCCTGCAACATATATTTTCTCTCTCGAGGGCCATGCATGCACAATTTTCACAAGTACACCTGTAAAAAAACAGACAGACCTTGATGTAAGTTTTTGTTATTATTAGGCTCAGTCCTAATCACAATAAAGCAGTGTAGTAAACATGACATTGACTATATTGAGTGACTTCTATAATGTACGTTTTTTGGATAAATAAATTGACTTTAATAGGCTAACTTACTGTAAATACTTTACAAACAATACATTCACGCGCTACACAGTTCGCTGTTTTTTGTTCTTGATTCAACGTTAAAAACCTTCATTGTAAAATTATACGGTGACATTATAATAATTTACCATGCTAAAAATAAAATTGTGACTGCTGACGTTATGAGTTAACGTGTAAAGTTAATGCTATCTGCTAGTTAACGTTTGAAGTTCTAGAATTGACGTGACCGTTAACTTCTTACTGAAAATAAAAAATAAACTTACCACTCAGAAGCGTCCATTTCCAATCTTAAAACAACTGGTTGTTCCTCAAAAATCGGCATCTTCATCTGAAACAAGCTCAAACGTGTACGGTTGAAAGCCTAATATCTCCATTGTCAGGGGACCTGTTTGTTGTCACTCTGAGCTACTGTGATGAGCCCGCAGTGAAACAGCCAATCAGAGCAGAACACCTCATTACTATTCATGACCCTTCCAAATAAGGTAAAAACAGACCATTTCATTCTAGGGCCAATTTCTAGGGTTGAAAATAAACCTGAACCATCTGGACATTTTAAATGCCCTTAAATAAGCCACATACCCTCTATGTAGATATCAGAGACAATTTTAAAATATTATTTCAACACATTCTACGGCACCTTTAATAAGATTTGCACCAGTTCAGCCAGAATTAAGAGATAGTGTACTTGCGTTTGGATGCTCCTGTGGGCGTGTGCGTTGCCTTCTGTAACGCAGTTGCTGGAGAGGGATTCTCTGGCGCTGATTGGCTGGCAGTCGGTCGATGACGCGTTCTGAGGGACAGCACTCGATGGTGAGTGGTTGGTTGGTTTTGCCGGGTGGCGCTTCGTTCGCAAGACTTCCTGGATTGCGGGTTGCTATGCAACAGAATTTCCTCTGAGTCTGGAGTGACTCTGAAAGGGTTTTCTTTGATGAAGTTCAACGAAGGATATTACGGAAGAGTTGAGTTTTGAGTGAGCTCTTGGTGGTTTGAAGAGTACGTAAGCATACACGCTGGACGATGGAAAGGTCAGTACAAAACATAAGCAAGAACAAAGTCACTGCAAAAGCAGGGCAAAAAGCAACGCATAGCTGCTTGTCACTGGGTTATAAGCGTGTCCAGCTGACCAGTCCTTCCTAGTGCGACAGCCAATCAGACATTGTCTTGGGCGGGACCTACGCCCCGTTCTCCGGTTCTTGCATGTAATTAGCGTAATGTCCACGTGATGGCGTGTGTCCAACTCCTGAGAGTTTAGTTAAATGCTTTACTAAGCAAACTTTATAGTTTAAATATGGTGCATCCTACACACATCTACTTTATATCAAAATTCTAGAAATCATTTACCCATCAAGTAGGAATCAAAATACATATACTTCCCATAGTTGAGGTGGAAGTAAATAAGGATTTAGCTGTGATAAGTGTTTAAGAAACAAAATTTACTTGAGTAATATAAAGCATGCATAATACAGAGAATACACATGTATGAGGCAACTTCTGGTGATTAGTTCCTATAACTGAGGTAGAAAACCCTACGAATAGGCTGTAATGAAAGTTAAACACACAGAAAGAATTCCACAGGTTATATAAAACATACATGATACTTAAGATATATGTGAGGTAAATACTGGTAATTCAGCTTATTGGAAAAATTTTTGAGAGTTGTTTGTATTAAACCACAAGTGGGTTAAATTTCAGTCTATTGGTTTTAAGGCGGGCGTACACGGTGCGTTTTTTGCTGTCGTACGAGTTCACATGCGATTTTTTTCAATCGTGTGGAAATCGCGTATGCTCATATGGTCACGGCTCGTATCATTTGCGATAAATTACGAGCCGAGCAGAGTGGCTTATGAGCAAGTCCCGACCTCCCGATCATTTTTTAAACATGTCTAAAAAGTTTGTGAGCTATCGGTTTGAATTCGTGACATGTGTGCGGTTGAACTAGCCGATTTGTTGATTTATTTGAAGTTGACCAATCACGAACTAGGAAAACCACAGAAGAAGAAAGGCGAAGAAGGCAGCGCCATCGCGATTGTGGACTATTGACCAGGAGGATAAACTCCCTGAAGTCTGACATGAACAGCGAGCGCTGTATTGTATGATGTTTTTAGTTTGTTTAATTTGTTCCAATGCCTTTTTAGTTCTCTCTCTCTCTCTCTCTCTTTCTCACACACGCATATGTAGTTTACAGGGACTTTCCATAGACGTAACGGTATTCTATACTGTATATCCCCATACACTACCTCTATCCATCACGGAAAATGCATGTTTAAAATTTCTATTATTCGAATGCATTGGATATGTGTGCTCTCTTATCGCTCTCGCGGTACTTAAAATGTCATACAGTGTTCCTTCTGTGCATGCAGCGGTGCTTCAAGTCGAACGCGTCTATCAACTTCGTGCGATTGCTTCTGGAATTCGCAGGTTGTAAAATCGTGTCGTATATCATCTCGTCCGTATGATTTTCAGATAAACTCACTCGTGCCGTGTGCGTGGACATACGATCTTCCGACCATGTGAATTCGCTTCGTGTACGCCCGCCAGTCTCTGGAATTTACAGCTGCAGAAAGGAGGTGTTCCCTGGTTTAAGGTTTGTGGTGATCCTGGGCCATAGGAATGCCTTAGCATCCTTCGTTTCCTGATAGAGCTGGGGATTTATGCATTGGGGGTCACCACAGGGTTTCTTGGCCATTTGGCCACTTGGTTTGCGTGACATCTCCTTTAGCCATCTTGGCACCATGACTGTGTTTTATGACGCACTAATGGTTTGATGGGGAATCGTTCTGAACTGTGTAATGTGGTGTTTGTTTCATTTAATGAAATGGACTGTTCAAGGAGAATCAAACAAGAGCATAGGGCATAATTTAGATATATATTTTTAGATGGAATGCAGTTTTTCAAGTGCTAGAAACATGGCTTTCTAAGGAAAGATTATTATCAAATAGCACACCTAGGTTCCTAACTGATGACAAAGAATTGACATAGCAGCCATCAAGTCTTAGACAGTGTTCTAGTTTATTATAAGCAGAGTTTTTAGGTCCTATAATTAACACCTCAGTTATTTTCAGAATTTATCAGTAAGAAATTACTCGTCATCCAGTTTTTTATATCGACTTTGCATTCTGTTAGTTCTTCTAATTGGTATGTTCAACCGGGCTACGAATAAATATAGAGCTGAGTATCATCAGCATAACAGTGAATGCTAACATCATGTTTCCTGATGATATCTTCCAAGGGTAACATGGAAAGTGTGAAAAGTAACGGCCCTAGTACTGAGCCTTGAGATACTCATACTGCACCTAACCCGATATGATACCCCTTCACTCCCTGCTACGAGTTGATGCCGGTCATTAAGTAGGATTTAAACCATGCTAATGCACTTCAGGATTAAAACCATGCTAATGCACTTCCATTAATGCCAACAAAGTGTTCTAGTCTATGCAAAAGAATGTTGTAATCAACTACCACTAAGATCCAATAGCACTAATAGAGAGATACAACTAAGATCAGATGATAAGTGCAGGGGTCTCATTTATAAAACTCTCTATAGATTTCATCCTAAAAGTGTACACATAAACAAAAGCTAGATTTTGCGTACACCAGAACCTGCACAAAAATCCTTTTCTAAATCCCAGTCAGGGGAAGATTGTGCGTACGTGCATCTCCACCCCAACTCCTTCCCGAAACCACCAAATATGGAGCTTAGTTTTACTATGCATAACCTCATCTGCATATAATTTCTATGCATATTCCCATCAACATGACACCATATTTAACACAGTTAAAGGTACATGCCTTAAGAAAATATGAGATATGGACTATAAATGCTATTTGTGCCATACACAATTTTTATTGCTAAAATTATCCAGTATCCTTGTTATGTTTTAGCATAAGTATATAAAAATAAAAATCCCTAAAATCAAAACTGTTTAAAATCGTTCTCAGATAATTATTTTAGAATGAAGTTGGTCTCATTCTTTTCCACTGGCCCAATAGTATTTCAGTTATTTTAAACAATTCAAATCAAATTTAATTTATGCAGTTTTGCTGATAAGGTGAACAAATTTTAGTTATTTTTAGCCCATATCTTATGTAAATAGAATTGTGTGACTCAGCGCGTCACTGACAAAGTACCCTATTTTAAAAAGAAAACATGCAAATTACCTTTTTTTCAAGTTGTATCCTTCAAATACAGTTGCTTTTTCATAATTTTGTCGAGATGACTTCACCTAATATTAACACCTCCGTGCAGCTGCCGTTGTACAAAAACTTTATTGTTTTTTAATTCATTACAAATCAGGACTTGATTAATTATCTTAGCAGTGTGAAAAGCAAAACTGTTATTCAAATTACAAATAAGGTTCCTACAGAAAGCAAGCTAAGAATATTTCATATCACTGAAGTAGTCAATGACTCTCAGTGTGAGTTCTGCACATGTAAAATTTTCCATTATAATAACTGAAGCTGTTTACATTGCAAAACTAATCTTACCTGCACTTTGTATACATTTCCAACTTAACCCATTACCTGGACAGCTGCCTCTGCTCTTTCTACATTTCTGGACTGACTGCTAAGGCAAAGCTGTTTAGTGAAGGTCCTCAAGGGAGCTTCGTTGAATTTGTGAAGTGGGTGCTGATGAGAATTGGATCCAAAGCCTCATGTCACATCTGACCAGGTGCGAGAGCAGGGAAATTCACACACAGTGGAAGTAAAAGTGGAGAGCAAAGGGCATGGAGAAAAGCCCTGCCCACTGCACCACCACTGGGAATAAGCTGTCACTGGACTTAGAGGTTTTTGATTTGTATGCTGATATGGCTCCACTTATTCAGCCTTCATCATCGTCAGTTTGCCCCATTATGGCCATGGAGATCATTTTTGAATGATCTGTCTCCGCTGAAACTGCCTGTAACCACAATCACGACCACAGAGGTAATTCCCCTATACACTGAGCTCCCTGTAACCCACACATTATCCCAGAAAAACCAGACTTCCTTGAACTCTCACTAAGCCTCCATCTCTCACCTCCCCTCCTATGTCCCCTTTTATCCTCTGCCAAGCTGTCGCCACATCTTACCATTCCCTTAGCTCATCCTGCTTTTCATCTGTGGTTTGGAATCACTGTGGGACTGTCAGTCTCCAGCTCCATCGAGGTCAGAGGATCCTTGGTCTCCACTTCCAACCTCTGTTGAGGACTTTACCTTGGCTCATCAAACCATTGGCTCCACCATGGGCCACATTCATTACTGTAGTATGGGTCCTGCCTTGCTTCTCCCAGTCCCCTCTGTCTTCTCCCTGGATCCTCCCTCTGTCTTCTCCACCATGGTTCTTCCTGTCACCACCTTCTTGTTATCCCTTGCTTTCATCTGCTCAACATCTTCCTCCAGAGTCCTCGCCCTCCCTCGTCAGTTGGACCCCTTTCTGTTATCTTTGCCAAGTTCAATTGACCTAGTTCTCTTACGAGAGCTCTCTCGTACTGCGTCTTAGCTAAGACGCTATGGGAAAAGTCTCTTTTCACGAAATACTGAAGCAAAAAATTATCCTTAATTTTGTATTTTTGTAAAGCGCATTTGCAGCAGTACACAGCCATAGGCGAGACGGCTCGTTCGCTCATTGGCTTGTTCTGCGGCAACTGCACAGCCTATCTAGCGCAGGCTGATGCAACATCAGACCAATAAGGGCGCTTCGCGCCCTTCTTGCCACTTCCCGCCGAAACGGGTGTGGCCCAACCTATAAAAGGAGCTCGAAAAGGCTAACTCACCTGATTTTTCATCTCTTCAGCGAAGCTCACGCATCGCTGGATCACGGAGGAAGCAAGCGCCGTCTGAAAGAGCATATCAGCAGGACGAGCCATTCTGAAGCTGCTGGCATCGCCGCCTTCCACTGCCGTTCCTGCTGCGCTATCCGGCGCCCATATCCTTTACATCCTTTTATCTGTTATATCCTGTGTGTGTGTTCGCCCTGCGACGCACATTCACAAAAAGAGCTGCGTCTTTTTAAAGATGCCCTCGTGCGGCTCGTGCAGAGCCCCGCTCAGCGAAGGAGATCGTCACGTCATCTGCGTCTCCTGTCTGGGTGAGGACCATGCAGCGCTCGCGCTCGCTGACGGCGGATGCCCTCATTGCGAGTTAATGCCTATGGTGACTCTGAGGACTGGCATCCTTCTCGAAGCCTGCATCATCCGCTGCGCCGCAGCGCCGTGAGAAGCGCCGCTCGCAGCGCCAACCAGAACCGCCTCCAGCTCGGCCGAGCTCGCCGGTTCCCTCCGCTTCGCCGGCCTCCCCTGCATCGCTTCCCGATGTTCAGCATCCGCTGCTTGCCGACGCGTCATCTGAGGAAGTGGATCTCAGGCCCGCGTCGGAGGAAGAAGACACGTGCTCTCTGCTTGCTTCGGGCAGTGAGGGTTGGGCGAGCTCCGTGGATCTCGCGCCCGCTGCTCAGAGGCCCAGCAGACGGGGGGATATCGATAAGGAGCTGATGCGTGTACTCTCGCTGGCCGCGGCGAGCCTCGGCCTTGAGTGGTCTGCACCAGCGGCCCCTTCACATTCCCGGCTGGATGGTAGCTATCTTCCGGATTAGCGCTCTTCCTCAAGCTCAAAGCACGCCCCTTTTCTTCCTGAGCTTTACGAAGAAGTGGCGAAAGCTTGGGACGCTCCATTCTCGGCGAGAATCCGCTCATCTGTTTCGCCAGCATTCTCCACACTGGACGGTGCTAAGAACAGAGGCTACCTGTCACTTCCGCCGGTGGAACAGGCTATAGCAGCGCACCTTTGCCCGCCCTCTGCTGGACGGCGGACTAAGGCGGAGTTGCCATCCAAAGCCTGCCACATGACGTCATCGCTGCTCGCACTGATATTCTCTGCTGCTGGGCAGGCTGCGTCTGCGCTACACACCATGGCTACGCTACAGATTTTCCAGGGTGATCTCCTCCGCAAGCTGGATGAGATGGGACCTGAAGCGATCTGTCTCGCGGATCTGAGGAGTGCTTCGGATCTCTCCCTCCGCGCTACTAAATCCGCTGCACAGGCCATGGGACGGGTTATGGCTTCCGCTACGGTGGCTGAGAGGCATTTGTGGCTGATGCTTTCTGACATCAAGGAGTCTGAGCGCGCTGCGTTCCTTGACGCGCCGCTAACTCCTGTCGGCCTCTTCGGATCTTCTGTCAACGAGTTTGTGGAGAGATTCGCCGAGGACCAGAAAGCTTCGCAGGTGTTCAAGCACTTCTTGCCGAAGCGCTCCAGTTCTGCAGCTAGCCGCTCTAGATCGGCCCCACAGAGCTCTCAGTCACGCCCACCGCCTCCTGCTGCGTCATCGCGACAGCGTCAGCAACGCAGCTCAGGACCCCGTTCTCGCTCTTCAAGCCGTCGCCCCGCGCCGCGGGAATCGCGGCAGAGGATTGCGGTGAAGCCAGAAGCCCCGAAAGCATCCTAGCACTGCTGGGAAAGCGCCGGTGTTCGAGTTCCGCTGCGGCCGAGCTCTCACCCAAGCGCGCCGCTGTTGCAGTTCCAAGAGTTGTGACTGCCTCAGTGTCCTCTGCAATGCGCAAGCCTGCACGAGTGCCCGCTTGCCTGCACACAAAAGCCGTTATCACGGCTACCCAGATGTTTCACAAAAAGAGTGTTTTTTCTGGTGTTCCGGCCACGGCCGATGGTGCTATAAATGTAGTGACGATGCCCACTCCTCAGTGCCCATCTCCACATGTAAGCACAGCCCTGCACACAGGGCCTGTGCCCATAATGACGACTCAAGTCGGTCGCGCACACTGCATAGTAAGCGTGCCCACCCCTCAGTGCCCACAATTACAATGTCTCACGTGTCATGTGGTTTCTGTAAAAACGAATCCCGTGCACGCTCGTCCGGCCACGGCCGATGGTGCTATAAATGCAGTGACGATGCCCACTACTCAGTGCACATCTCCACATGTAAGCACAGCCCTGCACACAGGGCTAGCGCACATAAGATCGACACAGATCGGTCGAGCGCGCCGCATAGTAAACGTGCCCACTTCCCAGTGCCCACATACACTATGTCACATATGGCGCGGGGCTTCTGTAAAAACGATGCCTGTGCACGTACATTCTGCACAGGCAGACAGCGAGTTGAAAGTGGTAAATGTGCACACATGCAGCCCACGGTTACTCGCAGATATATCGAGTCCCACGGGACTCGCAGTTTCAACATGCTCACGACCAGGAAGCTCCTCGCGCAGATTCGCAGAGGGGACTGGTTCATGTCAATAGATCTGAAGGACGCATATTTTCAAATACAGATAGCGTCAAACCACAGGCGATATTTGAGATTCGCCTTCGAGGGCCAGGCATACCAGTTTACAGTCCTGCCATTCGGCTTGTCTGTAGCTCCTCGTACGTTTACGAGGTGCATGGATGCAGCGCTCGCTCCTCTCAGACTCAGAGGCATACGAGTGTTGAATTATTTGGACGACTGAGTGGTTCTGGCCCACTCACGAGCGGAGCTCGTGGACCACAGGGCCGTTTTACTCGATCACCTCGAGAAGCTCGGCCTCAGTGTCAATTGGGCGAAGAGTTCGCTGAACCCCAGTCAGACGGTCCTGTTTCTGGGTATAGTTCTGAACTCGTGTTCCATGACGGCGCGGCTGTCACCACAGCGCGATGGGCATTCAGCGCACAGCGAGTTCTTTCCGCTGCGGCATGACCGTGTCGCTCAAACACTGTCAAAAGATGCTGGGCCTCATGGCCTCAGCATCTCCAGCTCTGCAGCTGTGCCTGCTCCGCATGCGCCCCCTGCAGTTCTGGCTGAAGGCTCGGGTGCCGCGCAGAGCATGGGCGTCGGGCCGGCTGCATTTCAAGGTCGATCAGAGATGTGTCGCGGCTCTAGCACCTTGGACAGCGAACGGCTGGTACCGATCAGGTGTAAGCCTGGGGACTTCCCCGAATGTGAAGATGGTGTCGACGGACGCCTCCACTTCGGGATGGGGAGCGCTGCTCGAGGGCAGACCGTCCTTTGGCCTATGGTCAGAATGGGAAAAGCTCCATCATATCAACTGCCTGGAAATGCTGGCAGTAGAGAACGCGCTGACGCGCTTTTGTCCCCATATCAAGGATCACCACGTCGTAGTCCGTTCGGACAACATGTCCGTGGTGTACTACATAAAACGCCAGGGCGGTCTCAGGTCTCGAAACCTGTGCAGGCTGACGGAACGCCTCCTGGTTTGGGCTCAGCCCAACGTGCGCTCGCTGAGAGCAGTGCATGTGCCTGGGCTGCAGAATCTGGGTCCAGACAGGCTGTCCAGAGGCAATGTTCCTACGGGCGAATGGTCTCTACACCCGCAAACAGTCCGGCTGTTGTGGGAGAGATTTGGCAGGGCGGAGGTGGACCTCTTCGTGTCCCACGAAAACGCTCACTGCCCCGTGTTCTTTTCCAAGAACGAAAGCGCGCTCTCACGGAGATGGCCGTGCTGCCCACTTTATGCTTTCCCTCCCGTCTCCCTCCTTCCGCAGGTGATAGAACGGGTGAGAAAAACGAGATGTTCATTACTGCTTGTAGCACCTCTTTGGAAGAACCAACCATGGTTCCCAGATTTGATGCAGTTATCAGATGTCGCCCGGTGGCCGGTAACGTTGAGGAGGGACCTCCTCTCGCAGGCCAGGGGCTCGATTTGGCACCCTGAACCGGAGTTGTGGTCCCTCCATGTGTGGGCGCTCAACGGTTACCCGCTGATCTCGCAGTGGGAGTGCTAAATACCATCACACAGGCTAGAGCTCCATTGACACGACGTCTGTATGCCTCGAAGTGGTTGGTGTTCTCCAGCTGGTGCACAGCTCGAGGTTATTCACCCCTTAGTTGTGAGGTGACGGAGGTCCTCTCCTTCCTACAGGAGCTGTTGGATAAGCGCAGAGCCCCATCCACACTCAAAGTTTATGTGGCGGCCATCGCGGAGTTTTCTGAAACGGCGTCCGGTCAGTCAATAGGAAGGAACGATTTAGTCATCCGGTTCCTCAGAGGAGCTAGGAGGCTGAATCCTCCCAGACCTCCGTCAGTCCCTATGTGGGACCTCGCGGCGGTTTTGGAGGCCTTGAAGGGTCCCCCTTTTGAGCCTATCCAATCGGTTAGCCTTCAGCATCTGTCGTTCAAAACAGTATTCTTGTTGGCTCTCGCTTCGGTGAAGCGTGTGGGTGATTTGCACGCACTCTTGGTGAGCCAGTCGTGCTTGGAGTTTGGGCCCAATGACTCAAGGGTCATACTCAAACCTAGGCACGGTTATGTGCCGAAATCCCTCAACACACCGTTTCGGGCTCAGGTTATTGCCCTGTCTGCCTTGCCGGTGTCAGGGGAGGATGGAGACTCGAGTCTTCTTTGCCCTGTCAGGGTTTTAAGAGCTTATGTGTCTCGCTCTGCTGCCTTTCGGCAGACGGAGCAGCTGTTTGTCTCGTTCGGTGGACGTTCCAAGGGAATGGCTGTTTCAAGACAGACTCTATCCAGATGGATAGTTGACGCCATATCGTTAGCTTACGCTTCCAGGGGCCTTCAGTGCCCGTTGGGCGTCAGAGCACACTCCACAAGAGGCGTTGCCTCGTCGTGGGCGTGGTCTACTGGGATCTCCTTGCAGGATATATGTATGGCGGCAGGTTGGGCCTCGCCGTCTACATTTATCAGGTTCTATAACCTGGAGGTTCCCGCCTTGCAAGCAAGGCTGCTGTCGGTATAGTCGAATCAGGGCCCTGAGGGGAATTCTGAGTTCACGAGCGCTATGCGCTGCCGACTGTTATATGGGCAGTATTGCGTAAGACCCGCATTGCCACATTGGTCAGGCCTTGCCTCTGCTCTGTGATGTCATATTGCCGCATCTACGGATGCTGCTAGATATAGGACGGAGGGCTTTTTCCCTTTTCTGTCCTGGACTCTCTGTGAGTCCCTCAGGTGGCTGTGCACTGTAAATCCTGGGCGTTGCTTCAGGTTTATTGGTGTGTGATCCCTGCGCGCACGGCGTTTTACATTGGGTTCCCGTAGCGTCTTAGCTAAGACGCAGTACGAGAGAGCTCTCGTAAGAGAACGTACTCGGTTACTAAACGTAACCTCGGTTCTCTCTAGAAGAGCGAACAAGTACTGCGTTCTCTGCCGTGCGTACGATTCACTCTGGTTCGCTTCGGCGATGAAATAAATCAGGTGAGTCAGCCTTTTCGAGCTCCTTTTATAGGTTGGGCCACACCCGTTTCGGCGGGAAGTGGCAAGAAGGGCGCGAAGCCGTCTCACTTGTGGCTGTGTACTGCTGCAAATGCGCTTTACAAAAATACAAAACTAAGGATAATTTTTTGCTTCAGTATTTCGTGAAAAGAGACTTTTCCCGTAGCGTCTTAGCTAAGACGCAGTACTCGTTCGCTCTTCTAGAGAGAACCGAGGTTACGTTTAGTAACCGAGTACGTTTCCTGAGTTTGCCCTTGATTACTTTAATTAGTTCACCTGTTTCTTGTCAATTATCCTCATTTTGCATGTTTATTTAAGCTGCTGTCTGTTTATTTCTAGTTAGTTGAATCTCTGCAATGTTAAGTGTGCACCTGCCTTCCTTTGTGAGGATTTAAAATATGTGGATTAAGTAAAGACTGTTTGACTTCACTTGTGTCTCTGATGGCATTTCTCTGCACAGAAATGTGACAGCCCCCAGGAATGCAGTCAAAATATTGCTGCATATCTTATACATACTTGCACATATACATATGACACTAATTCACTGAGCTAAACAACTTTTGCTCTGCATGTCATAGGCTCCGCCAAATTAGAAGTTAGCTCTTCAGAGTTTTCTAAAAATAAAAAATAATTTTTTTTTAAAAAGGCATACTGTGCAATTTGCAATAGTCCTCCTAGGTGTCATGGCTGTGGCATGGCAAAGAATTTTAAAAAATTGGAAAAATTGGAGACAGGAAGTCTAATATCTAATATCTTCAGGAGTTTGTTTGTTATTTGATGCTATCATTTGTAGGCTACACCCATGATTGCTTGTTTATTTATTTACTTATTATTGAACATGCAGGTATTTTCATTTTTAGAATTGTGTTAACCTTTTAGCCAGCACCCCCCATTATGGGACTCAAAGCTGAAAGTACCCTACCTAAATTAAAATTTTAACAGTTCCTTACTTCATTGTGTTACACACATAATTTGGTGTCTTTGGAATGAAGCTTTGTGCTGTACTCTATATCAACCAGAGTTGTTAATGCTCAAAAATATTAAAAGTTATAGACACCGAAGAGCCTTGAATTGTTTTTTACCACACTGAATATTTTATTTTATTTTATATAAAAATACATGAAATCAGTCCTGGAGCAATCTAGAAAAGTAATGGGTTGAAAGTCAAATGTCTCATGAATTTCTATGTTAAATCATTAGTCTCAGAATCTTTTTCTGAGACTATGTCTAGCCCCCCCCCTCACCAAATTAAAAAAATATTTACCACCTAGACAGAAACTTAAACATCATAAAAATTATTTATTTGAGCACCAGAAATATACAATTTGAGTAAATAAATGAGGAAAAAAAAGATTTAACTTTGTATGCCAATTACAGTACATCCTGAGATTGCTAGAGATGCATAATTTACAATGAATTCTGATCAATTATCACATGATAATGGCCAGTTATAGAGATGGTAATCATATAAATGCGCCATAAAGTCAATAAATCACACTATATTCATATAGATGACGTTCCCTTTCAGTCGGTCACTCTCGACGCCACGTTGGTGACCGACGAATATGGGATATCGCTTCGATAGACCAATCTACTTCGAGTGTAAACTAAACGAGCCAATGCACATTGGCATGCAATTATTGCATCCAGCTGCTGCTGATCACTGCATGAGTATAAGAAGGCAGCAGGTGCAATGCATGCCAGCTTTTCGCTTCGGAGCCGAGTGTTAGTATAGCTCTGCTCAACTGTGTCTGCTGTGAACTACGAGTTCAGCACGCTCTCGGAAGCTTCATATGTTGGCGAGACGGCGTTTCAGCGGCGGTCGTTCCTGTGTCGAGTGGGTTACACACTTCAGGTTGCACTACCCCTGTCATGTTGCAAGCGGCCAATTTCCCTGTGCGCCTCAGCACTAAAAGAGCATTTCCTAAAGAGCAAGTTTCTCTAAAAGAGCTTCACGGGTGCATCTTTGTAAAGATGACGGATCGTCCTTATAAGGATGCCGTTTCACCCATGCGTTTCTGGGTGCGGTCGTTACCTGGCAACGGGTGATATTCACGATCGCTGCCTCACGTGTCTGGGCATCAAGCACGCTGAGGTGGCCTTCGTGGATGAGTCATGTTCTCACTGCAGGGACATGACCATCTCGGAGCTGCGAACCAGGCTCTGGTACCTTCAGGGGTGGAGTCCCGTTGCCGCTGCCGCGATCTGGGGCTCGTTCTGGCGGCCGACAGACGAGAACCACTTCCGGCAGTAGCGCGAGCATTTTGAGGGTCACAGTGGTGGCAAACCTTGCAGGGAACCAACCCTCTGGGGACCAAAACTCCTCTTGCACCTCTGATCCAGTGGAGCAACCCACGGAACGTGCTGGGCCCTCTTCAAGGAGTATACCAGCGGTATCCAGTGGGCCTCCCCCCGACCAGATGTCGATCTCAGCATCGAAGTGAGAGCTGTCGGATGAAGATTCGGCTGCGCTGCCGCCCTCTGGGAAAGTGGCAAAGCCTCAGTCGGATCCCAAAATGGCAGCTATGCTTTCCCGGGCCGCCGAGAGGGTAGCTGCTTTCTGGGGGATGGTGAAGGCACCTCTCCCTCCCCTGGAGGAGAGCAGTTTTCTCTCTCTCTGGGTCCTAGGAGGGTATGGAGAGTTGCGGACAGCCAAGCACCGGACCTCACTCATCCTCCTCCTTTGCCAGATGGCAGCAGCGGGTGGTTCGAAAGCATCAACAAAGGCCCTACTCACGCACCCTCTGCCAACCCATGATACCAGGTGAGCCCTACACCCCACACTCGCACCACACTCCGGCCTGCTCACAAGCCATCTCACAAGCCGCCGGGTCAGCATTACTCAGCCCCTCCAAGTTACACCGGCCTGTCACCAAACCCTCACCCCGTGGTCAGATCTTTTATTTCTCCGGGCAGGGGTGCCCCTAGAGCAGATCTACAGGCATGCTGTGGTTTACACGAATGCCTCCACCACCGGCAGGGGGGCCACGTACAACGGGCATGCAGTCTCAGGGGTTTGGACAGCCCAAAGCTGCAGTGGCACATCAATTGACTAGAGTTGCTAGCAGTAGACCTTGCCTTAAACCGTCTCAAAGGTCTCTTACGAGGCAAGCATGTGCTGGTCAGAACGGACAACACTGCTACCGTTGCGTACATCAACCGACAAGGTGGTCTGTGCTCCCGTCGCATGATGCAACTCGCTCGCCACCTCTTCCTTTGGAGTCAGAAGGTTCTGAGGTCACTTTGTGCCATTCACATTCCAGGCCTGCTCAATTGTACAGCCCACGAGCTGTCTCGAGCAATGCTCCCGGGAGAATGGCGACTCCATCCCCTGATGGTCCAGCTGATTTGGAGACGGTTCGGAGCCGCTCAGGTAGACCTGTTTGCTTCTCCAGAGACCTCTCACTGCGTTTCCCCCAGTGAGCCTTCTCACACAGACACTGTGCAAAGTCCAGGAGGACGAGGAGCAAGTCTTGCTAGTAGCACCGTATTGGCCTACTCGGACCTGGTTCCCCGAACTAGTGCTCCTCTCGACAGCCCCTCATTGGCCAATTCCTCTGAGGAGGGATTTACTGACTCAGAGATGGGGCACCGATTGGCACCCGCATCCAGACCTTTGGAAACTCCATATCAGGTCCCTGGACGGGACGCGGAGGTTCTAGGTGACCTTCCCCAAGAGGTAGTGAACACCATCACTTCGGCAAGAGCACCGTCTTCGAGACACGCTTACGCCTTGAAGTGGAACCTGTTCATTGAGTGGTGTTTATTGTGGATGCCATAACCCTGGCTTATCAGGCTCAGGGTGTGCCCTGCCCATTCAGGTTGCGAGCTCACTCAACTAGAAGTGTTGCATCCTCCTGGGCGCTGGCTCGTGGTGCCTCGCTGACAGATATTTGTAGAGCTGCGGGCTGGGCGACCCCTAACACTTTCGCTAGGTTCTATAGACTCCGTGTAGAGCCGGTATCCTCCTGTGTTCTCACCTCAAACGGGTGGTGGCACTGAGAGGCCCCGGTTAGTGTCGGCTTGCTTAAACTGCTCCAGATTATCCGTACTGTAGACCCTGTTGAGATCCTCCATTACTCTAAGCAGCTGGACGAGGCGGAAAGTCCGGCGCCAGGCCTTCATGATGAATCCGTGAGAACCATGGAAGTATGGGTTCCATATTGAGACCTAAGCGGTACTCGTATGTGTATAGTCCACGGTATAAACTTAGAGCCTGTGTTTCCCCGGCAGACTTCTGCCTTCCCAAGAGGGTTTTTAATCACCTCAAATTTCTCAGTATACTCCTAAATGGATGCTATATGTGCATTTGCCTCCGAGATCTCCTTCGAGAAGGATGGGGTTTCCGCAGCGTCCCGGTTCCAAGCGGAACGGGTACGTTTTCCCAGTGTTATCCAATCTCACCCAGTGAGGTGGTGCTTTAACAACGGTACATGGAGCTACTTGTTCTGAGCCCCGGCCTACACCTAATTGGGGTGCAGGCGGCTCACACAGGGCACTGGAAGGGGCAGCACCCATGGCGCTTTGATAGGGATCCCATATTCGTCGGTCACCGACGTGGCGTCGAGAGTGACCAACTGAAAGGGAACGTCTCGGTTACGTATGGTAACCCCCGTTCCCTGAAGGAGGAAACGGAGACGCCATGTCCCGTCTCCATGGTTGCTGTACCGCCGCTGAGCTGCTGGGTCAGCGAAAACCTGGTATGCATTGCACCTGCTGCCTTCTTATACTCACGCAGTGATCAGCGGCAGCTGGATGCAATAATTGCATGCCAATGTGCATTGGCTCGTTTAGTTTACACTCAAAGTAGATTGGTCTATCGAAGCGATATCCCATATTCGTCGGTCACCGACGTGGCGTTCCTTCCTTCAGGGAATGAGGGTTACCATACATAACTAAGAAGTTCCCATTGATAGCCATGATTACACAGCAATAGTGTGCTGATTTGCACTCAAACAGATGGTAATCATGCAGATACAAGAACATTCAACATAAAACACACTCACACTTTTTTAAAAAAAAAGAAAGAAAGAAAAGAGCACCAGAATTCAAATAAACAATCTTCCGCCTAGCTTTCACTTTTTTGTGTGTGGATTCATTCTCATCCTCATTCTGTTTGTGAAACTGTACAGTCGTGGCCAAAAGTTTTGAGAATTACATAAATATTAGTTTTCAAAAAGTTTGCTGCTAAACTGCTTTTAGATCTTTGTTTCAGTTGTTTCTGTGATGTACTGAAATATAATTACAAGCACTTCATACGTTTCAAAGGCTTTTATCGACAATTACATGACATTTATGCAAAGAGTCAGTATTTGCAGTGTTGGCCCTTCTTTTTCAGGACCTCTGCAATTCGACTGGGCATGCTCTCAATCAACTTCTGGGCCAAATCCTGACTGATAGCAACCCATTCTTTCATAATCACTTCTTGGAGTTTGTCAGAATTAGTGGGTTTTTGTTTGTCCACCCACCTCTTGAGGATTGACCACAAGTTCTCAATTGGATTAAGATCTGGGTAGTTTCCAGACCATGGATCCAAAATTTCAACATTCTGGTCCCCGAGCCACTTAGCTCAATCGTGCTGGAAAATGCATTGTTCTTCACCAAACTGTTGTTGGATTGTTGGAAGAAGTTGCTGTTGGAGGGTGTTTTGGTACCATTCTTTATTCATGGCTGTGTTTTTGGGCAGAATTGTGAGTGAGCCCACTCCCTTGGATGAGAAGCAACCCCACACATGAATGGTGTCAGGATGCTTTACTGTTGGCATGACACAGGACTGATGGTAGCGCTCACCTTTTCTTCTCCGGACAAGCCTTTTTCCAGATGCCCCAAATAATCGGAAAAGGGCTTCATCGGAGCTTATGACTTTGCCCCAGTCCTCAGCAGTCCATTCACTATACTTTCTGCAGAAGATCAATCTGTCCCTGATGTTTATTTTGGAGAGAAGTGGCTTCTTTGCTGCCCTTCTTGACACCAGGCCATCTTCCAAAAGTCTTCGCCTCACTGTGCGTGCAGATGCGCTCACACCTGCCTGCTGCTATTCCTGAGCAAGCTCTGCACTGGTGGTACTCTGATCCCGCAGCTGAATCCTCTTTAGGAGATGATCCTGGCGCTTGCTGGACTTTCTTGGACGCCCTGAAGCCTTCTTTACAAGAATTGAACCTCTTTCCTTGAAGTTCTTGATGATCCTATAAATTGTTGATTTAGGTGCAATCTTAGTAGCCACAATATCCTTGCCTGTGAAGCCATTTTTATGCAACGCAATGATGCAACTTTTCCAATTTCCAATATTTATGTAATTCTCAAAACTTTTGGCCACGACTGTACGCTAAAAAAACAATGCCGTTTTTTTACTACCAAGACGCAGTTTCTAAGTCTGGGTTATTTAACGTACACAAACAATACTTTCCCTTGAAGAACTGAAACGTAAACAAAGGAATTATCATCCATATTATAACGTTATTGCTTCATTGGACTAAACATGCTCTATGGGATGTTGTTTGTTCAATTATGTATTTTTTGGCCCATAGTTTTATAGGCTAACTGTAATAGGTGATTTCATATAATAATGTAAATATAAACTCATTACTTGTCTCAATTTCAACAATCATAAGCTACTAGTCAAAGAATGTATTAGGGTCCTTGACCAATTAGAAGGAAATGCATCCAAACTGGATAAAGGGTTCTCAATATTTTGCCCCTTACAAGACATAAAGTCATAAAAGGGAGAAAAAGTCGATCCACACCAGTTAATCTCAAGTGTGACTGACTGAAGTTAAACTGAAGTTAAGTTAAACTGCTGCTGTCACTTGAACACTGTAAATCCACCCCCCCCCCCCACCATGGCAAAAGCAGACAACAAAGAGGGGCAGTAGAGCTGTGGAGAGATTGCTCTCTCATCTCCTCCTTTTGACAGATTTATTCCCTATCAAATTCAGGTCTACTGTACAGTAAAGAGGTCAAGTTATATTTTAGGTGGGATATTATGAAAGGAAAAATCTCTAAACAACACCGACAACGTTGATTTATTAACCTGTTAACACAGTAAACCCCATTTTCACATGATATGTACTTACAAATTATTTGCCTACCGAAAACTATAGTTGTCGCTTGGACTTTTAACTAAGTATAAAAAACACTATAGATCTCCTGAAAGATTTGATTTGTTTGGATGACTCTAGAGACCTTCATGATTATATATATATATATATATATATATATATATATATATATATATATATATATATATATATATATATATATATATATATCAACTAAAAATATTTATTAGTAACTTGAAAATTACATTTTTTTAGGAGGGTTTGCTTTCACCATGCTACCTGGAACTGGGGTAGGAACTTGACAGCCTCATGTGACAGAAAGGAAGTGAAAGTGGAAGTGACCTTTTTTTTTTTCTTGAAATCCTTTATTTGGTTGTTTGCTTGCATGTCATTGAGAAATAAAGCATGAATAACATCTAGAAAAACATTTAATAACGGAAAATGACAACTATAAACTGCAGCAACTATAGTTGCTGGTGGGCTTAAATGAGTTTTAGGACTTGCTTGTGACTTAAAAGGAATGACTTGGTTACTTCTTTGGTGAAATCAGCTGTCTGAGTTAATGAGTGGAATAAACCATATTGCAGGGCTTGTACATTCTGACCCCTGGACTATCCAGCTCTCTCTGTTACACATCTGCTTGTTTTACACTTTTTGGCCACCAGACGGTATTGTGAGCAAATGAAGCCTCCAGAAATGAACCCTTTTGTGAACCACTTCGCTGAAAAGCTTAACGCTTCATGAGGCTTCATCTCGCCATCACTAATAAACACAAAACAATACTCACACCTGAATGGTGGTCTATGACTGATTTAATATAATGTGTGTGTGTGTGTGTGTGTGTGTGTATATGTGTGTGTGTGTGATTGGCTGCAGGTGAGTTCATAATCAATGTAGTACAATGGGTTCTGGGAAATGCAGTCCAAGGAGAGATGTACTGTAGCAGCTCATGAGTAGTGTCATAGTGGTGATGGCTGACAACTAGTGGTGAGTGAATGTAAGTCAATGGCCCAAACTCATGACAGTATAACTGTTCTATTAGGACTGGGGAAGACGTAACTATACTCTCCATTCATTTAAAATAATTATATCTCTCATTCACTCACATTTGTCAGCTGCTCTGATTGGCTTTCATGTCCTGCAAGGTAATTTAATATTTTTACCCTTTATTTATATACTTGTTTGCATATGTTCATTTCCAACCACTAAAATGTTTTAATTGCCCTAGGAGAATGAACTTTTTACCAGTTAAAAACAGTGGTCATTTTGGACTATGATCCGTTTGGACCCTGTAACCGGAATTCGTGGCTATATTTTAACTTTTGCAAGAATTACTCTGTACATTTCTTATTTACATTACGCAAGGAACTTGTTTCTCTGTGCACATGGCAATAAAGAACTGCAAAAGATAACTTCCTGATAACTTTACAGAGAATGTTTTTGAGGCTTATTAAAGTGATTTATATAAATGTTATATAGCACTTTATATAACACAACAGCGTCAAACTAATTAAATTTCAACTAATTCAATTTCTGTAGATCAAATGGAACATAAGAGTAGCAACACCATGATTCTCAGAGAATGTATAAACTGATCATAAATGCATTTATACTTTGAATGGAAAGTCAAGTCAAGTCAGTTTGGATAAAACCGTCATTGTATGAATGTAAATTCATTATTCTGTCTGGTCAACAGACCATCTTTTATTTTCTTATTCAAAAGAAATAATAAATACATAAATAAAACACATAGTCTTCCAGTCATTTTGGGTCTTATACATAAAATACAAAACTAAGTCTTCTAAAATCATGCTCTTACTTATTTTAAAAGATAAAATGTATTTAAGTTTAATGGCGAACTTGCCTTAATATGAATATCTTCTGGTTTCCACTCTGGCCTCAGTTTCATAAGAAGTTCTAATATTCCATGCCGTGGGGTGCGCTCATCAACACAGACATCTAAATGTAATCTCTCACAGCACCCATCATTTGGATACCTTTTCATTTCCATTTTTTTTATTATTAAATTTAAAGCTTAGGTAATTCAAATAAGTTAAATGACAGTTAAGGACCCTTTGGTTTAGGGCTTGTCAGTGTAATGATCGGAGGTGGACTCTTGGTCCAGGCTTGCTGGACCACCCTATGTATTCAGTGACTCAGCAAATGTGAGGGTTTATCAAAGTGCAATGTTATTTTGGGCATCTTCATTGGTTAGTTAGTGAAGTGTTTACATATTAACCCTAGTTTCAAATGAAGAAGCAAATATTCTATCTATCTATCTATCTATCTATCTATCTATCTATCTATCTATCTATCTATCTATCTATCTATCTGTCTATCTTAAGGGGCGATGAATAGTTATATTAATAATAATTAATAATGTAAAAATTAATCATTACAATATTATTATTATTATTTAATGCAGGGCTTGTTATACATTGTGCACAGGACCCAACAATTTAATGTTTTACTTGAACCTAGGCTAATGAGAATAAATAGAGAAAAGTCACATGAGAGGCACCAATGCCTCTTCACACTACATCTGGCTATTAGACTTTTCCTGTGATAAATAATGCATTTTTTATTTTCATCTAAAAAAAAAAACATTCACATTACCTGCAGTGCTTACCAAGATATTATGACTATTAACGCTAAATAAGCTGATAAAAATAGCTGCTGATCATCGCAGATAAAATAGACGAAATCTTAAAATAAATCAAATAAAATTTAGGGAGAATTTGTTTGGAGTCTAGTTTTCCAGCATCTTTGCATATTTGAACCCTTTCCAACAGTAACTGTATGATTTTGAGATCTTCTAAAAAACTTTTAAAAAAGGTTTAAACATTCACGGTTGCTCCAGAAGGAAGCAAGATGCATTAAGAGCTAGGGGGTGAAAACTTTTCAAGGTAAATTGTACTTAATTTGTAGTTACTGTGTATAGACCACCAGGGCCGTATACAGAATTCTCAAAAGAATTTGAAGATTTTTACTCAGACCTTCTGGTTGCAGTTGATAAAGCGCTAATCATGGGAGATTTTAATATTCACATTTAAAATACAAATGATGGACTAGGACTTGCGTTTACTGACCTAATAAACTCTTTTGGAGTCAAGCAAAATGTCACCGGGCCCACTCATCGTTTTAATCATACACTAGATTTAATTATATTGCATGGAATCAATTTTACTGATATAGATATCGTACCTCAAAGTGATGATGTTACCGACCATTTCCTTGTATCGTGCATGCTGCATATCACTGATATTAACTATATGTCTCAGCGTTACCGTCTGGGCAGAACTATTGTTCCAGTCACCAAAGACAGACTCGCAAATAACCTTCCTGATCTATCTCAACTGCTATTTGTACCAAAAAATACACATGAACTAGACGAAATGACTGGCAACATGGGCACTATTTTCTCTAATACATTAGAAGCTATTGCCCCCATCAAATAGAAAAAGGTTAGAGAAAAATGTACTGTGCCATGGTATAACAGTAATACTCACTCTCTCAAGAAAGAAACTCGTAGTCTTGAACGCAAATGGAGATAAAACTAACTTGGAAGTTTTTAGAATTGCATGGAAACACAGTATGTCCAGCTATAGACAGGCTCTAAAAACTGCTATGGCTGAGCATATACACAAACTCATAGAAAATAACCAAAACAAACCAAGGTTTTTATTTAGCACAGTAACTAAATTAACAAATAACCAGACAACACCTGATTCAAATATTCCATCAACGTTTAATAGTAATGACTTTATGAATTTCTTCACTGATAAAATAGATAACATTAGAAATACAATAGCGAATGTAGATTCTACAGCGTCTAACACTTCAGTTTCATCCATCGCACCCAAAGATAAACTGTAGTGCTTTACAAATATAGGAAAGGAAGAGCTAAATAAACTTATCACTGTATCTCATCTGTATCTCCTTCCTGCAAAATCTATCTGTATGAGAATTTCAGTCAGGTTTCAGGCCCCACCATAGCACAAAAACGGCACTTGTTAAAATTGCAGATGACCTGCTTCTTGCGTCAGATAAAGGCTGCATCTCACTTCTAGTCTTACTTGATCTTAGTGCTGCGTTCGACACCATAGATCATGACATACTCATAGATAAATTACAAAACCTTACAGGTATAGATCCTACCTGTCCGATCGCTACCATTTTGTTTACTTAAATGGGGAGTCATCTCATTAATCATCAGTAAAATATGGAGTGCCACAAGGATCCATCCTAGGTCTCCTTCTATTTTCAATATACATGTTGCCCCTTGGTAATATTATTAGAAAATATGGGATTAGTTGTCACTGTTATGTTGATGATACTCAGCTATATATCTCATCAAGACCAGATGAAACTTGCAATGAAGACAGATATTAATTATTGGACCAAAAAACAGTACACAGAATCTTGTAGATTACAATTTGCAACTAGATGGACTGTTACTTCCTCTACAGTCAAAATCAAAATCAATTATACAGCAACTTGTCTTTTGAAAACCATATTTCCCATGTTACAAAAACTGCATTCTACCATCTTAGAAACATTGCCAAGCTACGAAACATGTTATCTGTTTCTGATGCAGAAAAGCTAGTTCATGCATTTATGACCTCTAGACTGGACTATTGTAATGCACTTCTAGGTGGTTGTTCTGCTTCTTCATTAAACAAGCTACAGGTACCTTACCAGGTCAAGAAAACATGATCATATTACCCCAATTTTACAGTCTCTGTTAAACGAATTATTTTTACTTTGTTGAAACAGCAGCTATGCTAATGATATCTCTATTTGTTTCTCTGTTTCTGCTAGGATTTACATCCCGTGGTAACTAGGATTTACACAAGCTCCAGTCTGGATCCAGAACACCTGAGAAGAGATGATGCTGATCCTGTCATAAGCACACAAACTGACAGTCACCACTTGTAAGCTACTACTAAATATTGTAGAAACGTAATTTTCTGTACAAGTTGCCTTGTAATGATTTGTATCGTAAAAAGCGCTATACAAATAAACTTGAATTTAATTTAATTGTTTTCCGGGAAACATACAAGTATCTTCTGTTGCTTACGAAGGGCAGAACTAAATGGAAAAAAAATTATTTCAACAAAAGAAAAATGTGGACATCTTCATCATGTTCAAAAGTTTTCACCCCCCAACTCTTAATGCATTTTGTTTCCTTCTGGAGCATCAGAGAATGTTTGAACCTTTTTTAATAGTTGTGTTTGAGTGCCTCAATTGTCCTCAGTGTGAAAAGTGTGCATCTCACCAGAGGTGGGTAGAGTACCCAAAAACTGTAATCAAGTAAAAGTAAAAGTACTTATAGAAATATTTACTCAAGTAAAAGTAAAAGTACTAGTCTGAATAGTTACTTGAGTAAGAGTAAAAAAGTATCGGATAAAAAATCTACTCAAGTAGTTAGTTACTAGTTACTTTGGGTCATATATACTGAGTCTATTTTTATTTAGATATATAGATAAAATGTATGTAATGTATGTGTGTGTGTGTGTGTGTGTATATATATATATATACTTCTTTCATCTGTTCTGCAACATTTAAACAAATGTATATTTCTGCAAGCGTAAATATTGTGGAAATATAATTTATTAATTGTGTCTAGGCATAGGGGGGTCGTCATGTGACACACAGCAGCCACAGCATATTGGCAAATTATTATTAAGCATTATTATTATTTATTTATTATTATTGTGACGAGTGGGGCGGGGCCGATGGACATGGGAGCGAGGCCGGTGGAGTGATTGGAGATGAGCTACACCTGTTCGACCCACCGGTCTCGAGGCCCACGGAGGAGATGGAAGGATATAAAACTGGAGCGACGACAATGAAGGACGAGAGAGGACCAGGCCTGGGCGTTATTTTAGGTTTTGGTTTTATTTTGTACGCACCAGTCGTCCGTGAGGGGCTGGTGCGCTGTTTTGGTGTTTATTTTGAAATTAAATATTATTTGATTGTCCGCCGGTTCCCGCCTCCTTCTTCCCGATGATTATTAGAGTTTATATCGTTACAATTATTATTATTATTTTCATTTTTATTCGAAACATTCCCAGAAACATGAACTATATAATAAAATATCTGGATTCTCACTTTTCATAAATTGTTAATAATTATAATATGCGATGGTCAAAGTAGCCTAATTATGTAATTTATTATAAAAACCTGTCTGTTTACTTTAGTACAGGTGTCATGCCATAACATATTTTTAATACGAATTGAGGGAATTCGCCAGAAAGCGGTATTCCGTCAGTGAGCGAGTGAAGGAAGCACCGGCATTTCAGCGATGACTCATCTGAACACCTCTGATTGGCCAATGCTTTAATAAGCTCAACCGAATCTTGTGTGATTGGTTATAATGCGCAGTGCTGTAAAAACACATCTATCTCTGGCTCAGCGCCAGAAAGCAATCACAGATCTGAATTTAGCAGCTATTATGATATGAGTCACTGAGTTCTCAGACCGGTGTGATTGTATCAAATATAGAAAATATTGATCGGCTATTTTTTGTCTTTTGGAAGCTGCATTCAACTTGGTTCCCCTCTATTATACGTTACACGTACAACAAACTAATGTCACAGTGGTATCGTGTACAACCCGAATTCCGGAAAAGTTGGGACGTTTTTTAAATTTTAATAAAATGAAAACTAAAGGAATTTCAAATCACATGAGCCAATATTTTATTCACAATAGAACATACAACCCGAATTCCGGAAAAGTTGGGACGTTTTTTAAATTTTAATAAAATGAAAACTAAAGGAATTTCAAATCACATGAGCCAATATTTTATTCACAATAGAACATAGATAACGTAGCAAATGTTTAAACTGAGAAATTTTACACTTTTATCCACTTAATTAGCTCATTTAAAATTTAATGCCTGCTACAGGTCTCAAAAAAGTTGGCACGGGGGCAACAAATGGCTAAAAAAGCAAGCAGTTTTGAAAAGATTCAGCTTGGAGAACATCTAGTGATTAATTAAGTTAATTGATATCAGGTCTGTAACATGATTAGCTATAAAAGCTTTGTCTTAGAGAAGCAGAGTCTCTCAGAAGTAAAGATGGGCAGAGGCTCTCCAATCTGTGAAAGACTGCGTAAAAAAATTGTGGAAAACTTAAAAAAAAATGTTCCTCAACGTCAAATTGCAAAGGCTTTGCAAATCTCATCATCTACAGTGCATAACATCATCAAAAGATTCAGAGAAACTGGAGAAATCTCTGTGCGTAAGGGACAAGGCCGGAGACCTTTATTGGATGCCCGTGGTCTTCGGGCTCTCAGACGACACTGCATCACTCATCGGCATGATTGTGTCAATGACATTACTAAATGGGCCCAGGAATACTTTCAGAAACCACTGTCGGTAAACACAATCCGCCGTGCCATCAGCAGATGCCAACTAAAGCTCTATCATGCAAAAAGGAAGCCATATGTGAACATGGTCCAGAAGCGCCGTCGTGTCCTGTGGGCCAAGGCTCATTTAAAATGGACTATTTCAAAGTGGAATAGTGTTTTATGGTCAGACGAGTCCAAATTTGACATTCTTGTTGGAAATCACGGACGCCGTGTCCTCCGGGCTAAAGAGGAGGGAGACCTTCCAGCATGTTATCAGCGTTCAGTTCAAAAGCCAGCATCTCTGATGGTATGGGGGTGCATAAGTGCATACGGTATGGGCAGCTTGCATGTTTTGGAAGGCTCTGTGAATGCTGAAAGGTATATAAAGGTTTTAGAGCAACATATGCTTCCCTCCAAACAACGTCTATTTCAGGGAAGGCCTTGTTTATTTCAGCAGGACAATGCAAAACCACATACTGCAGCTATAACAACAGCATGGCTTCGTCGTAGAAGAGTCCGGGTGCTAACCTGGCCTGCCTGCAGTCCAGATCTTTCACCTATAGAGAACATTTGGCGCATCATTAAACGAAAAATACGTCAAAGACGACCACGAACTCTTCAGCAGCTGGAATTCTATATAAGACAAGAATGGGACCAAATTCCAACAGCAAGACTCCAGCAACTCATAGCTTCAATGCCCAGACGTCTTCAAACTGTTTTGAAAAGAAAAGGAGATGCTACACCATGGTAAACATGCCCCGTCCCAACTATTTTGAGACCTGTAGCAGAAATCAAAATTGAAATGAGCTCATTTTGTGCATAAAATTGTAAACTTTCTCAGTTTAAACATTTGCTATGTTATCTATGTTCTATTGTGAATAAAATATTGGCTCATGTGATTTGAAAGTCTTTTAGTTTTCATTTTATTAAAATTTAAAAAACGTCCCAACTTTTCCGGAATTCGGGTTGTAGATAACGTAGCAAATGTTTAAACTGAGAAATTTTACACTTTTTCAACTTAATTAGCTCATTTAAAATTTAATGCCTGCTACAGGTCTCAAAAAAGTTGGCACGGGGGCAACAAATGGCTAAAAAAGCAAGCAGTTTTGAAAAGATTCAGCTGGGAGAACATCAAGTGATTAATTAAGTTAATTGATATCAGGTCTGTAACATGATTAGCTATAAAAGCTTTGTCTTAGAGAAGCAGAGTCTCTCAGAAGTAAAGATGGGCAGAGGCTCTCCAATCTGTGAAAGACTGCGTAAAAAAATTGTGGAAAACTTTAAAAACAATGTTCCTCAACGTCAAATTGCAAAGGCTTTGCAAATCTCATCATCTACAGTGCATAACATCATCAAAAGATTCAGAGAAACTGGAGAAATCTCTGTGCGTAAAGGACAAGGCCGGAGACCTTTATTGGATGCCCGTGGTCTTCGGGCTCTCAGACGACACTGCATCACTCATCGGCATGATTGTGTCAATGAAATTACTAAATAGGCCCAGGAATACTTTCAGAAACCACTGTCGGTAAACACAATCCGCCGTGCCATCAGCAGATGCCAACTAAAGCTCTATCATATTCAAAAAGGAAGCCATATGTGAACATGGTCCAGAAGCGCCGTCGTGTCCTGTGGGCCAAGGCTCATTTAAAATGGACTATTTCAAAGTGGAATAGTGTTTTATGGTCAGACGAGTCCAAATTTGACATTCTTGTTGGAAATCACGGACGCCGTGTCCTCCGGGCTAAAGAGGAGGGAGACCTTCCAGCATGTTATCAGCGTTCAGTTCAAAAGCCAGCATCTCTGATGGTATGGGGGTGCATAATTGCATACGGTACGGGCAGCTTGCATGTTTTGGAAGGCTCTGTGAATGCTGAAAGGTATATAAAGGTTTTAGAGCAACATATGCTTCCCTCCAAACAACGTCTATTTCAGGGAAGGCCTTGTTTATTTCAGCAGGACAATGCAAAACCACATACTGCAGCTATAACAACAGCATGGCTTCGTCGTAGAAGAGTCCGGGTGCTAACCTGGCCTGCCTGCAGTCCAGATCTTTCACCTATAGAGAACATTTGGCGCATCATTAAACGAAAAATAAGTCGAAGACGACCACGAACTCTTCAGCAGCTGGAAATCGATATAAGGCAAGAACGGGACCAAATTCCAACAGCAAAACTCCAGCAACTCATAGCCTCAATGCCCAGACGTCTTCAAACTGTTTTGAAAAGAAAATGAGATGCTAAACATGCCCCGTTGAGACCTGTAGCAGAAATCAAAATTGAAATGAGCTCATTTTGTGCATAAAATTGTAAACTTTCTCAGTTTAAACATTTGCTATGTTATCTATGTTCTATTGTGAATAAAATATTGGCTCATGTGATTTGAAAGTCTTTTAGTTTTCATTTTATTAAAATTTTAAAAACGTCCCAACTTTTTCAGGAATTCGGGTTGTACTGTAATCGAATGTAGCCCAAGTTATTACCTGTTGAACAGTAGACAGCGCACGTGGTGTTCATCCAATACAGATCTTCATCGCAAGCAAATAATAGCCTTTGCATATTTGCTTTTAAATTCAGTGCAGATCAAGCCACGTCTTCAACTCTCTTTCTGTTCTTAAACGTTACAACTCTGAGTGAAGTGAACCGTTTCAAACGCTCAGCGTGCGCGGCAGGGAACTGAACGAATCATTCAAACTGATTCACGAACCAATTCACTCGTTAGCCAACTGGTTTGATCAAGCCTTTGAACAGAATTGACTCAAAAGAATGAATAATTTGCGAATGGGCATCGCTCATTGCCCAGAGAAAAGTAGATGGCGCGTTTGGAATAAACTGAAGCATTTATAACATTTATTGCATTAAGATAAAGTAACGAGAGGAGCGTGGCCCACAGTAACGAAGTAAATGTAACTCGTTACTACCCACCTCTGCATCTCACAATCATAAAGTCACTGCTGGAAAGGGTTCTGCAGGATCTTAAAGATTTTTCTGAAGAACAGTTCTCAGTTTAACTGTTCAGAACAAACAAGTGACATTTTTTTTTTTGTTTCGTTTTTAGTTGTGGACTAAATGTAAATATCTTTTATGTACATCTTTTATCTTACTCAAGACAGTACTAAATAAGAAATAGCATGCATTTAGTATGATCTCTCTTTTCTGCAAGGGGTTCCCAAACGTTTGCATGCCTCTGTGTGTGTGTGTGTATATTGTGATTTACAGTATAAGATTGATCAGTGATGTGGCAACCAAGCTTTTTTTTATGAGTGAAACTTTTTAACTGTCTTTCATAACTGATGGCAGTGCTTGTTATTTTGCTCTAGCATCAATATTCAGCAAGAGAAGAGACACTGGATAAATTCAGAAATAAGAATTCTTATCAATCTATAAATACAGTAGGTTGACAACCTAAATGGGTATTACCGCCGTGGGCCGCGGCGTTAACTGCAAGTCAGTTGCGTGTTAAAATCATTGGCGAAACTACCGCTAGGTGGCGCAAAGGGATGGATTGCTAAATGAATGTAATTGTAAAATGAGATAATTGGAGGTAAAACAACAATAACATTATGATATAACATTGTAACATCTTTAAAAAAAAACACAAAATTACATTGAGTTAATTTCAAAACGTAGGATAGTCTTAGGCTACAGTCTACTCATCAAAAATTAAAAGAAGACCTTTACACAGAGGATCATATGCATGCTATTGTTATTAAACAGTAAATAAATATAAGGCCTATATATATATATATAAGAATATATATATATATATATATATATAATATATAATATATAATATAATATATATATATATATATAAGAATTTATATATATAAGAATTTCTGCCTGGTAACTGAAACATTTCAAAGTAAGTAACCTATTTAAATTAATGATACATAAGTTTTCAATTTTACTTAGACCTATGACTTCCAAAAATTATGAAAAAAGACAAATGAGGTGAAATAAGTGTATTGCCACATTCCAAATTTTCTGGAGGGAGTGAAAACGTACTCGGTTACTAAACGTAACCTCGGTTCTCTCTAGAAGAGCGAACGAGTACTGTGTCTTAGCTAAGACGCTACGGGAAAAGTCTCTTTTCACGAAATACTGAAGCAAAAAATTATCCTTAATTTTGTATTTTTGTAAAGCGCATTTGCAGCAGTACACAGCCATAGGCGAGACGGCTCGTTCGCTCATTGGCTTGTTCTGCGGCAACTGCACAGCCTATCGAGCACAGGCTGATGCAACATCAGACCAATTAGGGCGCTTCGCGCCCTTCTTGCCACTTCCCGCCGAAACAGGTGTGGCTCAACCTATAAAAGGAGCTCGAAAAGGCTGACTCACCTGATTTATTTCATCGCCGAAGCGAACCAGAGTGAATCGTACGCACGGCAGAGAACGCAGTACTCGTTCGCTCTTCTAGAGAGAACCGAGGTTACGTTTAGTAACCGAGTACGTTCTCTTACAAGAGCTCTCTCGTACTGCGTCTTAGCTAAGACGCTACGGGAACCCGATGTAAAACGCCGTGCGCGCAGGGATCACACACCAATAAACCTGAAGCAACGCCCAGGATTTACAGTGCACAGTCACCTGAGGGACTCACAGAGAGTCCGGGACAGAAAAGGGGGAAAGCCCTCCGTCCCATATCTAGCAGCATCCGTAGATGCGGCAATATGACATCACACAGCCGAGGCAAGGCCTGACCAATGTGGCAATGCGGGTCTTACGCAATACTGCCCATATAACAGTCGGCAGCGCATAGCGCTCATGAACTCAGAATTCCCCTCAGGGCCCCGATTCTTCTATACCGACAGCAGCCTTGCTTGCAAGGCGGGAACCTCCAGGTTATAGAACCTGATGAATGTAGACGGCGAGGCCCAACCTGCCGCCATACATATATCCTGCAAGGAGATCCCAGTAGACCACGCCCACGACGAGGCGACGCCTCTTGTGGAGTGTGCTCTGACGCCCAACAGGCACTGAAGGCCCCTGGAAGCGTAAGCTAACGCTATGGCGTCAACTATCCATCTGGATAGAGTCTGTCTCGAAACAGCCATTCCCTTGGAACGTCCACCGAACGAGACAAATAGCTGCTCCGTCTGCCGAAAGGCAGCAGAGCAAGACACATAAGCTCTTAAAACCCTGACAGGGCAAAGAAGACTCGAGTCTCCATCCTCCCCTGACACCGACAGGGCAGACAGGGCAATAACCTGAGCCCGAAACGGTGTGTTGAGGGATTTCGGCACATAACCGTGCCTAGGTTTGAGTATGACCCTTGAGTCATTGGGCCCAAACTCCAAGCACGACTGGCTCACCGAGAGCGCGTGCAAATCACCCACACGCTTCACAGAAGCGAGAGCCAACAAGAATACTGTCTTGAACGACAGATGCTGAAGGCTAACCGATTGGATAGGCTCAAAAGGGGGACCCTTCAAGGCCTCCAAAACCGCCGCGAGGTCCCACATAGGGACTGACGGAGGTCTGGGAGGATTCAGCCTCCTAGCTCCTCTGAGGAACCGGATGACTAAATCATTCCTTCCTATTTACTGACCGGACGCTGCTTCAGAAAACGCCGCGATGGCCGCCACATAAACTTTGAGCGTGGATGGGGCTCTGCCCTTATCCAACAGCTCCTGTAGGAAGGAGAGGACCTCCGTCACCTCACAACTAAGGGGTGAATAACCTCGAGCTGTGCACCAGCTGGAGAACACCGACCACTTCGAGGCATACAGACGTCGTGTCGACGGAGCTCTACGCCTGAGTGATGGTATTTAGCACTCCCACTGCGAGATCAGCGGGTAACCGTTGAGTGCCCATACATGGAGGGACCACAACTCCGGTTGAGGGTGCCAAATCGAGCCCTTGGCTTGCGAGAGGAGATCTCTCCTCAACGGTACCGGCCATGGGGCGACATCTGCTAATTGCATCAAATCTGGGAACCATGGTTGGTTCTTCCAAAGAGGTGCCCCAAGCAGTATTGAACATCTCGTTTCTCTCACCCGTTCTATCACCTGCGGCAGGAGGGAGACGGGAGGGAACGCATAAAGCGGGCAGCACGGCCATTTCCCTGACAGCGCGCTTTCGTTCTTGGAAAAGAACGCGGGGCAGTGAGCGTTTTCGTGGGATGCAAAGAGGTCCACCTCCCTCAAGCCAAATCTCTCCCACAACAGCCGGACTGTTTGCGGGTGTAGAGACCATTCGCCCGTAGGGACATTGCCTCTGGACAGCCTGTCTGGACCCAGATTCTGCAGTCCAGGCACATGCACTGCTCTCAGCGAGCGCACGTTGCGTTGAGCCCAAATCAGGAGGCGTTCCGTCAGCCTGCACAGGTTTCGGGACCCGAGACCGCCCTGGCGATTTATGTAGGACACCACGGACATGTTGTCCGAACGGACTACGACGTGGTGATCCTTGATATGGGGACAAAAGCGCGTCAGCGCGTTCTCCACTGCCAGCATTTCCAGGCAGTTGATATGATGGAGCTTTTCCCGTTCTGACCATAGGCCAAAGGACGGTCTGCCTTTGAGCAGCGCTCCCCATTCCGAAGCAGAGGCGTCCGTCGACACCATTTTTACACTCGGGGAAGTCCCCAGGCTTACACCTGATCGGTACCAGCTGTTCGCTGTCCAAGGTGCTAGAGCCGCAACACAGCTCTGATCGACCTTGAAATGCAGCCGGCCAGACGCCCACGCTCTGCGCGGCACCCAAGCCTTCAGCCAGAACTGCAGGGGGCGCATGCGGAGCAGGCCCAGCCGCAGAACCGGAGATGCTGAGGCCATGAGACCCAGCATCTTTTGACAGTGTTTGAGCGACACAGTCGCGGCGTAGCGGAAAGAACTCGCTGCACGCTGAATGCCCATCGTGCGCTGTGGTGACAGTCGTGCCGTCATGGAACATGAGTTCAGAACTATACCCAGAAACAGGATCGTCTGACTGGGGTTCAGCGAACTCTTCGCCCAATTGACACTGAGGCCGAGCTTCTCGAGGTGATCGAGTAAAACGGCCCTGTGGTCCACGAGCTCCGCTCGTGATCGGGCCAGAACCAGCCAGTTGTCCAAATAATTCAGCACTCGTATGCCTCTGAGTCTGAGAGGAGCGAGCGCTGCATCCATGCACCTCGTAAACGTACGAGGAGCTACGGACAAGCCGAATGGCAGGACTGCAAACTGGTATGCCTGGCCCTCGAAGGCGAATTTCAAAAACCGCCTGTGGTTTGACGCTATCTGTATTTGAAAATACGCGTCCTTCAGATCTATTGACATGAACCAGTCCCCTCTGCGAATCTGCGCGAGGAGCTTCCTGGTCGTGAGCATTTTGAAACTGCGTTTCATCAATGCCTTGTTCAGCTGTCTTAGATCCAGTATGGGCCTGAGACCCCCGTCTCTCTTGGGCACCAGAAAGTATCTGCTGTACAGCCCCCCCTCGCTTTGAGCTTGAGACACAGGCTCTACAGCCCCTTTGCTCAACAGTTTTGATAATTCGGCCCGAAGTATGTGTGCTACTTCTGTTTTGACCGTAGTTTCGACGCGCTGAAAAGCGCGGTGGGCGTCGAGAAAACTGTAGCGAGTAGCCTCTCTTTATAATGCCTAGCACCCAATCCGAAACCCCTGGAAGCGCTGACCATGCATCTGTATGAATGGCTAAGGGCTGGATGCGACACGCGCTCTGTTGACTGGGCAACGGCGGCGCTCGAGTGTGCTGCACATCTGAGGCGGGGAGCGCGCTGATCACAGCGGGCAGATGCTGACGAAATGCAGGCTTCGAGAAGGATGCCAGGCGAGTCCTCAGAGTCACCATAGGCATCAACTCGCAATGAGGACATCCGCCATCAGCGAGCGCGAGCGCTGCATGGTCTTCATCCAGACAGGAGACGCAGATGACGTGACGATCTCCTTCGCTGAGCGGGGTTCTGCACGAGCCGCACGAAGGCATCTTTAAAAAGACGCAGCTCTTTTGTGAATGTGCGTCGCAGGGCGAACACACACACAGAATATTACAGAACAAGGATTGTAAAGGATATGGGCGCCGGATAGCGCAGCAGGAACGGCAGTGAAAGGCGGCGGTGCCAGCGGATTCAGGATGGCTCGTCCTGCTGATATGCTCTTCCAGACGGCGCTTGCTTCCTCGTGATCCAGCGATGCGTGAGCTTCGCTGAAGAGATGAAAAATCAGGTGAGTCAGCCTTTTCGAGCTCCTTTTATAGGTTGAGCCACACCCGTTTCGGCGGGAAGTGGCAAGAAGGGCGCGAAGCGCCCTTATTGGTCTGATGTTGCATCAGCCTGCGCTCGATAGGCTGTGCAGTTGCCGCAGAACAAGCCAATGAGCGAACGAGCCATCACGCCTATGGCTGTGTACTGCTGCAAATGCGCTTTACAAAAATACAAAATTAAGAATAATTTTTTGCTTCAGTATTTCGTGAAAAGAGACTTTTCCCGTAGCGTCTTAGCTAAGACGCAGTACGAGAGAGCTCTCGTAAGAGAACTGGTTTAGTCTGTCTCTTAGTGCAAATGAAAGTAGATCCCCACAAAGACTGTAAAAATCTAACTGTAGACTTAGCCATCTGCACCATACCACACAAATGGAAAAATGGTGTGCACATCATACACGGAAATGAAGCGGTCCTTCATTGACATTCCACCTGTAAGTAAAAGCAACACTTAAAATTACAGTGCCCTGTGTAATCAAGTCACCTTTATTCATTTTGTATAAGACACACGTTGTACAATACAAGATCGTTCCAAGAAGATATTTAAAAAAAATTTAATAAATTATGACACATTTTAAATTTTTGGGTGAATTATCACTTTAACCAATTTAAATTCGCTATAGCTTTAAACTCATTTAAATTCACTCATTTGTAAAGTGAGTGTATCAATTAAATATCATCACAATGCATGTTAACTGAACTTTTTTTTTTTTAATTCTTTTAAGGTTGGCACTAATTAGTGCTGTACTTGAATCACGAGACAAGCCAGAATCCACATGTCCTGGTGCTTGGTGACAAGGAAAACTCCCCCCAAGTTTTTATTATTTTAAACGGGTAGGCGATGGAACAGGAGACAATACTACAAGCAGTCGATCTGTGTTTCAAACTTTTCTTAGTATATGACATCTACTACCTAAAGCCCTCTGCTCCCATTTGAGAGTTTTTGGAACATAGTCTTTAATAGTTTCTTCTACACACTGTCTCCTCCTTAAAATCTTTGTATTTAGTAATCAGTAAAAAACTTTTTTATTTTATTGATCTTCAGTAGTTTGGTCCAGCAGTATATATTTTATTTTATTATATGTTATGTTCATTTTATTTGAAAGTCGTAATATTTGCCAAGTATGGTAACCCATATTCAGAATTGGTGCTCTGCATTTAACCCATCCAAGTGCACACACACAGCAGTGAGAAGTGAACACACACCCAGAGCAGTGGGCAGCTATATATCCAGCAACCAGGGAGCAACTGGGGGTTCAGTGCCTTGCTCAAGGGCACTTCAGCCATGGGTATTGAAGGTGGAAGAGAGCGCTGTTCATTCACTCTCTCCACCTACAACTCCTGCCAACACCAAACGACCTTTGGGTTACAGGTCCAACTCTCTAACCATTAGGCCATAGCTGTGAACTGTATTTGCACATTTGTGTGTTTTGATATGAATATGAATTGGCACATTTGTACATCTTGAAAATGTCAGTTGTATTTTTATTTTTAACTTTTAACCCAACAGGATTTTAACCCAATGGGTTGGGTTGAAATAACCCACAGATGGGAAGGTGCTATACCAACCCATAGTTGGGTTACAGGGGGTGGTGTTGGCGCAGTGGAAAAGATGCATGCCTTTGGTGTGAGAGACCCGGGTTCAAATCCACTGTGCGACACCAATGTGTCCCAGAGCAAGACACTTAACCTCTAGTTGCTCCAGAGGTGTGCAACCTCTGGCATATGTAGCAATTGTTAGTCGCTTTGGATAAAAGCGTCAGCTAAATGAATAAATGCAAATACCAACCCATAGTTGGGTTACAGGTTGGGTTAAAATGGCACAGTTTTTTTTAAATACACTTTTAACATCAGTCAGTCAAGCTTTATAATAATCAAGTATTATTTAATATAACTTAAGTAATTAGAAGTAAATTTGATAACCATGTTTGAATGCATATTAGTCATTTTAACTGAACATTTTAACTTGAGAGGTGGTTGTTTTATATGTCATTCAATGTTTCTGACATTTTGGAAAAAACTAACAAAAATACTGATAGGATAATATTGATACGGATTCTAATAATAAGACCTACAAAACACACTAAGGATTACTAAGGATTAATGAGCAGCTGGATTCATGAATATTAATCAGGTTTTGTGTGTTCGCTTGAACCGATTTGCTGAAATCAAAACAGGGACGAAAATAGGTGAGCGCCAGCCAATGGGATTGCCGTTTGTGCATTAACCCCACCCACTACTGGAAAACCCAGCTGTTCTTAAAAGCTGAAGACTTCCATACATACAGACGGTTGGTCTGGGAATGCCCCCGGGAACGCCCCGTCACGTGATGTAGATTTAGCCCGTGGGGGAAAACATTGCCTTGGCGCCAATTGAAATACATGGGACAATCATGCCGAAGAGTTGCTGTGTCGTTTTCTGTACCTCCAATAAATAACAAATTATTAATTAAAGTTCTACATCCTTCCTAATAAACATACAGAACCAGAAAGGAGGACAAAATGGCTTCAAGCAATAAATTGTGAGGATGATCAAGGGAAGTTGTGGAATCCCAAGACTAAGCATGTGTGTGTTTGCAGTCTGCCTTTCATCACACTATTGTGTTCATTATAACGTTATCAAAACTGTGTAAGGTTGTTTCAGAAAGTGGCATGCATATATAATTAGCCTTATTATTCTTCCTGAAGCAAAACTAAAAAGCGTGAGGAAACGTAACAACTTGGTTCTGTGTCTGAACTTTTACACTTTCATTCATAAATTCACCCCGTCTGTGTTTGCGAAGCGACACAGATAGAATCACGTAATCCAGTCACAAATGGACCTACAACAGAACATCACGGAATATGGCTATTTTTGAATGAATACATCTACAGTAGGGCTGTAAAATTAATCAAATATTGATATGGACTAGTGTATATGAATATTAAAGTTAAAAGAGACTAGAATAGTTCTACGCGTCTCTGGGAATGAGCGCTCAATATGTGCATTTTTGTCATTCAAATACACACAATGTTCGCTGTGTTTTCCCCCACGCCGACTCCGCCCTCAACTATGACTAGATGCCGACTGTATGTATAGGACAGGAAAGATACTTTTCAACAGGTCCGTTGGGGTTTTCCCCCTTTGAGCTTCTCTACGGACACCAGCCCTGAGGGGTGCTAGATGTCCTGAGAGGAACTTGGGAGGAGGGGCCATCTCAAAGCAAAAACGAAATTCAGTATGTGCTGGACTTGTGAACAAAGCTACACATTTTGGATGGCTATCAATGGAGAATTTGTTACAAGCCTAGGACCACCAGAGCCAGCTGTATAACAGGGGAACTAGATTACGCAAATTTGCACTGGGAGAGAAAGGACTTGTATTACTCCCAACGTCAAGCTCTAAGTTAATGGCTAAATGGCAGGGACCGTTTGAGGTCGCACGACAAGTCGGAGAACTCGATTATGAGGTAATACGGTCTGATAGGAACGGGGCACGTCAGATCTATCACCTCAACCTACTAAAAAATGGAATGAGGTGGAATCAGTGATGTTGGCCCACAATCCCTCTCCCTGGCCCCAGGGGGAGATCACCTTTCACCGTCCCAGCTCACTGATCTAACGAAATTACAGGCAGAATTTGCCGACGTGTTCTCGCCCCTACCCGGCCGTACAAACCTGATATCATATAGAGACAGAGCCAGGCGTGGCGCTTACCTGAGCACAAGAAAAAGGTAGTTCAGGCTGAATTAGGCGCATTGCTTGAAATGGGAGTAATAGAAGAATCCAATAGTAACTGGGCGAGCCGATAGTTTTAGCCGATAGCATCTGAGGGCTGTCCTGAGGTCACTGAGGGGAGCTGGACTTACGGCCAACCCAAAGAAGTGTGCGATTGGGCGTGTGGAAGTAAGGTATCTGGGCTACTATCTGGGACATGGACAGGTACATCCCCAAATTGGCAAGACAGCCGACAAGATCTGTCCATGTCCCAAGACCAAAAAGGAGGTAAGACAGTTTTTGGGGCTGGAGGGATATTATAGATGGTTTGTTCCTAATTATTCGGACCTCACCAATGTCACGGTTGGTTAACCGTGATCTCGGGGTGTTTGCACTTCGTGGTGAAATCTGTGTGTTTCGCGTCTGCACTGATTAGCTTGTGGGTGTCTCCGTTAATTGTCATCAGCAACAGCTGTCACTCATTACTCATCCACTATATATTGGCTTGTCTCACATCTTGTTTTTGTGAGATCGTTGTTATTTGTTTAATGTGGTTTCCCTGTCCGTATGCTTTAGGGTTGTATGCGTTGGATGTCTGTGTTACCTTTGAACCTCATCCACTCTTCGCACGTTCACTCAGCGGCAGGGAAGCCGCTAATCGACTCTCGGAACTCCGGCAAGGCTCTTCCTCCGTCACTGATTACTCCATCGAGTTCCGCAACCCTGGCGGCCGCGTGCCAGTGGAACGAGGCGGCGCAGTGGGATAGATTCCTGCATGGGTTATCCGACCGTGTTCAGCAGGAGATCTACTTCCTCGAGCTGCCCCCCACTCTCAACTGACTCATCAAACTGGCTTTACGAGTTGACGCAGGGATTAATCGCTTGGGCCGCCAACCCAGTCCTTCAAGATCTACCATCTCTCCTGCTAGGGGGCACTTGAGTCGAGAGAACACGGTCGGTTCTGTCGACAACCACGAGCCCATGCAGGTGGGTAGAACTCGGCTGTCCCGGAGGGAGAGGGAACGGCGGAGGTCCCAAGGACTGTGTTTGTACTGTGGAGGCTCTGCTCATAACACCTACTCATGCCCGGTAAAAGAGCCAGCCCGGTAGTAAATTTGAGGCTACTATCGGGTGGGATCTCCGCTGAGAAGTCCTCACCTACATCATCGACCCTCCTTCCTACATCACGAGTGTTACGCCCTTCTGGATTCCGGAGCCGAAGGTAATTTCATTGATTCATCACTTGCACATCACTTGAACATTCCTGTCCTTCCTGTGTCTCTCCCCATCCATGTCACCGCACTCAACGGCCAGGAACTGCCTCACGTCACGCACCATACAGAACCCATCACACTGATCACGTCTGAAAACCATCAAGAAACCATATCCTTTTTTCTCATGGACTCCCCTGTTGCTCCCATTGTTTTAGGTCACCCCTGGTTGTCCAAACATAATCCACGAGTGGAATGGGGTTCTAACACTTGCACATTGTGGAGTGAAAGATGTCATGAGTCTTGTCTGGTTTCTGCTTGTTCTGTTGTCCCTGTTTCTGTCTTTCAGAAGGAGAACATGGTTTTGCCAAATGTGCCCGTTGAGTATCTGGACCTGAAGGAAGTGTTCAGTAAGTCCCGTGCTGCTTCTCTTCCTTCGCATCGTCCCTACGACTGTGCTATAGACTTAGTGTCAGGTAAGTCTCCGCCTAAGGGCAAGTTATACTCTCTTTCTATTCCTGAGAGGGAGGCCATGGAGAAATACATTTCTGATTCCTTAGCCTCTGGGTTCATCCGTCCTTCCTCTTCTCCAGCGGGGGCGGGGTTCTTTTTTGTGGGTAAGAAGGATAGTTCTCTGCGACCTTGCATTGACTACCGTAACGCCCCCATCTGGTTGCCCACCGAACCGTTTATTTGTGCCGGAGGAGTTAAGGTCCGAAGTTGTTCAGTGGGGTCATTGTTCTAATATGGCTTGTCACCCAGGGATAAGTAGAACTAATGGGTTAGTTAGACAATGATTCTGGTGGCCACATATGGCTCGCGATGTCCGCGATTTTGTTTTGGCTTGCTCAGTTTGTGCCAGTGGTAAGTCATCTAACCGACCTCCTGATGTGCTTCTTCAACCGCTGTCTGTCCCTTCGAGACCTTGGTCACATATCGCTCTAGATTTTGTTACCGCCTTCCCGCCCTCTAATGGCATGACGGTCGTTTTGACCGTAGTGGACCGGTTCTCGAAGGCGGCACATTTCATTCCCTTGCCCAAATTAACGACAGCCAAGGAGACAGCGGTCACTGTTTTTGATTTTTCTGTTTTTCGGTTATATCACGTGTGTCGGCTTCATGGCCTCCCGGTAGACGTGGTTTCGGACAGGAGATCTCAGTTTATATCCAAATTTTGGAAAGAGTTTTGCAAATTGTTAGGAGCGTCTGTTAGCTTGTCTTCGGGTTATCATCCCCAAAGCAACGGTCAATCTGAGTGAGCCAACCAAGATTTAGAGAGGACGTTGCAATGTTTGGTCTCCAAGAATCCTTCTTCCTGGAGTCAACAACTCTCTATGGTGGAGTACGCCCACAATTCGTTGCCAGTGTCAGCTACGGGCCTCTCTCCGTTTCAGTGTAGCGTAGGGTACCAGCCACCAGCGTTTCCCAGTCTGGAATCTGAAGTCGCGGTCCCCTCCGCTCACGCGTTTGTCCAGAGGTGTCACCGCACCTGGACCAGAGCCTGCGAGACTCTGCTCCGGGTGAGGGAGCGCACTAAGGCCAAGGCCGATCGCCACCGGTCAAAGCCTGCCGTCTACGTCGTGGGTCAAAAAGTGTGGCTTTCTTCTAGTAACATTCCTCTGCGATCCGTTTCTAATAAATTAGCTCCCAAATTTATCGGCCCGTTCACTATCACCAAGATCATTATTCCGGTGACAGTCCGCCTCAAACTACCTCCGGCGTACAGGAGGATACACCCTGCCTTTCATGTGTCCAAAATTAAACCCGTGTTTTATGCACGTATTAATCTGCCTACTCCGGTTCCCCCGCCGCGTCTTGTAGATGGGGAACCGACATATTCGGTTAATCGTATTCTGGACTCTAGACGGAGGGGACGAGGATTCCAGTATCTGGTGGACTGGGAAGGTTACGGTCCGGAGGAGAGGAGTTGGGTACCTGCTAGGGACATATTGGATCACTCCCTTATTGATGACTACAATCAGCAGGAAGGCCCTTCTGGGAACTCCAGGAGGAGTTCTTAGAGGGGGGGGGGGTACTGTCACGGTTGGTAAACCGTGATCTCGGGGTGTTTGCACTTTGTGGTGAAATCTGTGTTTCACGTCTGCACTGATTAGCTTGTGGGCGTCTCCGTTAATTGTCATCAGCAACAGCTGTCACACATTACTCATCCACTATATATTGGCTTGTCTCACGTCTTGTGTTTGTGAGATCGTTGTTATTTGTTTAATGTGGTTTCCCTGTCCGTATGCTTTAGTGTTGTATGCGCTGGATGTCTGTGTTACCTTTGAACCTCATCCACTCTTCGCATGTTCACTCAGCCACGGACATTTACCTTCGGCTCTATTCCCCGCAGTTCCTGTGTGTGGTTTAGCGAAGTCTGCAGTGTGAGAGAGAATCAGGAGACGAACGGTGAGTGAGTGGTTTGGACGGAAATTATCAACACCTGTCTCTTGTTTCAGTAATTGGCGTGGAGAGAGTATATAACGCCAGGAGAAACAGGAGCTGTCGAGAGAGAAAAGGACTGCTGACGTGTGCCTGAACCGGAAGGAGTAACCTGGAAGTGTTTGTGATACTGTGTTGATGTCAGAGTCAGTTGATGTAAAAGTCATCATTGGTGTTAGAAAAAATTATTTTGGTTAATAAACCAAAACCACAAGCACTTTAGTTAATCCATGTTAATCCATGTATTTATGACCTCAAGGTTAGATTATTGTAATGCTTTATTGGGTGGTTGTTCTGCACGCTTAGTAAACAAACTACAGCTAGTCCAAAATGCAGCAGCAAGAGTTCTTACTAGAACCAGGAAGTATGACCATATTAGCCCGGTCCTGTCAACACTGCACTGGCTCCCTATCAAGCATCGCATAGATTTTAAAATATTGCTTATTACTTATAAAGCCCTGAATGGTTTAGCACCTCAGTATTTGAATGAGCTCCTTTTACATTATAATCCTCTACGTCCGCTACGTTCTCAAAACTCCTAGAATACCTAGAATATCAAAATCAACTGCAGGCGGCAGATCCTTTTCCTATTTGGTGCCCAAACTCTGGAATAACCTACCTAACATTGTTCGGGAGGCAGACACACTCTTGCAGTTTAAATCTAGATTAAAGAGCCATCTCTTTAACCTGGCAAACACATAACATACTAATATGCTTTTATTATCCAAATCCGTTAAAGGATTTTTAGGCTGCATTAATTAGGTAAACCGGAACCGGAAACACATCCCATAACACCCTATGTACTTGCTACATCATTAGAAGAATGGCATCTACGCTAATATTTATCTGTTTCTCTCTTGTTCCGAGGTCACTGTCGCCACCAGATCCAGTCTGTGTCCAGATCAGAGGGTCACTGCAGTCACCCGGATCCAGTACGTATCCAGACCAGATGCTGGATCAGCACCTAGAAAGGACCTCTACATCCCTGAAAGACAGCAGAGACCAGGACAACTAGAGCCCCAGATACAGATCCCCTGTAAAGACCTTGTCTCAGAGTACCACCAGGACAAGACCACAGGAAACAGATGATTCTTCTGCACAATCTGACTTTGTTGCAGCCTGGAATTGAACTACTGGTTTCGTCTGGTCAGAGGAGAACTGGCCCCCCAACTGAGCCTGGTTTCTCCCAAGGTTTTTTTCTCCATTCTGTCACCGATGGAGTTTCGGTTCCTTGCCGCTGTCGCCTCTGGCTTGCTTAGTTGGGGACACTTCATCTACAGCGATATCGTTGACTTGATTGCAAATAAATGCACAGACACTATTTAACTGAACAGAGATGACATAACTGAATCCAATGATGAACTGCCTTTAACTATCATTTTTGCATTATTGACACTGTTTTCCTAATGAATGTTGTTCAGTTGCTTTGACGCAATGTATTTTGTTTAAAGCGCTATATAAATAAAGGTGACTTTGACTTTGACTTTAGATTTTAATTGCTTAAATTATTTCTATGAATTAATAATATGTTATCATGTTTATTCTTGTAAAAAATAAGTGTTTATTCTTTACGAAAATAAGGGAAAAATTAGGGACCAATCCAAATATTTGTTTTGCTTCACCTATTTATGTAGGCTACAATTATAAAAAAATAAAATAAAATATTAATATTAATAAAATAATGTCATAAAAAATGCCATCGGCCTGAATAAATTTGACCATTATAGAATTGTGGCTTTAAAGGTTAGTGATTTAGGAGGTGAAAATACTGTAAAATTAAAAATGGCATTGGATTTTAGAGCATAACAACTGAAGGTCTATGAAACATTAGCCAATAAAGCCTTTTTTTAAACAATGGAACTTAAAGTTGTGAAAATTTTATTTCAACCATATAGGGTGTGAATAAATAAAATGCATACTTTTCAATTGAAGAACACTTATAAAGTAATGGTTTCTTCTGGTGTTTGGATTTGTACTTCAATATAATGAGCTCCAAGTTTAGGATTAGCCCTAGACTAGTTTTTTTTTCTCTCTCTCTTTCTCTCTCTCTATTTAACAGCATTAACTTACAATGAAATACGTCTTCCTTCAGGCAGACTGAATGATTTCCTGCCTTCCTAAATGTTGGGCTCATGATCAATAAGTTGTATTAGCCTCAGTCTGATTTAGTAAATTCAAACCACAGACGGTGAAGCTGCGTCAGTTAGCGGAGTCCCACACGCTGTGAGGCGGGAGCAGCTGCAGAAGATTCTGCTTGGTCTTAAAACCTTCCGCAAATGCTATCCCACTAAACACTGGACGTCGGTCCGTCAGTCCATGACCATTTCTGAACATCTATTCGACATCCAAACTAGGTCCAATATTTGGACGTCCAACCATGACCCAACTTGGACGTCATTTTGACATTCAACATTTGAACTGGGTAATTACATGAAAAAGACGTCACTCTGACGACACATTGCGCAGTGGGATATGTTCACAAATTTTTGTAAAATAATGATTAATTATAAATTGATAATCTGTTATTATTACTATGGTCTTTTGAAAATAATAATATGGGCTGCAAGAAAATAATGAATATAAAGAGTAGGGCTGCTGAGTACAGGCATGTTTCAACCCAGTAGCATGACAGCACACCGTTACTCACAGCCAAAAAACAGACAGAATTCAGTTCAGCTGGAGGGGGTTGGGTTTTTTTGGGGGTAGTTCTGTATAGCTTGTGGGGGTCGAGATAAAGGTGTAAATCTCTTGCTCTTTCATATGGACAGTGTCTTATGAAGGGAACTGAGCAGGTTTAGATAGGACTCGTGGTCTGCCCCCACGTAAGATTTTTCTAGTAACAAGTTAATTTTTCATTATTCATCTAATCAGACGTTTATATTAAATTTACATAATCAGGTCTTCATATATTCCACGCTCAAGCACATGCATTAAAAGACATTTCAAGCTTTCTGTAGATCAGTGGTTTTCAACCTGTGGGCCGCGGCCCCCTAGTGGGTCGCGATGGTATTGCATGTGGGCCGCCAAATACTCTTAAAAGAAATAATAATATTGTTCATATATGTAAAAATGTCATAACATAATAACATAATTTCATATATAATTAAATAAGAAAAAATAAATATTAAACTGTAACTATGCTTCCACTATTCAAGCTCACTGATTGGTTTAAAAATAAACTGCTAATTTATCTTAGATATTTTTGCTGCATATGCTACAGAACAACAGCAGCCAAGCGGTGCCAGCCTGAGTTTTTTTCTGTTAATTGCCAGTTCATTTGATAAAGACAGTTAACAATCTAGCTTCTAAGTACTAAGTTATTAACCCAACAATAGGGGGTCAGTTAATTTTTGTGCAGTGGGCCGCGCAAACATGTGTTTGGTTGTGTGGGTCGCGAGTTAAAAAAGGTTGGGAACCACTGCTGTAGATATATTTTTCAAATAACAAATAAGAATAAATGCTGCACATCGCACTCAGCATCACATGTGCCGTGCAAATCTTGCACACATTTTACACACCTGCATTTAAACCTGCAATTTTTTAAATTAAATTATATGAAAGCAAGTAGGGCTTTGTGATAAATCGATTTTATCTCGAATGTGTAATTTACATAGTTTTTTGTTTGTTCTGACTGGAGCGAGGAGCGGATTTCTTTAAAAATCTGAGTGTCGTGGTTTTCACTCGCTCCAAGAGTGCTCCATTACCAGTACAATTCATGCCAACAGCCCGTAATATAACTGCATATTCAGCAAGAATTCACGTTAAACATATTTAGCTATGGCTTGATCAGAAGGTTATAATGACTGCAATAGTCGAGCGGGAAGTTACAGGCTAGTTCTCAAGGAGTTTGTCTGTTCCTTTTACTGATTATTTTCTGGTTAAAGCATGATTTGAACAGATACAGCACATTCAATTCAAGTTCAATTCAATTCAAGTTTATTTGTATAGCGCTTTTTACAATACAAATCGTTACAAAGCAACTTTACAGAAAATTATGTTTCTACAATATTTAGTAGTAGCTAGTAGTTTGTGCACGTTTGACAGGATTTTAGAAAAATAAAAATAATAATAATAATACAAGACGTAGTCAGCTAGATGATGAACTATCAATATTATTAATTAATAGTAATTATATGATGCAGTCACACATGTAGCAATAATTGTTAGTTCTGTTTGTTGATTCAAGGTTAGGATCATCTTGGGTCCTCTGAGAGTCAGCATCATCTCTTCTCAGGTGTTCTGGATCCAGACTGGAGCTTGTGTAAATCCTAGTTACCACGGGATGTAAATCCCGTGGCAAAACATAGAAACAAAATAGAGACATCATTAGCATAGCTGCTGATCCAACAAAGTAAAATTAGTTTAACCCAAGCTAAAGAATAAAAATGCAGATGCAACTACACTCACAATTTAAGAGATACATTATTCGAATGCTTGGCGAAAGAGATGCGTTTTTAATCTAGATTTAAACAGAGAGAGTGTGTCTGAACCCCGAACATTATCAGGAAGGCTATTCCAGAGTTTGGGAGCCAAATGTGAAAAAGCTCTACCTCCTTTAGTGGACTTTGCTATCCTAGGAACTACCAAAAGTCCAGCGTTTTGTGACCTTAGGGTGCGTGATGGGTTGTAGCGTGGTAGAAGGCTAGTTAGGTACGCAGGAGCTAAACCATTTAGGGCCTTATAGGTAAGTAATGATAATTTGTAACAGATACGGAACTTAATAGGTAGCCAGTGCAGAGACTGTAAAATTGGGGTAATATGATCATATTTTCTTGACCTGGTAAGGACTCTAGCTGCTGCATTTTGGACTACCTGTAGCTTGTTTATTGACGAAGCAGGACAACCACCTAGAAGTGCATTACAATAGTCCAGTCTAGAGGTCATGAATGCATGAACTAGCTTTTCTGCATCAGAAACAGATAACATGTTTCGTAGCTTGGCAATGTTTCTAAGATGGAAGAATGCAGTTTTTGTAACATTGGAAATATGATTTTCAAAATACAAATTGCTGTCTAATATAACACCCAGATTTCTGACTGTAGAGGAAGTAACAGTACATCCGTCTAGTTGCAGATTGTAATCTACAAGATTCTGTGTGGTGTTTTTTTGGTCCAATAATTAATATCTCTGTCTTATCCGAATTTAATTGGAGAAAATTATTTGTCATCCAATCTTTTACATTTTTAACACACTCTGTTAGCTTAGATAATTGGGAAGTTTCATCTGGTCTCGTTGAAATATATAGCTGAGTATCATCAGCATAACAGTGGAAGCTTATTCCGTATTTTCTAATAATATTACCAAGGGGCAACATGTATATTGAAAATAGAAGGGGACCTAGGACGGATCCTTGTGGCACTCCATATTTTACTGATGATAAATGAGATGACACCCCATTTAAGTAAACAAAATGGTAGCGATCGGACAGGTAGGATCTAAACCATCTTAGAGCCTGCCCTTGAATACCTGTATAGTTTTGTAATCGATCTATGAGTATGTCATGATCTATGGTGTCGAACGCAGCACTAAGATCAAGTAAGACTAGAAATGAGATGCAGCCTTGATCTGACGCAAGAAGCAGGTCATTTGTAATTTTAACAAGTGCAGTTTCTGTGCTATGGTGGGGCCTATGTGCTATGGTGGGGCCTAATTCACACACAATCGCTTTCGCAATAATGCATTCAAACAAATGTAATCTTACAGTGCTAGCTACTACATTATCAGTATCTGATTTTGAATGATTTTGAAATCTTTAAGAACTTCATCGATGTTTTTAGATAAAATAACTGACGAAAATGTACTGTTATTTTCATCACAAACAAAATTTGCACAGCAGAAAGCAGTAATTATAGATGTAATGCTTACAATGTCATGTGGTAGGGGAAAATGTTTACACAGAATAGCGACATTGAAAGTCTCCTGTTATTTTAGATTTTTTTTTATAGGCTACGTTATGAACATAACATTTCAAACATACTGAAATAATTTATCCACGGAGTGAAGGCGGAGCGGTGTTTCTGGTATCAGTGAGTGCGGAGAGTAAGTTGCTGCCGCTCCGCTCACAGACTCAGCTGCTGGGTGAGAGACGTTTCACCATAGGAAAAGAAGACCGCGGCAGCACAAGCACAACATAACCGCCAAAAAGCAACCTGCAGCAATGCCCGTTGCTCTGCTCGCCAAGCCTTACTTTTGCAGGTCGCATGGCAGTAAATAATACGATGATATGATCATGCAGTCAACCCAGCTAGAAATTTTTGGTTCTAAAAATGTTTTTATAACATTACCAGGCAGTGTTCTATTAATGTTTTTAGCGGGTGGTTTTATTTAAGTTCCCAGAACGTTCTCTTTAAAGGTAGGATAACATTGACTACTGTTATAACAATGTTTTCACTTAACAGTTTTATGATGTTTTTAGACAATAACTTTTTTTTATGTTTCCAACAGGTAGTTTTATTTATGTTCCCAGAATGTTCTTTAAAAAGGTAAAGTAATGTTATACAATTGTGGTTACAACATTTTTCCCCCATGTTCTTTAAAAAAAAAAAATTTGCAGGTAGTTTTATTTGAGTTCCCAGAATGTTCTTTCATAAGGTAGGGTAACAGTCTCCAAAAAACATTCTAAAAATGTTAATTAAAAATATTGTTAGGACATTATTTTCCCCATGATGTTCTTTTCAAGTTTTTTGCGGGTAGTTTTATTTGAGTTCCCAGAATGTTCTTTCAAAAGGTAGGGTAACATTCTCCAAAAACATTCTAAAAATGTTAGTTAAAACATTGTTAGGACATTAGTTTTATTTGAGTTCCCAGAATTTTCTATTTAAAAGTTAGGATAACATTCTACAGAAAACATTCTCAAAATGTAAAGTAAAACATTGTTAAAACAGGTCAATTGGGAAACTTCTTGGAGGAGTTGGATGTGCTGCTATCAAACTTTCCTGAAGATGGTACTCCTCTGGTACTGCTTGGTGACTTCAACATCCACCTAGATAAGCCCCAGGCTGCTGACTTCAAAACTCTGCTCACCTCATTTGATCTCAAGCTAGTGTCTACTACAGCGACTCATAAATCAGGCAACCAACTGGACCTCATCTACACGTGCTGTTGCTCTGTGGACAACTCTTCAGTTGCTCCACTGCACACCTCAGACCACTTCCTCATTACTGCTAACCTAGCACTTACTCCTGAAGCGCCTCACACTCCAACGCAGGTCACCTTTCGACGGAACCTACGCTCACTCTCTCCATCTCGCCTATCTTCTGTGGTTTCATCCTCACTTCCTGCACTCTCTTAGTTTTCTGCTCTGGACACGAACAGTGCTACGGACACTCTTTGCTCCACTTTAACATCTTGCTTGGACAACTTTTGCCCACTGTTGTCTAGACCAGCACGCACCGCCCCATCTGCCCCCTGGCTGTCCGAGGTTCTCCGTGAACATCGCTCTAAACTCAGGGCTGCAAAGAGGAAATGGCATAAATCAAGAAACTCTACTGACCTCAGTGTGTATCAGTCTCTCCTCTCTTTATTCTCTGCAAATCACGGCTAAAACATCCTACTACTACAACAAAATTAACAACTGTTACGCTCGGACACTCTTCAAGACTTTCTCTTCTCTTCTTAATCCGCCGCCACCACCTCCTCCATCGACTCTTACAGCAGACGACTTTGCAGTTTTTATTCACAAATAAGACAAGAACCATCAGTGACCAATTCTCCACACCACAGACTGAGGACAACTTTACAATGACCGACGCACACTCTTTCTCCTCCTTCTCCCCACTCTCAGAGATGGACGTTTCCAAACTTCTCCTGTCCAATCATCCTACTACTTGTCCACTTGATCCGATCCCCACTCACCTCCTTCAAGCGATCTCTTCCTCAGTCATACCTTCACTTACTTACATTATCAACTCCTCTCTTCACTCTGGAACATTTCCCTCAGCATTCAAGCAGGCTCAGGTAAGCCCACTGCTTAAGAAACGATCTCTAAATCCAGCGCTTCTTGAAAACTACAGACCGGTATCCCTTCTTCCATTCATTGTGTTGTGGCAAAAACAATTACTAACAAATAGCATCTCAGTGTAAGAGACAAGGAATCAAATTATATTTAAGGAAAAAAGTTTATTTTCCTTAAAGAGGTGCGTTCACTGTTTCAGCAGCTACCCTGAAACACAACAGACCAGAATCACACTGAAAACAGACAGCCTGTCACGCTGTCTAGTCTCTGTTTCCCTGGGTGTCCACTAGTGGGCTCACTTCCCCTTAGGCACTTCACTGTAGGCACTACAATTCCCACTAGCCTTGTCCCTTCATCACTGTAATTGCACTCCTGCTAATTGCACCAGGTGCCTTCACTTAATTGTCATTAGCCTCCCTATAATTACCAGTCCTTTCCTGTTGTCTGAATGGAGTCCTTACCCTTCGTTTCCTTTCGTGATCCTGTCTTCTCGTCCTCCGAGTTTCCTCGTATTCCGAGTTCCCGTTTCCTTTCCTGTTCTTTGTTTGTTTGTTTTTGGACTACATTCTGGTTTTGACCCTGGCTTGTTTTTGACCACGATTTGGATTACCACGAATTACCACGTAATCCCCCGGCCTGATCTTATGCAGAAACGTCTCAGCAACCTTCTTCTGGGCAGCTTTCACCTGCACAGAACTGTTGGATAACAGACAAGACATTTCTTTGCAGTAATTCAACATTTCATTTTCAGACACATCCGTTGATGGAAGCCTGCGTTTTCCCCCTTCTATAGTCATGAATGGTGGTCTACCAAAGAGAATTTCGAATGGGCTCAAATTTGTTTTGACTCTCTTTCTCATTCTCATGTACATTAACAAGGTTGGGAGTGCTTTCACCCATGAGGGTCCAGTTTCCTCACAACACTTTGCCAATTTGTTCTTTACTGTCTGATTTTCCCATTCAATAGCGCCTCCACTGGCGGCGTGATAGGCGCAATGTGTTCTCATATCAATTCCTAAGAACTGACCCACCTGTTTTATTGCCTTATTGACAAAATGTGTACTCAAACAGCCCTTCTAGGTCTGGTTGGGATACCAGTTGCGTTTTGACACCTTGTGCCACATTGTGTGTTTTACAGATAACACATCTTTTAAAAAAATTCTCAGTTAATATTGCAGCTAAGCCCTTGGTAAACCACAATTCTTTCATCTGTGCAATCATTCCCCCTTTTGATACATGGTCTAACCCATGTGTCAACTTAGCATAATATTTAAAAAAAGAAATGTTTGGGAAAATGGGGCGTTCCAACAACAGATCTCCACATGCTATAAACAGCCTGATGCCTTCCAATTGTTCTTCTCAGCTCCTGTGGAAAAAGGCTGCATGCTCTGTAAACAAGGAGAAATGTAAAGATTAATGTCAACTTGTGCGCAAGTGGCTCTTTTACTATTATCTTCATTCTGATCCTCAGCCATATCAGCTCTAGTGTTTCCTGTTGAAATGAAACTTTTATCATTAGTATGCGCTGCGCACTTACAAATCGCAATTTTGTCTGGCAATAGAATAGCCTCGGGCAGGTCCAATACCAGAGACGCGTTTAGTATCGGCCTCCCTTCTAATTTCAAGAATTTTCTGTGCTTCCACAAAGCACTAAAGTCATGTGTGACCCCGAAAGCGTATCGCAAGTCTGTGTATATCGTCACGCATTTATCTGCCACCAGTTTACACGCTTCGGTCAATGCAACCAGTTCCGCTGACTGTGCAGAATAGTGTAATTTGTCAGACATCAGAGTTTCAAATTCGGTCGTTACAGCATAATCCACTTTATTTTGACCTGTTTGTGGATTTTTCGAGGCAGACCCATCCACAAACAGGACATTGTCACAATTATCAAGCGGTATGTCTAAAAGGTCTGGATGTGGTGTGCACACCTTTTCGAGCACTGACAGACAACAGTGATTTTCCTCGCCATCCTCCTGTGTGGGCAGAAGGGTAGCAGGATTCAAAGTTGTGCATCATTTTACAGTTATGTTTGGCATGTCCAACAAAATTGTATGATACCTCAGCCATCGGGCTGTAGACAAATGTGACGTTCTCTGCTCTTGCAAAATCATGGATACTGCGTGTGGAACCATTGAAGTCAAATCAGAGTAGCTTAAATTCTCTCGAGGCCATCACAGCCAGCTCGGCCGCTGCCGCTGCTCTCAGGCAGTGTGGAAGTCCTGCAGCTACAGCATCAAGTTTCGTTGAAAAATAGGCCAAAGGTCGCAGTCTGTCACCATGAGTCTGCAAGAGACCAGAAGACATCATTAAATAACACTGCAATTGTTGTTCATTCAAACTCACAGAAAGCACACACACATTCTCTGTCCAGAAGATCTTGTCAAATTTCACACTTTCATTCTCCACACCACTAAACCAAGTTTCTTCATACTTTGAGTCTTACTCAACTACGACATGTGACGTGCATTGCATTTTATCAGGCTTCATAAACTCTGTGTTGATTGGTGTTGTTCGATTGTTAGCCAATTTCAAAATCATCTCTGCCCAATCAACATCTTTTCTCTACCATTCGTAAGCCCACTGCGGCTCAAATTTATATCACATCATTTGTTGTGCTTCCTCAATGCTAATTCCATAGGATTCAGCACTGAGGGTCAAATTTAATTCACACATTAAATCTCTGGCCATTAGATGATGGATCAAATGGCCTGAAGTCGAAGTGCTTTCATACACTTTTCCTGTCATTTTCGGCACACATGGCAAGTCACATGGTCGTAAAGTGCTCTGGCACGCTCCGAAATACTCCCTCTACTATTATTGGTTAGTGACACAAGCCACCGGTCAACAGCCTATAACAGCATAAATTGCTTCAGATGCACATTTTTATTTATTTTTATTTATCCTTTATTTAGCCAGGAAAAAATCCCATTGAGATATAATAATCTCTTCTTCCAGGGAGACCTGGTCAAAAACGGCAGCACACATAGTTTCAGACACATAAATAATTAAAACACAAACAATCCAACAAAGACTCTTTGAATGTAGAATACTGAATAAATTTAAAAGTGCTCAAAGATGGCAAAGACTCTAATTTCAATATATTTTGTAGGTCGTTCCAAACCCTTGGGGCATAAAAAGAAAAAGCATGCTTTCCAAATTCAGTGAATACTCTTGGGACTTTTAAACAAAGATGCAGCTGCGATCTGGTACCATAACCATTTGTATAAAAAGTTTGTAATGTAAGATGGTAATTTACCAAGGAGTGCCTTTGCAATAAATACACACATGTGTAAATTTCTCCTATGATACAAAGAGGACCATGATAAAGATTCATACAAAATACAATGATGCATACGGTATTCTGCACCACATACAAAATGTAACGCTGCATGATAGACAGGGTCCAATTTCCTTAGTACAAAAGAAGCTGCATGCATGTAAACAAGATCACCATAATCAATTATTGTTAAAAAAAGTACTCTCAACCAGCTTCTTTCGGGCCTCATAGGGAAAACAATTTTTAAAATGATAGAAAAACCCTAGTTTTGATTTAAGCTTCTTCAGCAAATGATCAATGTGAACATTAAATGCTAATTTTTCATCTAGCCATATACCTAAATACTTTTAAGAACAGACTATTTCAATTTCTGAATCACATAAGGTTGAAATTGTTATGTCTATATCCTTATGGTGAGTGCGGTTAAAAATCATATATTTTGTCTTCTTTGAATTTAAAACTAATTTTAATTTATCCAAGGAATATTGTATAGCATTAAATGCTTTTTGTAAATTCATCAGAGCTTGATTTATAGATGCTGCTGCTGTATAAATAATTGAGTTATCAGCATATAGATGCACATTGGCAGAGTCTACCCCTGAATCCAAATAATTTATAAAAATAGAGAATAGGATAGGAGATAAAATAGATCCTTGTGGAACTCCTTTTTTTAACTTGAAGAAAAGGAGAATTATAATTTTCTATATTCACACATTTAGTTCGTTCTGATAGATAATTATCAAACCATTTCATAGCAGCTTCACTAATACCTATAGATCTAAGTTTCTGTAAAAATAAATTATGATCAACAGAGTCGAAGGCTTTTGAAAGGTCAACAAATAATGCGACACAGGACTTTTTACAATCTATGGAGTTTAAAAGGTCATTTGTAACTAATAAAGCTGCAGTTAGGGTACTATGACCTGCTCTAAAGCCTGACTGATGATCGTTAAGAACATAATTATCTGTTAAAAATTGTTTTAATTGATCGTTTATCAATGATTCAAATAACTTAGCTACGACTGGTAATCTAGACATAGGACGATAGTTGTTAGGATCTGAAGGATCTCCACTTTTTAATAAGGGAATAACTGTTGCCGACTTCCACGCTCTCGGAATAATATTTGAAATTAGACTTAAATTGAAAATAGAAGCAATTGGCTCTGCTACAATACCAGCAGCTATTTTTAAAAAATAAGGCTAAATTTTTCCACCCCTGCAGATTTTTTGACATCGAGTTTCACTAAAGCATTATAAACCTGGGATGTTGTGATAGGAGAGAAATTAAACACCTGCCTGGGACAATGTTCATCAGAAACAACTAATTCTGTAGAGACACCTAAATCAGACTCATAACTTGAGCCTGCAGTAAAAAAAATATTAAAAGATTCAGCAATATCCGCTCTACCTCTAACAATAGTTTGATTAACAATTAAGTGATCTGGAATTTTAATTGATAAACTCGTTCCTGAAGTAGATTTTACTAGCTTCCAGAATTTAGTAGGAGTATTAAAATTTTCATTCACCATTGGGAGATAATAATCACGTTTTGCACATTTTATTGAATTAGTACATGAATTTCGTAATGCTCTATAAGAACTCCAATCTAATAGATCATTTGATTTCTTTGCCTTCGCCCAAGCAGCATTTCTCTGTCTGATAAGTGTAGAGAGAGTATCATTGAACCAGGGGTTGTCTTTACCACTTAAAAGTTTATGTGAAGCATGCTTGTCACATATTGTTAGAAAAACCTTTTTAAAATAATCCCAAGCTAGGCTGATATCTGGCATATATGAAATAACACCTAAATCAATATTATACAAATCATGCATAAAAGCCTGTTCATTAAAATGTTTAAATATTCTTTTGTAAATAAAACGTGGAGGCATCTTTGAAGTCTTGCAGTTTCTCACACATGCAACAGCAGTGATCACTTATGTCATTACAAAAAACACCAACTGGAATAAACTTGTGGGATGCATTTGTTAAAATTAAGTCCAATAGAGTTGATTTACCCAGGTCCTTTTGATTGACTCGAGTTACTGAAGTAATCAGTTGAACTAGGCAGAGAGAATCACAAATCTCTTTAAATGGGTCTGACGATGGCGAAAGCCAGTCCCAATTAAAATCGCCAAGTATTATAAGTTCATGTTTGTTCCATTCAGAGAAAAACTCAGCAAGTAAAGTACATATTTCACTCGAAGATGAAGGTGGACGATAACATCCAGCAACTATAATATCAAATCCTACCGATACAGTTAATCTTAGGGCAATTAGTTCAAAACCATTTGGTTTGCTGATCGACTGCATGCAGGAACAATTTAAATGACTTTTTATATAAATTGCGACTCCTCCCCCCTTTTAGTGCGATCACACCTAAAAATATTATATTCATCAATATTTATCATATCATTTATAACTGATGCTTTTAACCATGTCTCTGTAAAAACCAGTACATCTGCATCAGTCACATCCGCCCATATTCGTAAGAAGTCCATTTTAGTGACCGAACTCCGCACATTCAGATGCAAGAACCTCAATCCTTTTGCAGATTTACATTCGTCGGGTGTTTGAAGTTGGATTACCTCAGGACCTGGATTTGGATGGACGTTTCCTGGTAATAAAAGCAGGAGGAAAACTAACAATGTTTTCCTTTCTACGTTGACTGAAGAATCTTTCCGAACAGCCGACGATGCGTAGGGTGAAAGACTCATTTCCTTGTGATCACAGGCACCGTAGACCTTGCGAAGTCAATCGTGAGGAGGCCTGCAATTCAGAAACAAGTTCTCTCCAAATAAGATGAGTGTCATGTGCCTGGTCCTTAAGCAAACCCGAAGCCGTCCCAGTAAACCGAGCCGGCCTCTGTGTCCACAGCCCGAGCGTCACTGGCTACCAAATTCTCCTCTCGTTTTCGCCGAAAAGACCCGTCGCATCCGTCAGGACAACCGCTTCCTCACGGTTGTTCTGGGCATTGTATCTGAGGCAGTCCTCCTTATCAAACACACCAGTCGCGAAAATTCCCAGTAACAGGGCGCAGTATAAATAAGATGTTTGTATAGTCTCATATTTAAAATATTAAAATAATAAAATGCACTGAACTTGATCTTAAATAACACAATAAGAAATAATTGTTGGGCTGTTTGTTTAGAAATAAAACAAATAAGAAAAGAACTACAACAAACACACGTCTACAAACAAGCCGCCATCTTTTGCGGGTATGGGACATTAGGGTATGTTATTTCACCCTGTCACGTGGCAGTTAGTTTCCATTGCTTGGCCAAAAGGGAGTTTATGTTATTGTACTGCAATGTAACTCTGTATATATCCCAAATCTTCATGTTTCATGCAAGTAGAATTCAGGATTTGAAATAAGCATATACTGCAAACTGTAAGTATTTATGTCACAACCACCTGCAATTACACTGCAGACCACTAGTTGATTGACCTTAAATATAGAGTACAGTTTAAGATTACACTTGTTTACACACCCACCACATTTTTAAAGAACACTGTTGAAAACAGCACACTTTGCCAAAGATTTCTAGAATAGTACTTTGTACCTGCTCAGTTGACCTTTCCTGTTAGTTTGTCAATGTCAGCTGCAAACATTGTAGATTTAAATGTCACAAATAGTAATATTGTATATTCATCGACTTACCTGAAGCACATGGAATCAACAAAGGAGAAGCTTTGCATTTGGGAAAACGCTTTTAATAGCATTAAGCACTCTCAAGTCACGGTCCATCATCACTGACCTGTAACATTGAAAAAGAAAAGAAAAGAAAAGAAAAGAAAAGAGAGGAAAAAGTTGCACCACACCCAAAAGCATACATTAGACAGAGTGTATTGTATACAGTGTAAACATTGTATCAAGAAAATTTAGAATAGAGAGTTAAGAACCTAGTGAGATAGTATTTTCAGATTCAAAGTCAAACATGCATATTTCCTGTTGTTCCAATTACAAAGAAAAGAATAAATACAGTATAACATAAATTATGCTAACATTTGACTGACCTTGGATAGAAGCTTGGGTTACTCAATTGAAGCTTCTGCAGGCAGAGGCTTACTGTTGCAGTAGTTTCCTTGCTCAGGATAAAATAGGCAAATGGCACGCCTCTTCCAGTTTTGTTTATCAATAACAGTACATAAAATGCATATCCTTAGGCTGTTATGCCTTTGTATGAAGCATCCATGAAAACCATTGGATGAGGGTTCTCTTCCAAAAGTTGTTTTTGAAATGGTGTTTGTACAACTAAAATGAATGGTTGTTCATTGTGAAGTGGCTGATAAAAACAGATGTTGTCTCTGAGTTCCATGGAAACCAAATGGTCCACACTGACAGAATCACTGTCACCCACACCTCTGAGGTTTTTCTTTGAAAGCCAAATGTCATTAGGGATCAAGTAAAACCGGCTGTCTTTTTTGTCCACATGCCCATTTTGTTGAGCCCAATCTTAGCTTTTTATTAAGATCTCAGAAGTAGAACAACCCTGTTGAAGCCATATTTCAATGAGGGAATGCAGGTCTGGGTGGACGCAGTTTTTCTCTTTAGAATTAGCCTCGTCATGGCCAGTGTGCTGTAGCATCTTTTGGATTATGGCACCTGATATTCCGGCATCCGTGATGACTTTGAAAGAGATGTATGCCTTGCAAGAATTAGCCCGAGTTTGTGTGGCTTCTCCATTACTTTAGCCTGCAGCGTGATTCCCACGGTCACAGCCATAGTAATAATAGTCCTGCCGGCGGCAGACTGGGGTCTGAAGTAGCAATGCTCCTTCTCCTGCACTTCTTTGATGTAACCCTCCATGAACTCCTTGGCATCCCCCCTAATAATAACAACATCTTGGTGGACCCTGGAGTCATGTGGCTTCTTCAACCGTTTTTTAATACCATTCACCCAATGTGTCGCCATATTCTGAAATTAGAAAAGACACTATACTTGAACATATAGATTTTTGGAGAAACACAGGCTAAGCATCAAATTGATCGGTCCTGATAAATATTCTGAATATTTAACTAACATAGTTTAATAATAATAATAAGAAGAAGAAGAATAAAATGAACATGTCTTTTCATCTTCGCTTTTCTATTTTACAAGTCTTGGCTGCATTTATCTCTCCCCTGACTTTTTCGCTTGATGGAAATTTGAGCCCTCAATAAAGTCTTCCAGGCAGCGCTGCATATTATACAAACTACTAATATACTAAATAATACATAAAAAATATGACTTCTGCCCTGAGACCAGAGAAGACAGCTGACTCCCTTTTGTCCAACTATGTTGCCCTGAGAACAGACAAAACCGAAAAAAAGAGAGCGGCGTATTTCACAGAGGCGGAGTTGGAAGTTTTAATGCATGCTTATGAGGAGTTTAAGCCAATAATATTAAAAAGAAGCAATACAGCTGCATCGGCTAAAGCAAGAGAGCTGGCTTAGCAAAAAATAACGGACAGAGTAAATGCGTGAGTGTATTAAATTACAAATTTGGTATTGGCTCCCGTTTTATTGAAATGCAAAATAATGAAGTATGACTTATACATCCTTTTGAATATGTTAAGTCACTATGAAAGCATTTACTTTTCCTGCCATTTATTTCTTTAGCTTGAAATAATAATGTTTATTTCTTATTTAATAAGGTGTAATCCTTCTGGAGCCACAAGAACTTTAAGCCAAGTCAAAATGAAACACAAAAACATTCTGCAAAGAGGTAATATTGGATTACACAATTACTGAACTATTGTTATAACAGAATTTAATATATTCATTCTGTCATGCAGCTAACAGAAAGAAGACTGAAGCCCGTCTAACTGGCGGGGGGTGGGTGGGGGGTGCACCACCACCTCCCCTCACCCCATCTGAGGAGCTGGCTCTGTCCCTTAATAAAGGGCGACCAGTGGTTGCTGGCATTCCAGGGGGCAGTTCATCACACATACTATGCACCACAAGTGATGGTGAAAAAAGGGTGACATGTAAGTTTACCTCTATGATTTGGTTTCATTTTTTGTCCTGATAAATTACGATCTCTGTCACTTAAAGGCTTTTTGAACAAGATAAATTTTTTATGTAGGCTTATTTTATTTAACTGCATATGATGTATTATTTTCTTTGATAATATTGAGAATTTAACGGGTTGTGTGTTCTTATAGATACTGATGGACGGATTGTATTATTGGACTCTCCAGAAAGAACACAGTCTGTCACAGTTGTAAGTGATTTGTTGTCAGGTACTTTTAGGTTTTTTATTATTTAATTTTTTTGCCAAATTATGTATACTTGAATATTTGTCTTGTAGGATGAAGATGATGATGACGATGAAGAGACCACATCTGCTGTGACAGAAGTGGACAATGCTGGTAGATCCACTGAGGTATGATGCATACCATTATGATGTATGGCCCCTTCTTGCATTAGAGTCATTGTCCTTTCATAGTACATGCCTAGGGATTTGCCCACTGATGAGGGTCCTTCAGCCTCAGCACACAATCTTAGCAGGGTAAGAACTTGTTCAATTCAATTCAATTCAATTCAATTCAAGTGTATTTGTATAGCGCTTTTTACAATACAAATCGTTACAAAGCAACTTTACAGAAAATTAAAAATAATAATAATAATACAAGACGTAGTCAGCTAGATGATGAACTATCAATATTATTAATTAATAGTAATTATATGATGCAGTCACACATGTAGCAATAATTGTTAGTTCTGTTTGTTGATTCAAGGTTAGGATCATCTGGGGTCCTCTGAGGGTCAGCATCATCTCTTCTCAGGTGTTCTGGATCCAGACTGGAGCTTGTGTAAATCCTAGTTACCACGGGATGTAAATCCCGTGGCAAAACATAGAAACAAGATAGAGACATCATTAGCATAGCTGCTGATCCAACAAAGTAAAATTAGTTTAACCCAAGCTAAAGAATAAAAATGCAGATGCAACTACACTCACAATTTAAGAGATACATTATTCGAATGCTTGGCGAAAGAGATGCGTTTTTAATCTAGATTTAAACAGAGAGAGTGTGTCTGAACCCCGAACATTATCAGGAAGGCTATTCCAGAGTTTGGGAGCCAAATGTGAAAAAGCTCTACCTCCTTTAGTGGACTTTGCTATCCTAGGAACTACCAAAAGTCCAGCGTTTTGTGACCTTAGGGTGCGTGATGGGTTGTAGCGTGGTAGAAGGCTAGTTAGGTACGCAGGAGCTAAACCATTTAGGGCCTTATAGGTAAGTAATGATAATTTGTAACAGATACGGAACTTAATAGGTAGCCAGTGCAGAGACTGTAAAATTGGGGTAATATGATCATATTTTCTTGACCTGGTAAGGACTCTAGCTGCTGCATTTTGGACTACCTGTAGCTTGTTTATTGACGAAGCAGGACAACCACCTAGAAGTGCATTACAATAGTCCAGTCTAGAGGTCATGAATGCATGAACTAGCTTTTCTGCATCAGAAACAGATAACATGTTTCGTAGCTTGGCAATGTTTCTAAGATGGAAGAATGCAGTTTTTGTAACATTGGAAATATGATTTTCAAAAGACAAATTGCTGTCTAATATAACACCCAGATTTCTGACTGTAGAGGAAGTAACAGTACATCCGTCTAGTTGCAGATTGTAATCTACAAGATTCTGTGTGGTGTTTTTTGGTCCAATAATTAATATCTCTGTCTTATCTGAATTTAATTGGAGAAAATTATTTGTCATCCAATCTTTTACATTTTTAACACACTCTGTTAGCTTAGATAATTGGGAAGTTTCATCTGGTCTCGTTGAAATATATAGCTGAGTATCATCAGCATAACAGTGGAAGCTTATTCCGTATTTTCTAATAATATTACCAAGGGGCAACATGTATATTGAAAATAGAAGGGGACCTAGGACGGATCCTTGTGGCACTCCATATTTTACTGATGATAAATGAGATGACACCCCATTTAAGTAAACAAAATGGTAGCGATCGGACAGGTAGGATCTAAACCATCTTAGAGCCTGCCCTTGAATACCTGTATAGTTTTGTAATCGATCTATGAGTATGTCATGATCTATGGTGTCGAACGCAGCACTAAGATCAAGTAAGACTAGAAATGAGATGCAGCCTTGATCTGACGCAAGAAGCAGGTCATTTGTAATTTTAACAAGTGCAGTTTCTGTGCTATGGTGGGGCCTAAAACCTGACTGAAATTCTTCATACAGATCATTTTTATGCAGGAAGGTGCTCAATTGAGCAGACACAACTTTTTCTAAAATTTTAGACATAAATGGAAGATTTGAAATAGGCCTATAATTTGCCAGTACACTAGGATCTAGTTTTGGTTTCTTAATAAGAGGCTTGATAACCGCCAGCTTGAATGGTTTTGGGACGTGACCTAAAGATAACGACGAGTTAATGATATTGAGAAGCGGTTCTTCGGCTACAGGTAACAGCTCTTTTAGTAATTTAGTGGGTACAGGATCTAATAAACATGTTGTTGGTTTAGATACAGTGATAAGTTTATTTAGCTCTTCCTGACCTATATTTGTAAAGCACTGCAGTTTATCTTTGGGTGCGATGGATGAAACTGAAGTGTTAGACGCTGTAGAATCTACATTCGCTATTGTATTTCTAATGTTATCTATTTTATCAGTGAAGAAATTCATAAAGTCATTACTATTTAACGTTGGTGGAATATTTGAATCAGGTGGCGTCTGGTAATTTGTTAATTTAGCCACTGTGCTAAATAAAAACCTTGGATTGTTTTGGTTATTTTCAATGAGTTTGTGGATATGCTCTGCCCTAGCAGTTTTTAGAGCCTGTCTATAGCTGGACATACTGTTTTTCCATGCAATTTTAAAAACTTCCAAGTTAGTTTTTCTCCATTTGCGTTCAAGACTACGAGTTACTTTCTTGAGAGAGTGAGTATTACTGTTATACCATGGCACAGTACGTTTTTCTCTAACCTTTTTCAATTTGATGGGGGCAACAGCTTCTAATGTATTAGAGAAAATAGTGCCCATGTTGTCAGTAATTTCGTCTAATTCATGTGTATTTTTGGGTACAAATAGCAGTTGAGATAGATCAGGCAGGTTATTTGCGAATCTGTCTTTGGTGGCTGGAACAATAGTTCTGCCCAGACGGTAACGCTGAGACATATAGTTAATATCAGTTATACGCAGCATGCACGATACAAGGAAATGGTCTGTAATATCATCACATTGGGGTACAATATCTATAGCAGTAAGATCGATTCCATGCGATATAATTAGATCTAGTGTATGATTAAAACGATGAGTGGGCCCGGTGACATTTTGCTTGACTCCAAAGGAGTTTATTAGGTCAGTAAACGCAAGTCCTAATGTATCATTTGCATTTTCAACGTGAATATTAAAATCTCCCATGATTAGCGCCTTATCAACTGTAACTAGAAGGTCTGAGAGGAAATCTGCAAATTCTTTTAGGAATTCTGTATACGGCCCTGGTGGTCTATACACAGTAGCCAGAGCAAGAGATACATTAGATTTCTTTTGCATGTCTGACAGTGTAACATTTAGCAAAAGTATTTCAAAAGAGTTAAACCTGTATCCTGTTTTCTGGGTAACATTGAGAATATCACTATATATTGTTGCAACACCTCCTCCCCGACCAGTCTGACGGGGCTCATGCTTATAACAGTAGTTTGGTGGAGTAGACTCATTTAGACCAAAATAATCATTTGGTTTTAGCCAGGTTTCAGTCAAGCAGAGTACATCAAAACTATTTTCTGTGATCATTTCATTTACAATAACTGCTTTGGGTGTGAGTGATCTAATATTTATGAGCCCAAACTTTAAAAATTGTTTTTGTTCATTTACTTTACATTTTTCTGGTTTAATTACGATAAGATTTTTTCTAGATCCTACATTATATTTTGACCTCACTATTCGGGGAACAGACACAGTCTTAATAGTTTTTACAGCACAAGTACTTTTATCATTTAAGCGGGTGGAACAAAACTCATCATAATAGTTATTAGAGAATTGTCTTACTAGTCACATGGAGCGAAGTGTCCTGGAGATGTTGTCAGAGAGCAGCTCCGCTCCGATTCTGCTGGGGTGTAATCCATCAGCGCGAAACAGCCTAGGACGCTCCCAGAAAAGATTCCAGTTATTAACAAATAGCAGTTTCTGTTCTTTACACCATGACAACAACCATTCATTTAAAGCAAAAAGTCTACTGAACCTTTCGTGTCCTCGTCGATACGTGGGCAGTGGTCCTGACACGACGATCGTCGCCGCGGGCGTCGTGCTGCGAACCTTCTCGATCAGGCTGCTGAAGTCCCTCTTCAGCGTCTCCGTCTGCCGCAGCGTGGTGTCGTTAACCCCGGCGTGAAGCACGACCGCTCTGGGGCTCTCGTCGACCTTCAGGATCGCGGGTATCTGCGCAGAAACATCGAGAACACGAGCACCAGGCAAACAATGAGTGTGCACTTTACCTTCGGCTAACGTAGCACTTACGTGTCGGACGATGGAGTCTCCGATGATCACAGCGTCGCGTCCTGTCTCGCGGAGGGGAGCGAAGCGGTTCCGGATGGAGATGTCGAAGGCAGGAGGGGGAGAAGTCGTCGCCCGGGACCCGGCTCGCGTCCTCCGCTGTGGATGCACCCAGGGTCCGTGGTGTCCCGGCGTCGCAGTGAAGGACATCTGGGAAGATCGCGTCCTGGGTGCACCGGGCCTGTGCAGAGAAACACACGGAGTAGACGTGGTGGGACTGTTAACAGATCGCTGTATACTTACCCCGGACTTGTGAGCGTCAGCCCGGGATGATTCCAGCGCGGTTCTCCGCTCTCTCAGCTGGGCCTGCCTTACCTCCAGGTCGCGAATCTGCTTTCCCACGGCCTCGAGCTCGAGCTGCACAGAGTGGAGACATTCATCCGCCATTAAAGCAAGTAACAGTGAGTACAGCAGTGGTAATGTGTGTGAATAGAGTATTAGCAATGTTAGCGCAGTTAGCTGCAACCACGCCGCTGATGCTAACGGGCTAAAAGCTAATAGCGGACCCGGGAGATCAAAATAAAACTAGTGATAGCGAGGCGCTCTGATTGTTTTTGTTGTAGAATACAATAGAGGATATATTCACACGTTATATAAACGGAAACGATGATGTATAAAATTGTTTTTTGAGTTAAAAATAGTCAATGAAAAGAATATAGTGACGGAGCTCAAACGCAGTACAGCCGCCAACAACAAAACAGGCGGCTGTACTGCGTCCATACTGAACGCAAATATGAACTTGTGTCCATATTTGAATTTTATTGTCTGACCAAACAATCTCATTTATTACATTTTTCCACCTTAGTTGCCAGCAAAGGAGCTGTATAAGGTCCATCTTCAAAAACAAATAAGAAAAAGTGACATGGAGATGGACCTTATACAGCTTCAAATGGAACAGAAAAGGCTCCTCATTAAAAAAGCAGCACTTGAAATAGAATTACTTGAGAATCGAACGTGTCTGAATATTAATCTGTTGCATGTTAAAAGTGGTCTGTCTGTCTGTGTCTGTGTCTGTCTCTATCTATCTATCTATCTATCTATCTATCTGTGTAAAGCAATATAAAAAAAAAAAACATTTTAATGAATTGTACTTTTATTGTTTTTCAGGAAATGAAGAAATAAACTGCCTGGCAGACCAGTGCAAAAAAAACTAATAAAAGTAATTTTGACAAATCCTGTCTCTCAAAAGTCTTCCGTCTCTGTTGGCCTCTAAAATCTGTCGGTGTTCCTCTGGGCCATCTTCCTCAATACAAGGAGGGTGGCTCTCTCCTCTTACAGTGGCAATATTGTGAAGCACAACACAAGCCACAATAATGTCGCATGCCCTCTCTGGACTAACCCGGAGCCCACGCAGACACTGAAACCGAGATTTGAGGATCCCTACAGTCATCTCCACCTTGGCCCGTGTTCGGCTGTGAGCCAGGTTAAACCGTGTCTGTGGTCCAGGCTCAGGTTCAAGGTAGGGTGTCATTAAATAGGGCAGACAAGGGTATCCTCTGTCCCCCAGCAAGTAACCATTGTACTGTCCTGTAATGATTGAAGTGTACAACACAAATATAGAAAAAACGAAAAAACTAAAATTGTATAAAGCAAATCATACCCTGCTGAAATGTCTGGCATAATGATGACTCAGGGAAAATTCTGGCATCATGCACAGATCCTGGCCATTTTGCCTCAACATTGGTGATGATTTGGGTTGCCTCACATATTACCTATAGTTAGTGGAAAAAGTAATGACTTTGATGATTTTAAGAAGGGGAAAAAATTAAGTTGTTACCTGCACATTGATACTATGAATAGATTTCCTATTAACATAGTCTCCCTCATTTACTGATGGAGCTTTAATAGGAATGTGAGTGCCATCAATGCACCCAATTACATTTGGAAACCCTGAAACAGAAAGTTATGGAAGTATGAAGTGTGTGCATAATGAATACATGTATAGATATTAATAATATGACTAAATATTAAATATGCGTCATATATTTTACTACAAAGGACAAACCTGCCACTCTGTGGAATTCGTCTTTAATAACAAGCGGAGGTTTATGGCCAGGGAACTGTACAAACGTGGGTAACAACTGTTTAAGTGCCAGACACACTGTACGAACGGCTCTACACACAGTTGCCTTTCCCACATGCTCTGAATCGCCCACACTGTACAAAAAATGGCCAGACGCAAAAAACCTAAGTGCTATGCACAGAATGTTTTCTGTGCTAAGCGCAGAGCCGCGGTTTGTCACATTTGCGATATAGGGTTTTAAAAGACGTGTTAAATAAACTAATGAATCTTTTGAAAAACGATAACGCTCGTTTAAATATTCATTAGGGTATGCAAACACATCAATACGCGGTCTTTTAGCCCTCTCCCGACGAAAAAAAACTAATTTGTGCTTCTACATCCACAGGATCCTCGTCAAAAGGGCACGCCATGCTCACCAACCTTCTGAAACGAAGTTACACTGAAACATAACTGCTCTCGAGCAGGTTATCTTCAGAGAGTCAGTTGCTATGGTTACATACATACCCAGAAAGTTACCTCTGTTTTTGGAACCGAACGTTGAGGTTATCTACGAACTGACCCTTAAACATACCAAGGTATGTCACATAACCTGCTTTCTGGAATACCCCCCAGGAGGGATTCACCTGCCCTGGGACAAAATTGTGGAAAATAATGGTTTTTGCTCTGGGACCAGATGAGACTAAACAGTCATGAGGAAAATCCTACAAAACAACGTCTGCCCTGAGACCAGGATGGATTCACCTGCCCTGGGACAAAATTGTGGGAAACCTGTGGAATGCCAAAGCTGACTTTATTATTAAAAAAAAAATACATAAATAAATATGCAAAGAAATGTAAAAGCAAAAATACATACATAAATAAATATGCAAAGAAATGTAAAAAAGTACAAATAAATATTTATAGTTTTATTACCTTATTTATGTATTATTGTATTTTTCACACTTTTATTTATTTATACATTTATTCATTTCCACATACATTTATGTATGTTTTTATGTCTACATTTATTTATTTTCACATTTATTTATTTATACATTTATTTATTTCCACATTTCTCTGCCTGCTAATGCTAATGAGGGGGGCGTGTTTTACCTCAGACATCAGCAATCAAGCTCAGAGTGGCAGTGCTGAAGCTTTGAGGCCACAGTGACACCTTGTATAAATAAATCTTGTGGAAATAAATAAGTTGAAATAAATAAATGTGTGGAAAAAAAATACAATTTTATATAGGAATAAGGAATATTATATTTTAAAGGCAGGGTAGGTAAAAATGCTTAAAAAACTTTTTTTCCAAATTTGTTTAAACTTTATTTATATATCAATACATAATTAAAATGTAAGTACTCTGAAAAAGAAAGTATAAAAATCGAGTGTCTGTAGACCTCTCACGACTGTTTTAAAGACAGCTCATTATTTGCCATTCACTCCACCCCCTCCCTTCTGATTATTTATCGTCTATACTACGGCTTGCTAAGTAATGTTATGTTAGCTATATTACGCAGCTACGTGTGCGAATGACACATGCTTCATGAAAAAATAAACAAAAAAATATGTATGATCAAAGTACAAAAAGAAAGATTTACCTGTCCAGCAGAAATAAAGCCATCAAGGAGTCACTTTTTAACCCCTTGAGTTCCCTCAGTTCTCGCCATCGCTGGAAAGCCACGCCGATATTAACTCACGTTTTATTTCTTTGTTTATCCAAAGACTTTTTGTTCATTGCCTTTTCTTGTACTGTTACTGTCTTCCTTTTTTTGCCTGGTTTGCCGTCACTAACTGCATAGGCCGGTACTGTGAATTTTGCTTGCTGTTTCTCTGCCATTGTTTTGGTATTCCTAGGATCCGTGCCTGTTGAATTCCTCAAATCAAACGTGCACGCGCAAGTGGGCAGGTCATGTGTGGCAAAAGGGTGGTTGCCATGGTTGCGAGAGAGTGACAGTCGCCTAAGCCAATCCTATGTTTCGTACCGAATGGAAATAATGAGCGGTGTTTAATACAGATTAAACGGTCTAGAGTCACTCGATTTTTATACTTTTTTTTTTATCAGAGTACTTACATTTTAATTATGCATTGATATATATAGAAAGTTTAAACAAATTTGGAAGAAAGTTGTTTATAGATTTTTTACCTACCCTGCCTTTAAGGAAATAAAAGTATAAATACTAATTTATTTGTACTTTTTTACATTTCTTTGTATATTTATGTATTTTTGCTCTTTTACATTTCTTCATATATCTTTGCATTTATTTATTTATTTAAAATAAAGTCAGCTTTGGCATTCCATAGGAATGGTCAATAGTCTCTGCCTTGGGACCAGATGATACTAACAGTCATGAAGAAAAGCCAAAATCTAGAAATATCTGTCTGCCCTGGGACCAGATGATACTAAACAGTCATGAGGAAAAGCCAAAATCTAGAAATATCTGTCTGCCCTGGGACCAGATGAGACTAAACAGTCATGAAGAAAAGCCAAATTTATAAATTAGACTTCAACGCCCTAAATAGTCATTGATTTTTTGAATATGAAGTTATGTGCACACACTAAAAAGTTGACGTTTTTCTGAATGATCTTGTTCTTCTACATTTTTGTGATAAGAACCGCTGGCAAAAGTTACTGCAACATTTTAATGCAAACTACAACACTAGCTTGCTTCTGAAACAGTAGGCTAGCCTACCCTTAAGCAACAAGCTGCACCATTATACTATGATTTCGAGGGCAGAAAGAAAATCACACATAGTGCTAACTGTTACATACAATGCTCTATTTTCAAGGAAATTACATTTTTGTTTTTCAAACTTACTTTGAAATGATAACCAGTTCCAGTTGAAGTTCCTCTTGCAGTTCCTCTTGCCTGCGCACCGCAAAATGATAATCAGTTCCTAATTGCCTGCCTGCGCACCGGTGGGAATATTTGCGGGAATTTTTAAAATGGTGGCCCCGCCTCTGCAATTCTCTCCCCTCTTGCGATTGGTTGTCAGATTGAACCAATCACAAACGTTTCTGCCCTCAGGACAACTTTGAGTCAAGAAAATTCCCACCTGCTAACTTTACAGTGTGATTAAACAATGTTTAAGGCCCGTTTACACGATGGGAAAACGCAGATATTTCCCTGCGTTTTGGCCTGTCATTTACACGAAAACGCAGTTTTTATCCCTGAAAATGATTATTTCTAAAAACTCCGGCCAAAGTGGAGATTTCTGAAAACGCCGGTTATGTGTTGCCGTGTCAACTGGGAGAAACGGGGTTTTAGGTTCTCAAACGTCACGTTATACGCCAGAAAATGCTTAACGTCATGCGAGCGCCCTATGTTTAGAGTTTGTTTGGGTAACGTTACTGTTTGATCATGGATGCTGTTAAGGTGGTACTCATTTTACATTTGTGCAAACGCTTTTGGTCTGTTTGCATTTGCAAACACAACTGCTATGTTGTTTTGAAAGGAACAGGAAGTTGCTCGATTTTGAGGATTCTGATTGGCTTGCATGGCTTTATCCTTCTCCCTACACTGCCGCCCATAGGTTTGGCATAGTTATAATGGCGCTCGACGGCGTATTTATGCGGGTTGATGTAAACGACAACTTTTTTGAAAACGATGTTGTGTGCACGATGTTATTTTTGAAAATGGAGGGGGGGAAATATTCGTTTCTCTAAATACCCGGCTATGTGTAAATGTGGCATTAGTTAGACTCCGGTGTGTGTGAGTGAGTTGAGTTAGGAGGGAGGGGTTAACTAGAGTCACCATTACCTCGCGGGATTGTTTGTTTGGCGTTTTTGCCTGACTGTCATGCTAACTTAAGGAGATGAATGATGCTATAATTGGACTTGAGTGTTTCCCCCGCTTCTGAATGTATATGGACTAGAAATAACGGTGAACTTCATCCCCGTCTCCTATTGGAATGATTTCCCCCTGACGGTCTGTCGTGACTGCTCTCTACCCCACGGCTGGGTCCTGTAAACCGGGGGAGAGGGAAGAGTTTTAATTTATTCCTGTGTGTATGAGAGAATGAATGGTGAGAGTGTGTGAAGGGCGATCGGTATAAGGAAGGGGAGTCGGGGAGTATAGGGACGGAGTAACACGTCTTAATTATGTGTGTAGTGTAGGTTGATGTGATGTTTTCAATAGGGGGCACCATTGTATTAATTCATTGCATTTGAAGATTCACTGTGTGTGTGTGTGTAGATGAATTGACGTGGGGATTGCGTGTCGTCCCGTGCCTTTTCCCTCTGTCCCCAAACTCGCACCTGTGCCTTTTTTAAGAAGCTTTATTCATTTCAATTGTAATAAAGGAAGTGCTTTCTGTGGTACAATGACTGTGGAGTCTTATTTTGACGGACATAGACTTAAATAAGGTTCATTACAATATGTTTTGAAGAAAATATCATTAAGGTTCAGGAGCTGTAAACTGATCTGCTTAACATGCCCTGATGATAATCTGATTCCCAGAGGTCCCCTCAGCCACATGAGGATCAATTTGCGCATAACCCCAAGACAGCATTGGTGCATATAGTCACCAGGGAACTGTTCAATCATGTTTATCTGGAGCTGGCAAAATGGCGACACAACCAAAGGCAGGTGGTGCTCCTCCTGAGACTGATCTCGAAATGTTTTATCAGTTCTCAATGTTAGATTTGTTTTTTTTTCAGGATAACTCACCCAATGACCATCCCACACTCCTTTCTGGGTACACTTGTCACATCCATAGTAGCCTGAACAGAGTTTTATTGACTTCACAAGAGCCTTGGCTGGGGCATCACATGTAACACAACGCAGCTTCATCTTGATCAAACCTCTTTCTGTCTCCAGTCCATTTTCTATAATAGCGCGAAGGTCGCAGACAATATCATTAAGAAAGTCAAGATCAGTTGGCTTCGATGAACCAAAGCCAATGGAAATACGGAGGGAGGAGATAAATTAAATTGGCACAATACCGGCCACAGTGTCTGTTTGGTACTTTTGAAGAGGGGCAAGCCATCAATATTGATAGAAAAATCTAACTCAGAAATATCCTCTGAAGGACACATTTTCAAATGTTTGAGGAACTGGTCTTTGCAGCCAAGGTAGACATACACCAACATCTTCGTTGGTGGCAAGCATTGTTTTTGCTGTCCTTGGCAGGTCTGGGTGTCCATTTTCGATCAAAATTTTTAGCAAAGAATCCACTGCATTATGTTTTATATGAAATTCATTTGTCCACTGTGCAATGGAATGTCTTAAGTGGTAGGTTAGGCTCCCTATTGCTGCTTTGGGACAGAAAATAATAAAAATTTCTGTTATCTGCACTATTCTGTTTGATCGAACCATCTTCTACTGTAAGTTCTTGGGAAAAGAGTGAAGGACAAGGAGGAGAGACATTTGTCAGCAATAACTCTGATGCACCCGTTTGAGCCCTTGCACATTTTTCTTCTAATCTTTTTGCTCTTTTCCAAAGGGAAGAGTACTTTCTATCTGACATTGCAACTAGCCTCTCTCTCTCTATATATATATCTATCTATCTATCTATATATATATATTATATACTGATGAAAGATAAGAGTACACAGAAAAAAAGGTTGATCAACAGTTGATTTTAAAAATCATACCGAGCACAGTGTTGCATCCATGCTGCTTTCACTGTAAAGAAAAAACACAATTAAATGGCTCTATGAGTAAATATTCATGCAAAGTGAATCATTGATGATAACAATGGAAGACAGAACTACAATACATTTCGGAAAAAAAAAAACTCACAAAAACACCAGAGTCATTGTTATTTGTTCCCAGCTTGGTCTCATTCGTTAATACATAGGTGTTAATATGTAACAATAACATATAAAAAAATAAAATTTTGTACATTTGGAGAGGCGTATAAAATATTAACAAGACCATAAAACAAATTCTATATATATATATATAGATATATATGTGTGTGTGTGTGTGTGTGTGACAAATCCCACTTCTACTTTTGAACATACCCATAACCACATAAAATGTATATAACATTAGGTACATAAGAGTAATCTAATCATGAAAATGTATTAACTGCAAAACTGAAAATCCAAATGACGATGCTTTACTTTGTCGCGATATATATATATATATATATATATTAATGTTAGTGTTTAGGCGCCAGTTTTTGAATTCATAATTCATGCAGGACGTTAACGATTGCTGCCTGCTTTTGGACCCGTCCCTTACATTTGTTGATTATAATGTGTTTTACTAAGGCGAAAAAAAACAAAACACTTTTGTGAAGTTATGTTGTGCTTTTGGTGTATTTTATGTACCTACTGTCAGTCACATAGGGCTATTAGAAAAAGGTACGTTAACGTTAACAGAATAAAAATCTTTGAATGGTGAACTTAAAACACGCAGCAGGAATTATATTTACAGTAAGTAGACATTCAAAAGGCCCTTTTTACTGCCACGGGTACCGCCGCCGCGGCGTTTGTAAAGTGCATTTGCAGCCTTTGACCGCTGAGTGGCGCTTTAACCACGAGTTATCAAACAAGCGCATCAAAGCACATTTTCGCAAATAGACGTCAATTTTGCCTCGCTGATGTGTTACATTTGACTGCTTCAGTCACGGAAAATGAAAGAAAAACACTATAGTTTAAATATTTAATATTTAATATTCACAGATGAAAGTAAACTAAGCTTCATGGTATTAAACCATATCCCAGATAGCAAACAGTCATTGAAACTATGCTGAATCAACATTCCGTTGTCAACATTAAGTCATTGAATCAACATCTAACTCTGATGTTGATTCAACATCATTTTGCACCCTGATTTAATATTGAAACAATGTTGAAATTCTGTCCATAGATCAACGGAATTTCAATGGTATTTCAATTATCAGGAATATTGAAACAATGTTGAAATTTCAACTGAACTAAGGATCAACGTGATTTAAATGGAATTTCAATCGTTTTTAAATGTTAATTTTAAATGTAATGCCATAAATTAAATAGCCTGTTTTATCTACAGCCAGGATGTTAAAAAGTAATGGAACATTTGAAATCTTGTATAAAACACAGAACACACCACACTATTTAAAATCAAATTCATGTTTATTAGCCTCTCTGCTCTTTATTTACACTTCATTGTCATCTGATGCCTGCATAAGTTGTCGTCCAGTCCCTCCTGCCCGGTCTGCCGCATAGCGCAGCCACTTTTGCACAGCTTGTGCAAAAGAAAATTGGGTGATGTTAGCTGTCCCCATCTGCTGAATAAGAGCATCTAAAATAGAAGATAAAATCACAATGCAAAAAAAAAATAGCATTTAAGTTAAACAGAACATATATTTGAACACTTGGAACAAATTCAGTAGCCTAGGCCTATGATTTTTCAATGATCGGATAAGGCAATAAGTCCTTGTGTTGTAGGCTAGATCATATTTCCCCTATATTCAAAGCACTTTTCAAAACTGCCTGTGCATGGATGTATTCGAATTAAAGGGAGGCAAAAAGGATTAGCTTGCAGTGACCTCTTTCATAAGGAAAATGTATGAGGCCAAGTGACTCTTAAAAGTTTATGTTTATTATTTTATTAGTTCAGAAGTAGTTGTTAACTCCACAAATGTAGGCCTAATAAAAATAACTGGATACTAATTAAATAGTTAATGTAGATTAGAGTTACCATAGACAAAAGATGTTTTGACAAAATAATCATGGACAAAAACCGTTGCATTCAGTTTTTGACGAGGTTTTGGGCTGGAAAACCTTGCTGGCATCTGGTAACCCTGCTCGACAGCTGACATTAGGGCTGCTTCACGATTGACACACCTCTCATGGCTACCAACCAAAGGTAAGTTAACGTTACTGTTATATATAACGTTACACATTAGATATTATATTGCTAACGTCACTTGGACTGTAAGATAGTTTGCTGTGGTCTAGTTCCCAAATTGTCTAAATAATAATAATAAAAACCAATATGGTAAGGTAGGCAACACATGCTCCAATTCCTGTCAGAAAATGCACGTTATTGCCTACCTGACCATAATGCTGACCTATCGCAGGGTGGTAGTTTGTATGGTATTATTTATACCTTTGGGATGAAAATATTAACATGATTAACACGTGCAGGCGTGGCGTTTCGATTTCGTGTCAGCTGCATCGCGTGCCTGACGCGTATCGCTTTCTTTTCCTGTCAAATGTCAAGAGCGCATTTATTGTAGCGCGAAAGTACATTGCACTGAACACGTTTTAAGTGCAGGCATATACTCTGAGCGAGCCCAGAGACAATTCTTACAAGAGCAGCGTGTATCTGAGAGCGCGCGCCCAATTCCAGCGCGCAAGCAGAGATGTTCGCGCTTGGCACTTTAAATTCCACGCGTGAGCAGAGAGATTCGCGCTCGCGCATTATATTAATGTACTTTCGTGCTACAATAATGCGCTCTCTACATTTGAAAGGAAAATAACGCCATAGACGCTGTGCTACTGCTGTTAGGTCAGAGCCAGAGGGAGGGCCGCCAATAGACAAGTCTACATTTGGATTAGCGGTGTGTTGCTCTTATCTTTTTCGGCAACATTTCAACTGTTTCTCATTTTGAGGTGAACTAATCCTTTAACAATTATAGATCACTGTTACAAGTCACTGAATGCTGAGGTTTATTTTGGATTATTGTGTTAACTTCGTGCTAAGATTCCTGGTGCTGCATGGGGTGAGTTGGGGTGTGCATTAAGGCCCTTTGGCTTGCAGCCTATAGGATTGATAATATAATGGTGATTGAAAATGGAGCAGGACTTACCAAACAAAGATCGGCAGAGTGCCAACTCTTTAAAGGTACGTTTTTGTTTGGTAGGCTCCTTGTTCTTTTTTCCAGCCCAGTTCAGTCTTGAAGCCAGTTCATTCGACAACTGGTGTGCCATCATACGGCGGACCCTCACCTCTAGGGTAGTCCCTCCAATGGTGGCGAGATGAGCAGTCTGGCAAATTATTACAAATTTGCAGCGTTAAAGGGATACTCCACTTTTTTAGGCTCATTTTACAACTCCCCCAAAGTTAAACAGTTGAGTTTTATCGTTTTCGAATCCATTCAGCGGATCTCTTAATCCTTCTTTAGAAGAATGTCAGTAACCAGACAGTTTCTGGTCCCATTGACTTCCATAGTATACATTTTTTCCTACTATGGAAGTCAATGGGACCAAAAACTGTCTGGTTACTGACATTCTTCTTCTTCCTCACCAATCTCGTATATTTTAGCAGTAAACGCAATGTATTTATCCCTTAATGTCTGTCCCTCCCCTGCCAAAGCGTACTCTCCTGTCATCTACAGACTGTAGCTGGATGGTTAAAGCATGCAAAAATAAGGCATCAGGAGACCAAAAAGTATTTGTTGATCACGGCAAATATGTATTGCCATTACAGTCAACAGCTCATAATATCTAAGATGTAGGCTAATGCACAATCTGCTTATGACTCCCTTTCTTATAGTCATGTAGCACAGCCATAGGAAATGAATGGTGTGGGCATTCAACAGTGCAAAGCTAGCTACAGTGACCTTATGTATCTCCCAAGTAAAAACAGCTCAAGGTCTTGGATTTCTTGATTCCGCTTTGGTGAAACACCCCTCTATACAGTGCTTCAAGATCGAACATAATTTTCAGCCAATTTGGTCTGTGCAGAATTATTATTTTTTTCAGTCTGAATGTAACTTGGATTGATAAAGGCATACTGAAAAAACAGCAGTTTTAAGGAGATATTGAAATGTGAAATGTGAAATTAACCCATGAGTCTACTGTCATAAAGGTCAGGCAGTTTAAGGAAGTTGTGCATATCAGTGAAGTTTTCTGACAGAATAATGATGTAACAAACTACCATTGCCTGTCGGTTTGTGCCATTTAACAGTGTCTCTTCTGCATGGTCCAGGGCCTCCATGGTGTGGAAGGGCAGCTCCAAGGGCTCCGACAGTGGCTGTACCACAGACTCCAATTGTCCACACCTGCAGGACTGGCGGAATTGCCTAAACTCCTCTCGCAGGTCCTTCACCTCATTGGACAGCTATTGCAAGTGGTGCAAGTTGTTTGCAGAAATAAAATAAAATGAAATAAAAAATGTTGTTTTGCTTACTTTGTGTGCAATAGTGTTCTGTAAAAGAAGAGAAAAGTCAAAAATCTCTGTTAAAAACAGCAATTAAAATTCACAATCATACAGTGTAACTGTACTTTATACATATGTACTCAGGTAACCAATCTGTTATTAAAAATATAAAAACAAAGAAAGTTTCATATAAACAACATAATATACAAATTAAATATACAGTGGTTTATTTTTTTCAGCTACAGTTGATGTAATAGTAGCATTCAAGAAATAAATGTAAAATATAAAAAACGAAATAAACTTTAATGTAGGCCTATAAAATATACAATTCTCATTAAAGCTAATGAATTACGCCCCATTAACTGGACTCCCCCGCACCCTCAGATCACCATAAATGTTAAAGGGATTTTAATGCTAAAATATGCTATTTTTTATGCTGCACTTTCTTCCTATAGTGAATATCAAGCTACAATATATCTGTTTGTCAGCTCAAATGGTTCAGTGGTAGAACTTTTGCCTAGCATGTCAGAGGTCCGGGTTTGGGTTTTAACCCACACTTGTATGTTTTTTTTTTTTATTTATCAAAACTGATTATGTTTATCAGTTGTTGTATATCAGACAGGGATACGTTTGTGTATATTTATGTTTAGTAATTTCACCGGAACGAATAGGCCGTCTCCACAACGGATTGAAGCGCGTGTCCGAGTGCAGACCTTATACAGTGCAGACTGTACACAGCATCCGGGCCACTGATCGCAGCGACAACAAACACTTTGATCACTTGATAAAAAATAATAAAAAATAAAACATTTCAACTCTAGATCGCCTCTTATTAAATTAGACTTATTGTACTAACGTACAATTGATGCTCAGCTAAATAACTGGAGATGTTATATTTATTTGTATTGGTACATTCGTGCCGCAAGATGTTTCTATTATGAAGTACCGGTATGTGCCGGCTATGCCAAAAATCAATTTCAGTGACTGCAGCACTGCGTCGGTTACTACACTAACCATCAAGTTAAAAATCAGCCTAGTATTTGATTTGGTACAATTTATTAATATCGAACATTAAGCAAGCTTACCAGTACGCATGTGCCAAGGGTCCAGAAATGAGCTGTGTCCGGTGCAGTACGTTGGGTATACTACCCGTTGATCTCCCGGTCAACCAAAAATCGATGGATTTTCAATCATATTTCCCGGTCAACTATATTTCGATGCATTTTCTATCATATTTCCCGGTCAACTATATTTCGATGCATTTTCAATCATATTTCCCGGTCAACTATATTTCGATGCATTTTCAATCATATTTCCCGGTCAACTATATTTCGATGACTTTTCAACAACCGCGTTGTTTCTCTGTCCACTATAAATCAATGACTTTTCAAAACATTCAGGGATCACCCGGTAACCAAATATCAATGCTTAATCAATCATAAAGATAACTATAGATCAATGTTGTTCCAATATTGTTGCCATCAACATTAATAACATCAGGTTTTCATCGATATTGTAATGGTGATTCAACATTTATTTTGCATTGAAATTTCAATATCAACCATAATGATGATTCAGATGGAAAAACAATGTTTATTCAATGTTGGCTTGCTGTCTGGGATTTTAGATTTGACACATTTAAAAGGTGTGCTGTATTATTTATATTATATTAATTATGCGTTATATTATTCAAAAGAAATTGTGGTTTACTTTGCATCTGAGCATTAAAAGTGGTAGCCTATTTTAGGGGGGTAGGCTACATGGCTTAATATGCAAAATGTCAATATTTTCATATATTATGCCTATATTTTAATTTATATTTTAAATATAAATATATTTTTTCCTTTAATAAAACAACATGCATTTTTTTTATTCGTTACCTGTCCTTTATTTTGACATAACTTATTGGGAAAAAGACATTTGACTGTAAACTGATTAAGAAATTGTTGCATGTTTAAGTGTGAAGCACTGTATAATTTTGTTCCCATTATTTATGCCTTATTAGCCTAAAACAAGAAACAAATAAAATTAAACCTGCACGATTAAATCTTTGAAACTCTAAAGAATGGACGGATTAATAAAACGTCCTTGATTAAACTCAAGTTCGCTCATTATAATCAACAAAATTCACACGATGTAAAAAAAGAGCTTTAGTAATTGACAACTAAAGTAATTATAAAGGGAACCTTCTTTACTTGTTTTTAAAATAGGGCAATAGCATATGGCCTAAGAAAAAAATCCCAGATTTTTTTTTATTTTAGAAAAGAAATCTGATTCATGATTTAAACCGATTTTTAAATCAATATTCCAATGCCGAAGAAATTTTACAAAACAAGTTTTAATATAGTTCTTAATCATTCATTTAGCAGTCAAATTTATAACTGCAACAAGATGATTAAAATATAACAGTAACGTTATTATCTTAATGCTTGAAAGACCTTTATTTTTATTTATTTAATACTAGCCCATCGTGAATCTAACATCCACTCAGCTTTAAGAGCTGTTCAGATTAAAACTGCAGCTCCGCAGTTAGTCAGAGTCATGGACGGAGGACCTGTTCATATTTTTTCTAGTTTATATTTCCATCTCGTTATGCCGCTGGTTTAGTTTTTTTTTTTTTTTCTTATAGAACTTATTTGACGACCTGGTGTGCGTTTTTTATTATTTTATTTTACAGCCCTGCTTGTTTTAATGTTTTTATTAAATATCTGTATTGACTGCATGGTCATATTATCGAATTATTTACTGCCATGCGACCTACAAAAGTAAAGCTTGGCGAGTCGATGAAAGAGCATTGCTGCAGGTTGCTTTCGGTGGATATGCTGTGCTTGTGCTCCCGCGGTCGTCTTCATTTCGTCGGATTAATCACCTATTTTCGTTTGCTGCATGTTTTTTTTTAAACACGCTAAAAAATAAATCAGAGTTTGTGAGAGGAAAAAATATAAGTCTGGTATAAGTTGCATTACATTACATTTAGAAATAATAACGGCTGGCCTAATAATGTTATAATGTACCAACAGGATATTTTTAGTTCCCTTCACTTTACAACAAATCATTTACATTTAACAAATTTAGTGAAAGTGACATTCAGCCAAGTATGGTGACCCATACTCAGAATTTGTGCTCTGCATTTAACCCATCCGAAAATGCACACACACACAGAGCAGTGAACACACACACACACACTGTGAGCACACACCCGGAGCAGTGGGCAGCCATTTATGCTGCGGCGCCCAGGGAGCAGTTGGGGGTTCGATGCCTTGCTCAAGGGCACCTAAGTCATGGTATTGAAGGTGGAGAGAGAACTGTACATGCACTCCCCCCACCCACAATTCCTGCCGGCCCGGGACTCGAACTCACAACCTTTCGATTGGGAGTCCGACTCTCTAACCATTAGGCCACAACTCCCACCACAGAACAAAAACAAGAATTAAAAATATATAATTCTAATGGAAGTGCTAACGCCAGAACGTCTGGTGAACGACTGCTTTTTCCAGTGAATATGTGCGCGAGGCACCAGTGCGATCAAACAGCTGAAACAAATAATACTTAATTTTTGGTCACACATAAGGCATAATTAAAAAATGCAAAGTGTTGGTAGTTTGGAAAAATCAAGAATAATAACAGGGTTAATACTAATTATTGCTAAATGCTGGACCGTTCCCAATTCGCTCTGCATATGGAACCTGAAGATTAAACCAAGAATGAACCGAAATGAAAATGAAATGAAAACATTTAGCTTATATATATATATAGGCCTTATATTTATTTACTGTTTAATAACAATAGCATGCATATGATCCTTTGTGTAAAGGTGTTTCTTAAATTGTTGTTTAGTAGACTGTAGCCTAAGACTATACTACTATTTGAAATGTTACAATGTCATATCATAATGTTATTGTTGTTTTACTTCCTCCTTTTATCTCATTTTACAATTACATTCATTTCGCAAGCCGTCCCTTTGTGCCACCTGGCGGTAGTTTGGCGAATGATTTTAACACGCGACTGAATTACAGTTACCGCTGCGGCACCGGTATGGTAAAGTTTTTTGCAATTTCCAACAATAAGGCCTGTTTTGCCTTGTTCTTATATGCACAATATGACCTCAAGGTTAGATTATTGTAATGCTTTATTGGGTGGTTGTTCTGCACGCTTAGTAAACAAACTACAGCTAGTCCAAAATGCAGCAGCAAGAGTTCTTACTAGAACCAGGAAGTATGACCATATTAGCCCGGTCCTGTCAACACTGCACTGGCTCCCTATCAAGCATCGCATAGATTTTAAAATATTGCTTATTACTTATAAAGCCCTGAATGGTTTAGCACCTCAGTATTTGAATGAGCTCCTTTTACATTATAATCCTCTACGTCCGCTACGTTCTCAAAACTCAGGCAATTTGATAATACCTAGAATATCAAAATCAACTGCAGGCGGCAGATCCTTTTCCTATTTGGCGCCCAAACTCTGGAATAACCTACCTAACATTGTTCGGGAGGCAGACACACTCATGCAGTTTAAATCTAGATTAAAGACCCATCTCTTTAACCTGGCATAGACATAACATACTAATATGCTTTTATTATCCAAATCCGTTAAAGGATTTTTAGGCTGCATTAATTAGGTAAACCGAAACCGGAAACACTTCCCATAACACCCTATGTACTTGCTACATCATTAGAAGAATGGCATCTACGCTAATATTTGTCTGTTTCTCTCTTGTTCCGAGGTCACCGTGGCCACCAGATCCAGTCTGTGTCCAGATCAGAGGGTCACTGCAGTCACCCGGATCCAGTATGTATCCAGACCAGATGGTGGATCAGCACCTAGAAAGGACCTCTACATCCCTGAAAGACAGCGGAGACCAGGACAACTAGAGCCCCAGATACAGATCCCCTGTAAAGACCTTGTCTCAGAGGAGCACCAGGACAAGACCACAGGAAACAGATGATTCTTCTGCACAATCTGACTTTGCTTCAGTCTGGAATTGAACTACTGGTTTCGTCTGGTCAGAGGAAAACTGGCCCCCCAACTGAGCCTGGTTTCTCCCAAGGTTTTTTTCTCCATTCTGTCACCGATGGAGTTTCGGTTCCTTGCCGCTGTCGCCTCTGGCTTGCTTAGTTGGGGACACTTCATCTACAGCGATATCGTTGACTTGATTGCAAATAAATGCACAGACACTATTTAACTGACCAGAGATGACATAACTGAATCCAATGATGAACTGCCTTTAACTATCATTTTTGCATTATTGACACTGTTTTCCTAATGAATGTTGTTCAGTTGCTTTGACGCAATGTATTTTGTTTAAAGCGCTATATAAATAAAGGTGACATTGACATTGACATTGACACAAGAATGAAAACACATCCCCAAAAATTGCTTGCCTTGTCTCTAATCTAAATGAAAACACCCTCCTTTGCCCACTGTGGAATGTTACAGTAAATAAACACAACAACTAAAATGACCTTTTCCTGGGCTAACTTTGCGTCCACTTCAGGTAATTGATAATACTGAAGGACACTGATCACATTAAAACGTTAAACAAAGAAAGACCAGCCTAAGACTAATTAAACAAAACCTTTATTATGTATTATGTAATTTAATATATAATAATATATAATCTTGTCTAAATGTTTTTATTAAGCTATGTAAATTATTTTACTAATTGTTGTTGTTGGTGTTGGTAATATATTATTTAAAAAAAATAATAAAATAAAAAATAAACAGACTGGGCATTCCAAACAAAATTGATTTTAATACTATAGGTGATGTACTTGTTGATGAGTGTCTTAAAGTGAAAAACACTTACTGTAGTAGTAGTTGGCAGTAAAAAAGGGCTCACTAACCATTGGACACACCAGTGGACATTATCTGTCACACCATAGTGTGAAATTCAGCGTATGCTTGCTCTATAAACATTCAAAATATTTGTATAGATAGCTTGAATTTTGTCTTTGTAAACAAACTGATTTAAATTGAAAACAGATTCTCCCTTATGTCCTGTCCAAAGGTGTGTCCACTGTCATATGGAGATGACTCAACTTTGCCAACTTCGCAGCTGAATCTGACTTAATAACTAGCTTATTAATAAGTTATTAAAATGTCTCCATGATATTTTTTCCAGACACATTTATTACTTTTGCCAGTGTTTTGCGACAAGCTTTATTTGTGAGATTGAACACAGATAGTATTACATCCATATTTATGGGCTCATATTGATCTATTTAATAAAAAAAAACAATCCTTTTAAATCCTTTAACTGATAGTATTAATTGATCAAAGATCTTGCTAATGGTTAACTGTTCAATATGAACATAGTCTTTACCTTTCAAGTTAAGCTTTAAGAACTTGATTAGCTTGTTTAGGTGTGTTTGATTAGGGTTCGAGCAAAACTTTGCAGGAAGGTGGACCTCAAATGAGAGCCAAAACTCGAAACACTGTTTCTTAATATATATTTATGTGTGGGTGTTTAATGTGCTTCAAATCAGAGAGGATATCATGTGGAGCAGCAGACCAGAGGGATGCGTGAGACAGCTGTAACTGGAGATTATTGTTTATTATTGACCCAGATTATTGTTCCACTTTAACAGCAACTTTTTTTAAATCACACTCTTACTTGATCAGGGGCCGGATCCACAAAACATTCTTAACTGCCAATTTCTTATTATTTTCTAACTTAAGAAAAAAGATAAGAACATTTTGTATTCCCAAAAAATCTGGACAAACTGTGCATCACTATAAAGTAAATAAAACACAGAAACAACCAAACAGAACAGACAGAAACAGCATCAGGAGATAATTAAAATGCCAGGGAATAAAAATAAGTTTTCAATTTAGATTTTTTAAAATAGCAATTGAAGGTGCAAGGCGGATGTCGAGAGGCAATTGGTTCCATATACGTGGGGCGGCAACGGCAAAGGCTCTATCTCCCTTAGATTTTAGTCGGGAGCGAGGGATAGATAAAAGAGCCATGTCTGAAGATCTTAAAGATCTAGTGTGAGCAAGAGGAGTAAGAAGATCTCTAATATATAAAGGAGCTTGATCATTAAGAGCTTTAAAAACAAATAATAGAATTTTAAACTGAATTCTAAAATGGATCGGGAGCCAATGAAGCGAGGCTAAAATTGGGGTAACATGATCGTATTTCTTTGTCCCGGTCAACAGCCTTGCAGCAGCATTTTGGACCATCTGGAGCCGAGCAAGTGATGACTGAGGAAGACCCAAGTACAAGGAATTACAGTAATCCAGGCGAGAAGTAATAAAAGCATGAATAACCTTCTCCAAATCGTAGAATGACAAAAAAGATTTTAGTTTGGAAATTAACCACAACTGATAAAAACTATTTTTTACAACCAAATTAATTTGTTTGGTTAAACAATATATGACACCAAGGTTCCTGACATGAGAGGAAACTGAGGGATAATAGTTAACCAGTTCCCTAGTGAGATTAATTCTCAGTTTTGGTGGACCAAAGACAATAACTTCTGTTTTGTCCTCATTAAGTTGGAGAAAGTTAATCGATAACCATTCCTTAATGTCCCGAATACAGTCCATCAAGGTCTGAATGGACTCGTCGGCTTTTAAAGGGAGATACAGCTGTGTATCATCAGCATAAAAATGGAAATTAATGGGGGTAGAAGATGAAGAGAAATCTCCACAGAAAAGGACCTGTCTCTAAGATAAGAACTAAACCACTTCAAGGCTATACCCTTAATACCAAATGAGTGCTCTAGACGTATAATAAGAATATTATGGTCAACAGTATCAAAGGCAGCTGTAAGATCAAGTAGGATCAATACAGCATTTTTACCAGCATATACTGCAACTAAAATGTCATTGAGCACTTTTAGCAAGGCAGACTCTGTGCTATGATGGGCAGTAAAACCAGATTGAAGAGGTTCTAATAACTTGGCTGTATTTAAAAACAGGTTCAATTGAGATAACACAACTTTTTCTAAAAGTTTTGATAAAAATGATAACTTAGAGATTGGCCGAAAATTATTCAAGCAACCCTCATCCAAACTTCACACTTCATCTACAGCGATATCGTTGACTTGATTGCAAATTAATGCACAGACACTATTTAAACTGAACAGAGATGACATCACTGAATCCAATGATGAACTGCCTTTAACTATCATTTTGCATTATTGACACTGTTTTCCTAATGAATGTTGTTCAGTTGCTTTGACGCAATGTATTTTGTTTAAAGCACTATATAAATAAAGGTGACTTGACTTGACTTGACAATGAGTCAACATTGACCCTTGTTCTTCATAACTTCTGCAATTTGCTCTGGCATACTGGATATTAATCTCTGGGCAAAATCCTGACTGATGGTGATCCATGAGTTTAATGAGGTTATCATAATTTGTGGACTTCTGCTTGTCACCTTGCCTAGGACTGACCACAGGTTCTCTATGGGATCCGGGTAGTTTCCTGGCCAGAGATCAAACATTTCAATGTAATGATCTTTTTGTCACTCTTGTTTGTGACACGGTGCTCCATAATGCTAGAAAATGCATGGATCATCATTAAATTGCTCATGAATCATTGAAAGAAGTCGCTATTGCAGGTTATTTTGAAACCATCCTTCTTTCATGGCAGTGCTTTTGGGCAGAATTATGAGAGAGCCCACTCAGCTGGTTTAAAAACAACCCCACACATGGATGGCCTCAGGATGCTTCACTTGTTGGCACAACACAGGACTCATGGTAGCATTCACCTTTTCTTCTATGAACAATCGATTTTCCAGATGTCCCAAACAGTCGAAAGAGAGCTTCTTCAGAGAAAATAACTTTGCATATTCTGCTGTCCATTCCTTGTACTTCCTGCAGAATTTCAGTCTGTAGTGGCATCTTTGCAGCCCTTTGTGACACCAGGCCATTGTCTAAAAGTCTTAGCCTCATTGTGCATGCAGATGCTCTCCCACCAACCTGCCATTCCTGAGCAAGCTCTGCTCTGCTAGTGACAGAATTCCTAGCTTACTCCTCAAGAGGAGATGGTCCTGGTGCTTGCTGGACACTCCGGGATGTCCTGAAGACTTCTTCACAAGTTCTTGATGAACTGGTTCTTTCAGGTGCAATTTTCAATGAACTAGCTTAAACGTTTGAGAAAGAAAGTTTTTAGTAAGGCGGGTTGCTAGTTGATGCCAGGTTCAAATCAGACCCTAATTTCTTGTAGCAATTTCCTTGCATTGAGGCCATTCTGATGCAAAGTGATGATGGCTGCACGTGTTTCTTTGCAGGTAACCACGCTAACAAGAATACGGTTGAAAGTGCTTCTTCCTTCCTTTAAATCAGTCAATTATTGTTTGAAAACATTGTTTCTTGAAATACTGTGCGAATGTGTTATTGACAACATAATATATTTATTAACAGAACAATATCCTCAAAATGTTGGTGGTAAAATGTTCTATCTTTGTTAAACCATCACATTAGAAGAATGTTTTATTAAAACATTTCATGACCTCAAACCTCAATGATGTTCGTATAACGTTCTACTAATGTGGCTGAGAGAATGTACTTCAACTGTTGTCTTGAAACATTGTGCCAATGTGTTTTTGAGAACATTTCGTAATCTGTTACCTCAACGACATCCTCAAAATGTTGTGGATAAAATTTTCTCTCTTTGTTAAACCGTCACATCAGAAGAACATTTTATTTAAACATTTCATCAACTCAAGCCTCAAAGATATTCTTAAAACATTCTACTAATGTAGCTGAATTTATGTTCTTCATTTGTTATATTGAAGCATTGTCACAATGTTTTATTTACAATATTTTAGAATCTGTTTCCTCAAAAACATCCTCAAAATGTTGTGGATAAAATGTTCTAGCTTTGTTTACACATCACATTAGAAGAATGTTTTATTAAAAAACATGTTTATTTGTTTATTTAAAAGGATCCCCATTAGCTGACGCCGAGACGACAGCTAGTCTTCCTGGGGTCCAAACAATACATTCAAAACCCAATAATTACAATCACAATTACTCCCAAATATATCATATGTAAATACACATAAGAGAACAAAAAAAATAACAATACAAAAAGTACTAATTAAAATAATAATAAAATAATGAAAAACAACATACAGTAGCAAATAATACAACCTCACTCAACCAATCCAGACAATATTATGATGTTAAAAACAAAAACAGTCTTAGTCTTTTTTAAAACCAGTTTTTCCCTTGATTTCTCGAACCTCAACTGGAAGTTTGTTCCAAAACACAATTGACCTATAAAACACGGTCCTCTTCATAGAGTCAGATTTAGGTAGGGGTAAAGAAATCTGTCGAAATCTGTCCCTCTTGTGTAATGTGAATGCATATCTGAATAGTCAATTATATTATCATAAAGAAATTTAGGAGTCCGAGTATTAATAATTCTATGAAGGTATACTAACATATTAACAGATAGTCTATGCTTGACTATCAGCCAAGCAAGACGTTCATGCATCTCTGCAACACTCGTTCTCGAAGAACAACCAAGAACCAGTCTTGCAGCCTTGTTTTGAGCCACTTGTAATTTTTTTAAATTACTGCTTGATGCAGCAGACCATACAACAGAACAGTAATCCAAATGACACAAAACCAATGTACAAACAACACGACTAAACAGCTGTGAATTTAGAAACTGCACATTTACGCATAACTGCAACAGCTCTACCCATTTTAGCAACAACTGTGTTAATGTGATCAGACCATGACAATGTGGAATCAAGCCAAAGTCCAAGAAGCTTCACCTTTTTTACTTGCTGTATATTTTGACCATTTACTTGTATATTAATTTTAGGATTATCAACATTTAGGACTGATTTTAAATTACTTTTACTCGTATATAAGTCACTCAATGACCTAGAACTGAAATACATTGCAGATACAGATAATTCAGATAATGCAGATACAGATAATAAGTCAGTTAGAAATACCAAGGGTTTACACAAAACGAGGAGAATCTGCTTTTATTTATTATGCTGCCCGCAGTTGGAATCATTTTCCAGAAGAGATCAGATGTGCTAAAACATAAGCCATTTTTAAATGTAGACTCAAAACTCATCAAGTAAATTTTTTAATTTAAGTTTTTAAATTACTTGTTTTATTTTTGTGATTATTTTTTCATGATTATTTACTTCGAATTACCACTGTGTACGAAATGTGCTATATAAATAAACATGCCATGACTCATTATTTGCTATAACAAACAATTTTCAAATACACATTGTTACAGCAAACAAAACAAAAAAACATTAAATGTTAAAAAGTCAGAGTTCAAAAGCCCAACTAAAGTAAACACTGATCTCCATCATGGTAGTGGGAAAAAACAATAAAGAAAAAAACATCTAAACCTCTGTAACTATAAATAAGATCTTCTGTAGACATCTGACAGAAATAAAGTCAGTCTGGTTAGTAATGTGAAGCTGGTGAAGCTGTTTTAAAAGTGGTTTAATCAGATCTTGAAAGATTTAATTGTTTTATTTCAGTTGATTCATCTAACCCCTGATTTCCTCTGCACACGTCTGCAGTGTGTTACAGCTCCAATGCGGCTACTGGAGCTGATCACTGCCACTCTAGTCAATGCTTGTGTTTACACCAGACACGCCACGACACTTTTCAAAAGCATCCTAGAAGCGGCTCTCCATGCCCCTTCGCTAAAGATAGGAACCTAGTCTATTTTTGACGCACACGGCATCCAGACTGCAAAGCAAATACAAAATAAGTCAAAAATCATGTACATTTCAAAATAAACACCCTGTGCAGATTCCCAATCATATTTCACATTACTATGTTAATGCTAGGAAGCCAGAAATAGATTATGAGAAACCTCTCCAAGTTGAAAACCTCACATTAATGTGCGACACCACAGATCCTTTTTACAAGGACAATTAAAAAAAGGGACGTGGTTTGAAGTTTAATTGCAAGTATTGTAGGAGTGAAATAAGCGTAATTAAACCAGGCAAAAAATTAACATTTAGCCAACACAAAAATTAAGAAAAACAATGTTGGACAGGCATATCACGTGGTACTGCTGCACTTCTGATCCACTTCTGGTGTGAGTTGGCACCGCGTAAAGGACTTAACAAAACCTCATCGGAGCCGTAACGCGCCACAGACGTGTGCAGTGAAAATCAGGGGTCAGGCTGTGGCTGAAGTCAGTTGAAGTTCTTGTGTTTCTCTTTCCTTCATTGATTCTGCTTGTTAACAGCAGATGTTGATCACTAATGCGCAATAATCAATTAATCATATAATTATCTCATTAACTTTAACTCTTTGAGGACTTGAGATATGATTTGAAATACTTGATTGTGAATTGAAAGTCCCACTTCTGGTCTTAAAGACAATGATTAGCTTCAGGTGTGTTAAATTAGAGTTGGAGCTATACTCTGAAGGAAAGTCGCCTGGAAGGGCCAAGTTAGCCCACCCCTGCATTACAGGGACATTTTTTAAAGGTATGATCTTACTCAAATGTTCTTTTAACTTAATCTTGATTTTAAATTCAACATTCTAGGAACCAAGGTTATTTTCATGAATGAAAACTGAAACTAAGACTAAAACTATCAGTTAAAAAACATTTCCGTTAACTGAAATAAAATGGAAAATTCATAATAAATGGAAAAATGAAACAAAACTAGCAACAGTTATTGAAAAACTAACTGAAATAAAATAATAATTATCAAAATTAAGTATTAGTTTTCGTAATTAATAAGCTCTCATCCTGTATAATACATTTACCTGTAGATGGCGCTTTATGCACGTGAGGTTAGCTGAGGCTGACAGCAACATCAGTTAACTGATAAATACGACAAACATGAATCATGGCAGGGTGTAGGAAATGACAAAACCCTGTCTGAGACTATTTCAAATTTAATTCCGAAAGAGGACGCTGAATAATACAATTTTTGGCGTTGAAATTAAGGGGGAAAATCCCACAAACCTTAAAGTACATTAGCAAACCAACCATCGTGAAGAATAAAAAACCTTCATGGTGAAAGATTCAGAAAGGAAGTCAACGAGGGTGCTAGTAGTTCTCAAACTCAATTGCAGCTGCAGACTCTGACATTATGCTTCCAAAAATCTGAGATTTGGCTAACAAATTCAACTTGACATAAGAAACGAGAAAATGCACTGGTAGATTTGTTTGTTGAGACTGGCATGTCCACTAGACTATGTGATTCAGTAGTCATTTTAATGCTGCTCTAGAACTCAGATTCATCACTCCCAGTGCTGCAAGGATCAATTCCTTAATTGTGCTAAAAATGCAAACTGCATCTCAGCGAGTAAAAGAAATGCTGAGAGAGTATCTGCATGTTTTCAGCATTGCCCATCGAATCAATCGCAGCATGCTTTGCTAAATTTGCGTCACATTTGCCATCCACACAAGAAATAGAAGAAATAGCCAATAGCATCAAAAACACCCTGGATGAATGGGGTATACCAGAGAGCAAAATTTTGCTCATTGTAACAGATAACGGCTCAAACATGATCAAAATCAATCAAAAATCATAAAAAATCATAGCCCTTAAATGTTTTGAACTTTCTTTTATGACAGACTTGTTTCAAGATGGGTTCTTGAAATTCCAGCGTATGCCATGCATGGCATATACCTTGCAGCTTGCAGTTAAGGATGAATTGAAAGTTCCAAGTGATGTTCTCAGCCAAGCAAGATTAATCGTTCATGCTATACGGAAGCCCTCCGTGGCAAATGAACGGATAATTCAAAGGTATGGTTTATGTTTTATATTTAACTTTCTTACACTTACACACCCTTAAAATGGCATATAAGGATTATGAGGACTCTCCATAGACTATATTTTATCCTTACAGCACCTGGTATTCCCAGGCGGTCTCCCATCCAAGTACTTAGCAGGCCCGAACCTGCTTAGCTTCCGAGATCAGACAAGATTAGGCATAGCCTTTTTTTTTTTTGGAAGAAATTAATCAATTCAAACATACATATCAAATATGAACATACGAAAATACATAAGATGCTTTCTTTGACATAATACTACTAAAATTTCAATTTGACAGACATCTTACTTACAAACATTTAAAAAAGGAGTCATTAAATAGTTTAATCTTTTAAAAATGGCAATTCCATCCCCATGTCATTTAAAACCTTTAAGACTTCATGAGTAAAAACATAATAAAAAACATCCATTGTTTCCACCAACTTAAAATAATAAAACAGATATTCAACATATTTCTCAACTTTTCTCCTAAACATTTTCCACACATCAATTAAAACATTTTCCTTTTTCATCACCACTCTTCTTTCCCATACCGCACATTTCATCAACATCACAAGTAAATTAATGATCTTCTTGTTTTTACAATTCTCATTAATCCCCAACATTAACACATTTTCCCACTCAAATTTCCCAATTCCCTCTCCTCTCAAAATTAAAATCATGCTTTTACATCTCTCATTAAAAACTTTCAGCTCATCACAATATAAAAACCCTTCATCTGCATCTTGGCATACTTTACATGTGGCACTTTCCTCCATCCCCATTTTGTTTAAAATCACATCTGTGAACACTGCTTTGCTCCTGATAAAATACTCCATATTCTCCAGTTTAGTCTGTACAATTTTCACATTTATGTTCCCCCATATATTCTCTTCTTTTACATCATTGAACATCCGTAGTAGGGCTGTAGCTATCGAATATTTTAGTAATCAAGTATTCTACCAAAAATTCCATTTTATCGAGTAATCGGATAAAATGTGTTTTTGCTTAATTAAAGTGCAATATTAATTATGTAGGAGAAAATAAGACTCCTGGGTCTCTTAAAATGAACGACTAAGTTTCCTTTTTTAGAAAAAAAAAAAATATATATATATTTTTAAATGCATAGAATGCAATGCATACATCAAAAATAAACATTTAATTATAACTCATTGTTTCTCTGTCTGTACCTGTACTGTGAACAATGACAATAAAGTTGATGAATTAAGTGCATTTAAGTGCCATTCAGTCGGGGTTTTAAATAAAGTATTTTCTGAGATGCACATTAAACATTAAACACATAAAACATTAATTTAATTTATCTTTTAATTATTGAATATTAACTTAACTTTTTGGTAAGCAAAGGGCATTTACTATTAAAAATAAAGCTTGGAAGAAATGTTGTGTGATTAAACCTGAAAAAAAAAAAAGTTAGATTTTTCTTTTTTTTTTTTTTTTGTAGTAGGCTATGTACATTCGGCTGAACAATAGTCTTTAACCAGACTTTTATTTTGACGGGTTGACGTACCTTTACAGTTCTGTGTATGTGATGTGACGCTAGTTTTACTCAAATCAAACGGTTAGATGCTCATGAAGTGACTGTCAGAACAGTTCTGGAGATGTTGTTCATGTGTTCACGTCTTATTTAGTGAGACAGCAGACGCTGAAATCACCGGAGCATCACGCACGCTTCAGTGTGTTAATAAAGGAAGACACGCTTCTGCTCCATTCATTAACAGAGACACGCAGAACATGCAGGATTCATATTTAAATAGACTGTTCTGGCTTAATATTTACAGATATTAGTCCATATCGTGATTTGATGTAAGTGCAATGACCTATTCTTGATTAATTCATTAAAAATTTGGCAAATTCCGTGCCATTCCGCATTAACCTGTAAATTCCGTTTTTACGACTGGAATTCCGCAATTCCCTCCGCGTCTTCTGCATCGCGGAAATCATAGGGCCCTAGTTGTGGTATCCTAGCTCTATCTTGCAAAGGACACACGCCACAAAGTTATCTTTACGTTTGACCGCGTGCTCAAATCAAAACACTGCTGACTCCTTGCAGTCATAGACAGTAAAAGCTTGCAGTATGCGACTTCAGACGCAGCGCTTGTCTCCTTCCGCTTTGTACGTGATGTAAACGCGTTGTGTCACATTAAATAAATCATTGCGAAAGAACTTGACGTGAGATTTAAAATAAATTAAAAGAGGCTTCGAGGCAGAGGAATTTGCCTCGATAATTTTTTGTAATCGAGTTACTCGAGGAATCATTTCAGCCCTAGTCCGTATCCAGTATTCGTTTACAACAGGTTTCTTAAAAACAGCATCTCTAAAAAAACAATAAAACATTTTCACTGTACATTCTTTAAAAGAACACAGTTTTTTCCCCCAGCCTCACATACACATCTTTCCCATGTTTCTCTTCTTCCATGTTGTCAATTCTCTTTATCCACTCTTGAGGTATAGCATTCTTAATTACGTGATACTTGTTTGTTATCTCTTGTCTGCTATAATCCTCCTTTGCCTCCTCCATCACATCCACAATGTATTGCACAGGTAAAAACCCCTCTTTGTATTCGTATAAAACATCTCTGACTTTTGTGATTCCCACATCCAACCTCTTCTTAAAAAAACATCCTTCCCTTGATTTAAAATGCAGTTGTTTAAAAATAAAGGCTGATTTAAAATGTTCTCTCTACCATGTAGCTTAAAATGCACATTAGTTAAAAATTTGCCCCATTCCCCCATCAGTTCTTCATAAAAATCTGGCAACCCCTCCGTCATCCATTGACTTTCATCCATAAAATGTTGTCCCCCAAATTTAAATTACTACACATACTTAATTTCCCATTGTTCTCTTCCATGCCACTTCGTTTTCTTAATCCAAGTACTTTTTTATTATTTTCACTCTCAAGCTGTTCAATCTTTGTTCCACATCCATTAACCCCAGTCCTCCCTTCTCCACTTCTCCTATTAAAGTGTTATACTTTATACTAATAGTTGTATCTGCTATGTCTCTCCCTTTCACTCCGTACACTTGGTTAGTTTTAATTATACTCGGCATGACTTCCTTCAATCTGTTGGCTAAAATTTTAGATACAATATTTAAATCAGTATTCAGCATTGTAATCGGTATGTAGTTCTTTAAATCTGTCTTCTCTCCTTTTCTCTTGTATATCAATTTCATTAAACCCATTCCCATTCTTTGATTTAATTCTCCTTTCTTAAAAACATCTTTCTATACTTCTTTTAAAATGCTAGTTAAAGAATCCTTAAAAACTATATAAAATTCACTCCCCAAACCATCTACACCTGGACTTTTCTTTTTGTTTAATTCACTTATTGCTCTTTTTATCTCTTCTTCTCTTATCTCTTCAACACACTCTTTTTTTGTCTACTTCTCCTACTGTTGCTTTTATTCGCTTCAGTATTTCCAGTTTCTCTTCTTCCCTCAACCCCTCAGTACTAAACAGGTTCTTATAGCATGCTTTTATTTCTTTTAATATTTCCTCATTTGTTTCCACCACTACACCATTTTTTCCTCTTATTTCTTTAATCATTCCAGCCTTCCCTCTTATTTTCTCTAAATTAAAGATTTTTTTTTTAATTTTTCCACCCTCCACAGTATATTTAGCTTTACTTCTTAGTCTTGCACCTTCATATTTTTTCTCTTTCATTTCTTTGAATGTTGTATATCTTTCCCTTTCTCATTTAATTCCTTTTCCAATTTTTCTCTCCTTCTTCCTCTTACGTATCTTACATTTTCTAAGTGGCCTCTCTCCTCGCATTTATAGCTCTTACACCCTAGGCAGTCCTTCACCACATAGTCTGGGCTCATGCACAGCCGACAAGTCTTCACCTGATGGCTGTGCATCACCCAAAAGTATTGTGGACCCTCTGCAGTTTCTATTTTTGTGCTGTAAGGGAGGGAGGCCACCTCCTTCAGGAACCGTGCCTTTATATATCTCGTCCCATCCACAATGCTGGTGCCAGGATAAACACGCCACTTTATTTTTGAAATTGGGGAAACCCCCCAAACCTCCAGTTTATTTAAAATCTCTTCATCAGCAAGGTAGACGGGCAGATGCATGAAGGAGACAACATAGTCTCTGTTCTGTAGTTTTTTCACATTGCAGTTGAAACCATTAATCATTAATCCATCTGTTAAAACCTCCGTATCCTCCTAATGTTCCAGTGTCACCAAGTATTCCCTCGCTTGCTTTGGTCTCACTGCTAAAATCCTCCCGACTCCAATCTGCTCCGCCTTGATAATGTCCACTGCCCGCGCATCTTTCACGTCTCCTAAATCCACCGTTACTGTTGCTTCTTTCAAGTAAATTCTCTCCTTTCTTGTTTCCTTATCCAATCCACTGCCATCTCGTTGTCGTTTATTCAGTCTGTTGTAATTGCCATGCCGTGATCCGTCGTCCATCGCTGAATTCATTGCCGTAGGTCCGTCCATTATAGGACTTCCAAAACAGACAGAACGCTCAGCAGACCGTCGTCATGGACCCTCTCAGCATATAGCAGGTGAGTACCATGAATCTTCTGAATCTCAACAGTTTATACCAAGTGTAGAGGAACAGGCCAAAACTGATCTCCACACTTATCAATGGCACAAACAGGGAGCGTGACCCAAAGGAACATGAGACATCAGATTGTCACGAGTTTCTTGTATTGCTGCCGTAGCTTACTCTACCCCAGATATATCTATGAAAAGGCTTGTAAATACTGGTATTCTACCACTAGCTATACATCTTGAGAACAGATTTAAGCAATTAATGAATGTGGGTGAGGAATCCCCAAATGTGATTAAACATGGATCGGATCAGCCAGCAGCTAACACCGCTACTAACAGGCGCTCAAGGTCGAGTAGACAGCGGCATTCAGCTCAGAGTGCAGCCGAGCCCAAGACTCTGATAGTGGGTGATTCTATTATCAGTATGGGATGAAAATAGACTCAAAATGATTAATAGATGCACGCAAAAATATCAATGTACTACATCAGTTTTATACATGTATTTTACGAACCACAAACAAATGCCTTTCAATTTGATTCGGGATTAAATGATTGTGCAGTGATTTATACATATACAGACATGTTTGCGAATAAGAATGTTCTGTTCTGCATTAATATATCATAAATTGCTCGTGCAAAAAGGATTCCATGCATATGTGGATCGGGTGACACGCGTGCATTAATTGACATCTATTTCGAGTCGATCTTGTTTGGTTCATTTGGATTTGAGACTTAATTTTCACAGTTTTCAGCGTTTCACGTCCCACACACACACAACTACTAAGGTACAAGGCCCGGAGTAATTCATGAACGTGTAAACGATTTGAAAAATTTGCGAATGTGCGTCACTTCACTGAAACAAATGCTTTTCAACCGGTGTCTGCAGTGATAAGAATCACATGAATGTGAAGTATTTTGTTCAAATAGAGACATATTTGTGAATACAAACGTTATAGTTTGAATTAGAAATTATCATAATTTGTGCATGTAGGCATTAAAATGTGCATTTGTGAATCAGGCGACGCGCGTGCATTCATCCGCATTTATTCTGAGCTTCTGAGTCGATTCTATTTGAATTTTGAGACTTTCGTTCAGCCCTTTTAAGCCTTTCCTAATCCACACACACACAGCTCGAGATCCACGCGCAGCTGAGGCCAAAGAGAACACTTGATGACACTACAGCCCCACTCACGTGCGCATTCCATTGTGTACTGTACCCAAAAAAAGGCCTACATAACAAGTGGGAACCCAGTGTGCCTGTAGCTTTCTCTATTTCAGTTTTATCACCTGATAGAAAGTCTAAGGCCATCTCAAGCCGAAGGGCAAACTCATGTAATCTGGGGCCTATTATGCAACAAACTAAGATTGATGTAAAGACACAAAGCACAGCCATCAAGTTAGAATCTTTAAACATTCGCTCACTAAAAAATAAATAATTTCTTATCAATGACTTTATAACCACAAACAACCTGGATTTTATGTTTCTAAATGAAACATGGCTAGAAGATAGCTGCAATGCAACAGTCCTTAATGAAGCAGCCCCTCCTAACTTCACTTACATGAGTGTCTGCAGGACTGTTAGGAGAGGTGGGGGTGTAGCTGCTCTATTTAAAGATGTCTATCAATGCAAGCAAGTGTCATTTGGTCAGTACTTGTCTTTTGAATATCTAGGGATTGTGCTGAAAGGTGCTCTACACATTCTGTTTATTATTATTTACAGGCCTCCAAAATACTCTCCAGCCTTTGTTGAAGAGGTCACAGAAATGTTATCAATGATTTCCTCAGAGTTTGACTGTTTTGCTATTGCAGGGGATTTTAATATTCACATAGATAATTCAGAAAACAAAACTACAAAAGAAATGATAACGGTTCTAAACACTTTTGACTTGACTCAGCATGTGCATGGACCCACACACAAAGGTGGACACACTCTAGACTTAATCATCAGTAGGGGTCTAAACATTTCATCCATTGTTATTAAGGTATTATTATGTCATCACTTCTGTATTTTCTTTGATATTTTGATCTCTGGTACAACTGAATCTAGATCGGTCTCTGTCAGAAGGAGATGCATAAATGAGAACACAAGTGTACTATTTATGGAGGCTATATCTTTAACACCAAGCATATCTGCAGACTCTGATGATATTCTCTTTGTTTCCTTCAACTCAAAAGTTAAGAATGTTATTGTCATATTGCTCCAACAATAGTCAGTAAGAAAACAAACAGATAGAAATCAGTTTGGAGAAGATCAACAGCAGTTCAGACTATGAAAAGACAATGCAGAAAAGCAGAGCGGATGTGGCGGAAGACAAAACTTGAAATTCACTATAGCATCTATAAAGACTGCCTTCATGCTTTTAATGTGAAACTAGCCACAGCTAGACAGAATTTCTTCTCAAACGTTATAAACAGTAACTTAACACTTGTACTCTTTTTGCCACTGTTGAGAGACTGATAAAACCCCCAAGGCAGATTCCCAATGAAATGCTCTCAGACAGCAAATGCAATGAGTTTGCATCCTTCTTTTCTGAGAAGATCATCAATATCAGGAAGGCGATTAGCACATCCTTAAGTAATGCAGAGGTCAGACAGATTAGGCCACAATATCAAAAATATACTATGTCTATTGTTGAAGCAATTGATAGCAAAATTCTGGAAGACATAGTGCAGCACTTAAAATTGTCAACCTGCTATCTTGACACACTTCCCACATCTTTTTTCGAAAGTGTGCTTAACTGCTTAGAAGCAGATCTTTTAGAAGTGGTGAACACTTTAACTTCTCTCTGGTACATTTCCAAACTCCTTAAAAACTGCAGTTGTTAAGCCCCTCCTGAAAAAGAGCAATCTTGATAACACCATTTTGAGCAATTTTAGACCAATATCTAATCTTCCTTTTATAGGCAAAAGTATAGAAAAGGTAGTTTTTAATCAGCTGAACAAATACTTAAACTCAAATGGATACCTAGACAATTTTCAATCTGGTTTTCAACCGCATCACAGCACAGAGACAGCACTCATTAAGATAATAAATGATATTCGCTTAAATTGTGACTCTGGCAAAATATCGGTGCTGGTATTGCTAGATCTCAGTGTTGCGTTTGACACTGTCGATCATAACAAACTACTAGAGAGACTGGAAAACCGGGTCTGGCTTTCTGGGATGGTACTCAAATGGTTCAGGTCATACTTAGAATGAAGAGGCTATTATGTCTGTCTAGGAGAGCATAAGTCTAAGTGGATGTCTATGACATGCGAAGTCCCACAAGGGTCAATTCTCGCACCGCTCTTGTTTAGCCTGTGTAGCGGATCTGACCCGAATCAGACAAACTAATGAGCCGATCAGGACTGTGGTTGAAACATGAGCCGAATTCCTCAGAAAGGCAACAGTAAGTCATAAAACATTCTGTGCCACAAGTCCCAAGCAAGATAACCAACCAACCAACTCTTTCACAGAACAGCTTTCAACATTAACACCACTAGAACAATTATTGACAATTTCAATTCGGAGAAGAGATTGTCAAATTTGGGGCTAGTAATTGAGATGCAACGCTGGACATCACATGTAAACCCATGAGAGTTATACACAATATCCTTAAACACTTCCCCCACCTAGCAGAACCAGACTGAAATTCCTGAGGGGGGCCTTTGAACCACTGGTCTCCACAGAAATCTTTGTCAGATAATGACACAAAAACTGTCTTTTCTACAAATATATGGACCAAAATGAACTCAAAAAGACTTATAAATGAATATCAGTCCATCGCTTCACTCCATATTCATTTATATGTAACCCACACATTTGACTATCATGTTATAATCACTTATTGTGTATGTCTTTTAATAACTATGGGATAGCTTAAGGATTCATAATCATGTTTGGTATGTTTGTGATGGAATCTGCTTGCTTGAAACAGTCCTGACCATCAGTTATTTGTCAAATGTATCATATTCTTGTTATAGGAATCATGTCCAAAATTATACCCTTCAAGAGTGGGAAAATTCGGACCACATGCTTGATAAGATAACATATGATTTATGATACCCCCGAGCCAAGACAATATCTGATTGGTCAAGACAACATTTGAGGTGTGGAAAACAGGCCAGTATAAATACTTAGGACACCATAAAATTTTGCTTTTGCTTGCGTTAAGCTTTTGCTATTAGTCATGTCTGATTTTAGATTTTAGCTTTGCTTCTGCTATTAGTCATGCCTGCTTTAAGCTTTTGCTTTTAGCCATGCTTTTAGTCATCACTGTTCTTTGAGCGCGGTTCCAGCGTGCTTCGGCCTGCACTCCTGCTGCTACTTAGCCACGATGAGAAGAAACACCACCTAGTCTCGTCAAACTTCTTTTCTTTTCCGTTTGAGAGTTTCGTGTTCTGAGTTAAGTTTTGTAATGCCGTGTCTGACCTCGAGTGCCCGTTCAACTTCAACCAGCCACACAACTCCGCGTCTTCAGCCAACGCCCAACCACGGGCTTCCCAAGACGTCACTTCAGTGACTACTGAACTTCCAGCCAATCAATGACATCGGGAAACCCCCTTTCAACGACAACAAAAGGACACCTTTACACAGGCAATGTACCTCCAGACTGATTTATACTGGTGTATCTAATATAATTTTAACCTCATCGAGGAACTCAATGCGAGGGTTAATTAAGTGATTGATGGTTGTTCATGTCTATGCAATTTCAAGTATTGCTGTCAACTTGGGATTCCACATTTCCATTCTCTTAAACTCATCTTTCCCTAACTTTCGGTCTTCCTGCAACTTGTGTGAATGTGTGAGTGCGTGCGTTTATGTGTTAGATTAGTTCATATGTCTTAGATTTATCTAATAAAGCCTTATTCATATTGCAAAGAGAAGTATCTTGTGTTTTGTGCTTACAAGTTAATGTCTTAAAATGCCGATCTTGTTACTGTGCTAATTGATAGTGTTTTCACTATACTTTGGATATTAATATTCAGCGCAGATTTGATGTTAAACAGCTCGTTCAGTGAATCGCAGGGCGTCTCAGTGATCAGCCGTGAAACAGTGATTCTGTTCAAATTCCCTTTAAAATCTTAAATGATTCCCTTTGAGCTAAATTGACCTGTTTTCCTTACACATGTATATCCTGCCAGTAAGTCAAATAATGAGAAAGAACCAAATTGCCTATCACAGCTATGCTGATAATACCCAGATTTACCTAGCCTTATCTCCAAATGACTGCAGCCCCAACGACTCCCTCTGCCAATGCATTGATGAAATGAATAGTTGGATGTGCCAGAACTTTCTTGAGTTAAACAAGGGGAAAAAAGTCATTGCATTTGGAAACAGAGATGAAGTTTTCAAGGTGAATGCATACCTTGACTATAGGGGTCAAACAACTAAAAATCAAGTCAGGAATCCTGGTGTGATTCTGGAGACAGACCTTAGTTTCAGTAGTCATGTCAAAGCAGTAACTAAATCAGCATACTATCATTTAAAAAACATTGCAAGAATTAGATGTTTTGTTTACAGCCAAGACTTGAAGAGACTTCTTCATGCATTTATCAACAGCAGGGTGGACTATTGTAATGGGCTCCTCACTGGCTTTCCCAAAAAGACCATTACACAGCTGCAGCTCATCCAGAACACTGATGCCAGGATTCTGACTAGAATCAGGAAATCTGAGCATATCACACCAGTCCTCAGGTCCTTACACTGGCTTCCAGTTACATTTAGGATTGATTTTAAAGTACTTTTACTCATATATAAGTCACTAAATGACCTCACTGAATATAACAGACCACTCAAATCTTTAGGATTGAGTCAGTTAGAAATACCAAGGGTTCACACAAAACAAGGGGAGTCCGCCTTTAGTTACTATGCTGCCAGCAGTTGGAATCAGCTTCCAGAAGAGATTAGATGTGCTAAAACACTAGTTACATTGAAATCTATGCTTAAAACGGTTTAGCTGTGCATTTTATTACGCCCCGTCTAGGGGTAGAGCATAACATGGGAAAAAACAAGTGTGAACCATCAACTTCTTTTGAATTTTATTTGGGAGTCCACTTTCAGGAGTTGACAGTGCCAAAATAATAAACAAAATGTGCTAAATATTAAACCCTCTAAATTACCTATCCAAAATAAGGAAGCAAACAAAAAAAAAATACAATTCTCTTAACCTAACTACCTAATCCAAAAACAGAGATCAAAACATTACAAAAACAAAAGGTGGCGTCTAACTCCCTACTCCCTCCCAAAACTATTTACAATATTCACCATAAAGATTTACAAAGAAACATCAAGTTCAGAGGAATATCCAAAATCAAAATCGTACAACAGGCAAAAGGTTCAAATAAGCCAGAGGTTCACTACAAAGCAACAAATATCCAAGCAATCTTAATCTAGTATACAAACAGGGGTAAAACAACACAAGCACAGTACAAACAGCATGGTTCACAAAATGGCCACCCCCCATTAAAGGAAATGCTGTACTCTCTTTTAAAGGAGCGAAGACCAATCAGAGGACAACAGCAATGAGTCTGCAGGAACCAATCAGCAGCAACCTGGGCAGACACACACAAACCAAAACACACAAAAAACTATAGGGTCGTAAAAATTTATTGAATGAGCACTGTGCAATGTCCGAACTGATTGCACTATATTTTCACGGGGGTTTTTTTTATGTAAAATCATTTTCTGTTTTAAATTCATTTTAAATAAATAATTTTTAAAATAAATTTAAGTTTTAAAATTGCTTGTTTTATTCTTGTTATTATTTTTCTTCTTTATTATTTTGCTTTCTTTTATGTAAAGCATTTTGAATTTCCATTTTTGTATGAAATGTGCTATATAAATAAACTTGCCTTGCCTTGCCAAGTACTAACCAGGCCCAAACCTTCATAGATTTGAGATCGAGCATAGACTATTTATTTATTGATTGATTGATTGATTGATTGCAAGATTGTAACATAAATAGTGAAAAATTACAAAAGCCTACAGCACCTGGTAATCCCATGCGGACTCCAGTCCAAGTAATAACCAGGCCCAAACCTGCTTAGCTTCTGAAATCAGACAAGATCAGGCATAGCCAAGTTTGTATGGCCGTAAGTGAGAGCTGCTGCAAAGAGAGGGCTATTTAAAGATCAGCCACTCTAATTGCCACTGCATTATATAAGAAGGGAAGAAAACCCAAAAGCTTACAGCACCTGATATTCCCCGGCAGTCTCCCATCCAAGTACTAACCAGTCCCAAACCTGTTTAGCTTCCGAGATCAGATGAGATCGGGCATAGTCTTCTTTTTTTATATATAAATTTTAGTCAATAAAATACAATAGATTATATATATATATATATATATATATATATATATATATATATATATATATATATATATATATATATATAATATCAGCTACAGTATCACATCAGACAGTGCACTATAGACCCCCTGAGGAACAGTTCCACTCATTCTCTACTATAGGAGAGGAAGAATTGTATAAACTTTTTAAATCATCTAAACCAACTACATGTATGTTAGACCCTATACTATCTAAGCTCCTAAAAGAGGTGCTTCCAGAAGTCATAGATCCTCTTCTGACTATTATTAATTCCTCATTGTCATTAGGATATGTCCCCAAAACCTTCAAACTTGCTGTTATTAAGCCTCTCATCAAAAAACCACAGCTTGACCCCAAAGAACTAGTTAATTATAGACCAATCTCGAATCTCCCTTTTCTGTCCAAGATACTAGGAAAGGTGGTATCCTCACAATTATATTCCTTCTTAGAGAAAAATGGTATATGTGAGGATTTTCAGTCAGGATTTAGACCGTATCATAGTACTGAGACTGCTCTCCTTAGAGTTACAAATGATCTGCTCTTATCATCTGATCGTGGGTGTATCTCTCTATTAGTTACCACTTTGTTGGCATTAATGGAAGTGCATTAGCATGGTTTAAATCATACTTATATGACTGCCATCAGTTCGTAGCAGTGAATGAAGATGTTTATTTCTTATCTCTATATTTCTTCACGGCCAGGTGAAACACACCAATTTGAAAAACTAATGGAATGCATAGTCGATATAAAAAAACTGGATGACGAGTAATTTCTTACTGCTAAATTCTAAAAAAAGAGAGGTGTTAATTATAGGACCTAAAAACTTGTAATAACCTAGAGCACTGTCTAAGACTTGATGGTTGCTCTGTCAATTCTTCGTCATCAGTTAGGAACCTAGGTGTGCTATTTGTTCGCAATCTTTCCTTAGAAAGCCACGTTTCTAGCATTTGTAAAACTGCATTTGTCCATCTCAAAAATATATCTAAATTACGGCCTATGCTCTCAATGTCAAATGCAGAAATGTTAATCCATGCATTTATGACCTCAAGGTTAGATTATTGTAATGCTTTATTGGGTGGTTATTCTGCACGCTTAGTAAACAAACTACAGCTAGTCCAAAATGCAGCATCAAGAGTTCTTACTAGAACCAGGAAGTATGACCATATTAGCCCGGTCCTGTCAACACTGCACTTGCTCCCTATCAAACATCGTATAGATTTTAAAATATTGCTTATTACTTATAAAGCCCTGAATGGTTTAGCACCTCAGTGTTTGAATGAGCTCCTTTTACATTATAATCCTCTACGTCCGCTACGTTCACAAAACTCAGGCAATTTTATAATACCAAGAATATCAAAATCAACTGCGGGAGGCAGATCCTTTTCCTACTTGGCGCCTAAACTCTGGAATAACCTACCTAACATTGTTCAGGAGGCAGACACACTCTTGCAGTTTAAATCTAGATTAAAGACCAATCTCTTTAACCTGGGTTACACATAACATACTAATATGTTTTTAATATCCAAATCCATTAAAGGATTTTTAGGCTGCATTAATTAGGTAAACCGGAACCGGGAACACTTCCCATAACACCCTATGTACTTGCTACATCATTAGAAGAATGGCATCTATGCTAATATTTGTCTGTTTCTCTCTTATTCCGAGGTCACCGTAGCCACCAGATCCAGTCTGTGTCCAGATCAGAGGGTCACTGCAGTCACCCGGATCCAGTACGTATCCAGACCAGATGGTTGATCAGCACCTAGAAAGGACCTCTACTGCCCTGAAAGACAGTGGAGACCAGGACAATTAGAGCCCCAGATACAGATCCTTGACATAACCTTGTTGGATGACGATGCCACTTTTAACCACGAAGCAAAGGCATTTTTCCAGAGTTCTCATCCACACTTAAATGTCTGAAGACATTACATTTGCCTTACTGTGCATGTTTAAACCTCACTGAGATGATACAGACATAAGTTTCATGCAATTATTCTGGCAGGATCAATTTATTTAGGGACATATTTCACCTTTTACTGGCATGATTACTCAGAATTTTTCTAAAACGCAACTACCCTCGTCTTCTGCCGCAGGACAGCAAGTCTGAGTAAATTTTCTGTTGTCTTTTTAGGACTGTAATATGAAAAGCATGCAAAGTCAATATCTTTAGAAACCGCTTGAGTTAGAATATCACATAACTGCAATTAACGTTATTGCTATAGACATGTCTATTGATGTTTTACAAACTAAACATGCTACATCGCTTTCAAAAGCCTCTGTTTCCACAGTCCATACTACAACGGGAAAACAGCATCCCAAATTTATCCGCTCTGGAGGCCATTTAAAAAGGCCAGAAGGCCAAAACAAGAGGAAAAGATGCTTTTCCAATAGGAACGTAGTAATGCGGACAAGGCTTGAGCAATTGTCAAATCAGGCATCCAATTGCTAAGTAGGCTACCCAGACATTTTTAGCTTGCCTCATCAAATGTTACTAACCCTTCTACTTTCCCGCAGCCAACAACTACAGCAGCCGAATCAAGCACAAAGCTACTTTTATTTGCAGCACTGGCCTGCACATCCCAGTATTTCCATCCTGTTACTTCTAACCCCCCTTTTTAGCATTAGGCTGCCTCTGCTAGCAGTGCAGGCTACACAGGTTCTTCAAGACATCACACACACCAGCCCCTTCCCACGACCCACAGCTACAGCAGCTGAAGCAAACGTAAGGCTGCCTCCATTCGTAAATACGGCACAACTCTTCCGCTCCTTCATGCTACTAGCCATTTTTCTGTTCAGTGGCCTCCAGCTCCAGATTTTGTCAGAAGGCAGAGGGCACCAAGACCTATTAGTGGTCAGACCGGTTATATAACAAAAAAATTCACCGAACCCTCTTCGGCCAACGCCTCTAACACCAGCCCATCCCCATTTACTCAAACTCGTTATCTATCATAGCTAACTCTCCTAACATCCCCCTATCTATCTGTAACGGTCCATCCTCACTCCAGCCACCCCAGCAGTGCCCGCCCCCGCAGGAGCCTTTTTCCATATTTCATCTCTGCCGCAGCAGTGTCTGCCCCTGCAGAGCCTTTCCTGTATCTCCCCACCGCCGCCGCAGTGTCTGCTCCTGCAGGAGCCCTCTCTGTATCTCCCCACTGCCACAGAAGTGTCTGCTCCCGCAGGAGCCTTTACTGTATCTCCCCACCACCGCAGCAGTATCTGCTCCCGCAGGAGCCTTTTCTGTTTTTCCTCACTGCTGCAGAGGTAGCCACTTCCGCAGGAGCCTTTTCTGTTTTTCCTCACTGCTGCAGCAGTGTCTGCCCTTTCCATCCTACCCTACTGCCGCAGTAGTTCTCACTCCCACAGGAGCCTCAAAAAAAAAAAAAACACTATCACTTACTTCATTAAATAAAGTTGGGCCAAGAAAGGAAAAGCCACTACATGTAAAATTTATAATGTGCATTCTCCAATTCAACCTCATAAGGCTCCCCTTTCTTATGTCCAACTCCGGAACGCTCAATCTAAATTCACGCTGGACCCTCTCTTCATCAACGACTTTGGTTAAAAGAAAAAATCCATGATCCTTGCTCAATCAGGCCTTTTAAAATTCAGCGTTTTAAGTCATGTTGTTTACTTGATTAATCGAAGCCTCTCCTTCCCAGTGCAGTCAGTTATCGCTTCTTCGGTCAAAGTAAGGGCCCTCCAGCCGTCGTCACAATCTCCTCGCCTATTCAGCATCGGACAGGGCTCTCCCTTCCGGTGCAGCAGGGCAGTGGCTCCCTTCGGTACCAGCATGAGCCTTTCGTCTGTCATTGAGTTGGGCTGCGCGCTCAGCGGCAGACGAGGTTCTCCCTCTCGGTGCAGCAGACCCATCGGCTCCCTTCGGTCGTAGGGTCATTCTTCAGTCTGTCGTTCTGAGTATGATGCATGCTCGGCGGTGAACGGGGGATCTCCCTCCCGGTGCAGTAGAGCCATTGGCTCCCTTCGGTCGCCGTGAGAGCCCTCCATCCGACGCTTCAAATCCTGCCTCATATCCAGTTGCAAGGGGGACTCTCCATTTCGGTGTATTTTTCTCATCATTCAGAGTTTGATGTGCTTTCTACAAGTGCTTCAGATTCCAGATCACAATCATGGGGATACTATCGATGTTCCTGCACAACCATCACCTCAGTCAGTTCCCACTGGTCAACCATCGGCGGAGGGGTCTAGTCGGGGGTCAGTTCAGTCGTCTGGACAAACCCAGTCCTCCTCCGATGATACTGATCATAATATAGATGTACTCTGTTTGACAGAAACCTGGCTAAAACCTGATGATTACATTATTTTAAATGAGTCCACCCCCCAAGATTACTGTTATAAACATGAGCCACATCTAAAAGGCAAAGGTGGAGGTGTTGCTTCAATTTATAACAACGTTTTCAGGATTTCTCAGAGGGCAGGCTACAAGTATAACTCGTTTGAAGTAATGGTACTTCATATAAAATTATCCAAAGAAACAAATGTTAATGATAAATCCCCTGTTATGTTTGTACTCGCTACTGTATACAGGCCACCAGGGCACCATACAGACTTTATTAAAGAGTTTGGTGATTTTACATCCGAGTTAGTTCTGGCTGCAGATAAAGTTTTAATAGTTGGTGATTTAATATCCATGTTGATAACGAAAACGATGCATTGGGATCAGCATTTATAGACATTCTGAACTCTATTGGTGTTAGACAACATGTTTCAGGACCTACTCATTGTCGAAATCATACTCTAGATTTAATACTGTCACATGGAATTGATGTTGATGGTGTTGAAATTATTCAATGTCAATGTCAATGTCACCTTTATTTATATAGCGCTTTAAACAAAATACATTGCGTCAAAGCAACTGAACAACATTCATTAGGAAAACAGTGTCAATAATGCAAAAATGATAGTTAAAGGCAGTTCATCATTGGATTCAGTTATGTCATCTCTGTTCAGTTAAATAGTGTCTGTGCATTTATTTGCAATCAAGTCAACGATATCGCTGTAGATGAAGTGTCCCCAACTAAGCAAGCCAGAGGCGACAGCGGCAAGGAACCGAAACTCCATCGGTGACAGAATGGAGAAAAATACCTTGGGAGAAACCAGGCTCAGTTGGGGGGCCAGTTCTCCTCTGACCAGACGAAACCAGTAGTTCAATTCCAGGCTGCAGCAAAGTCAGATTGTGCAGAATAATCATCTGTTTCCTGTGGTCTTGTCCTGGTGCTCCTCTGAGACAAGGTCTTTACAGGGGATCTGTATCTGGGGCTCTAGTTGTCCTGGTCTCCGCTGTCTTTCAGGGATGTAGAGGTCCTTTCTAGGTGCTGATCCAGCATCTGGTCTGGATACGTACTGGATCTGGGTGACTGCAGTGACCCTCTGATCTGGACACAGACTGGATCTGGTGGCCACGGTGACCTCGGAACAAGAGAGAAACAGACAAATATTAGCGTAGATGCCATTCTTCTAATGATGTAGCAAGTACATAGGTTGTTATGGGAAGTGTTTCCGGTTTACCTAATTAATGCAGCCTACAAATCCTTTAACGGATTTGGATAATAAAAGCATATTAGTATGTTATGTGTATGCCAGGTTAAAGAGATGGGTCTTTAATCTAGATTTAAACTGCAAGAGTGTGTCTGCCTCCCGAACAATGTTAGGTAGGTTATTCCAGAGTTTGGGCGCCAAATAGGAAAAGGATCTGCCGCCTGCAGTTGATTTTGATATTCTAGGTATTATCAAATTGCCTGAGTTTTGAGAACGTAGCGGACGTAGAGGATTATAATGTAAAAGGAGCTCATTCAAATACTGAGGTGCTAAACCATTCAGGGCTTTATAAGTAATAAGCAATATTTTAAAATCTATGCGATGCTTGATAGGGAGCCAGTGCAGTGTTGACAGGACCGGGCTAATATGGTCATACTTCCTGGTTCTAGTAAGAACTCTTGCTGCTGCATTTTGGACTAGCTGTAGTTTGTTTACTAAGCGTGCAGAACAACCACCCAATAAAGCATTACAATAATCTAACCTTGAGGTCATAAATGCATGGATTAAAATTTCTGCATTTGACATTGAGAGCATAGGCCGTAATTTAGATATATTTTTGAGATGGAAAAATGCAGTTTTACAATGCTAGAAACGTGGCTTTCTAAGGAAAGATTGCGATCAAATAGCACACCTAGGTTCCTAACTGATGACGAAGAATTGACAGAGCAACCATCAAGTCTTAGACAGTGTTCTAGGTTATTACAAGCAGAGTTTTTAGGTCCTATAATTAACACCTCTGTTTTTTCAGAATTTAGCAGTAAGAAATTACTCGTCATCCAGTTTTTTATATCGACTATGCAATCCATTAGTTTTTCAAATTGGTGTGTTTCACCGGGCTGCGAAGAAATATAGAGCTGAGTATCATCAGCATAACAGTGAAAGCTAACACCATGTTTGCTGATGATATCTCCCAAGGGTAACATATAAAGCGTGAAGAGTAGCGGCCCTAGTACTGAGCCTTGAGGTACTCCATACTGCACTTGTGATCGATAGGATACATCTTCATTCACTGCTACGAACTGATGGCGGTCATATAAGTACGATTTAAACCATGCTAATGCACTTCCACTGATGCCAACAAAGTATTCAAGTCTATGCAGAAGAATGTTGTGGTCAATTGTGTCAAACGCAGCACTAAGATCCAATAAAACTAATAGAGAGATACACCCACGCTCAGATGATAAGAGCAGATCATTTGTAACTATAAGAAGAGCAGTCTCAGTACTATGATAGGGTCTAAATCCTGACTGGAAATCCTCACATATACCATTTTTCTCTAAGAAGGAATATAATTGTGTGGATACCACCTTTTCTAGTATCTTGGACAGAAAAGGGAGATTCGAGATTGGTCTATAATTAACTAGTTCTTTGGGGTCAAGTTGTGGTTTTTTGATGAGAGGCTTAATAACAGCCAGTTTGAAGGTTTTGGGGACATGTCCTAATGACAATGAGGAATTAATATTAGTCAGAAGAGGATCTATGACTTCTGGAAGCACCTCTTTCAGGAGCTTAGATGGTATAGGGTCTAACATACATGTTGTTGGTTTAGATGATTTAACAAGTTTATACAATTCTTCCTCTCCTATGGTAGAGAATGAGTGGAACTGTTCCTCAGGGGGTCTATAGTGCACTGTCTGATGTGATACTGTAGCTGACGGCTGAATGGTTGCAATTTTATCTCTAATAGTATCGATTTTAGAAGTAAAGTAGTTCATAAAGTCATTACTGCTGTGGTGTTGGGAAATGTCAACACTTGTTGAGGCTTTATTTTTCGTTAATTTAGCCACTGTATTGAATAAATACCTGGGGTTATGTTTGTTTTCTTCTAAAAGAGAAGAAAAGTAATCGGATCTAGCAGTTTTTAATGCTTTTCTGTAGGATATGTTACTTTCCCGCCAAGCAATACGAAATACCTCTAGTTTTGTTTTCCTCCAGCTGCGCTCCATTTTTCGGGCTGCTCTCTTTAGGGTGCGAGTATGCTCATTATACCATGGTGTCAAACTGTTTTCCTTAACCTTCCTTAAGCGTAAAGGAGCAACTTTATTTAAAGTGCTAGAAAAGAGAGAGTCCATAGTTTCTGTTACATCATCAAGTTGTTCTGAGGTTTTGGATATGCTAAGGAATTTGGATACATCAGGAAGATAACTTAAAAAGCAGTCTTTTGTGTTAGAAGTGATGGTTCTTCCATACTTGTAACAAGAAGTAGAATTTACAATTTTGGCTATATGAATTTTGCAAAGAACTAAATAATGATCTGAGATATCATCACTTGGCTGAATAATTTCAACACCATCAACATCAATTCCATGTGACAGTATTAAATCTAGAGTATGATTTCGACAATGAGTAGGTCCTGAAACGTGTTGTCTAACACCAATAGAGTTCAGAATGTCTATAAATGCTGATCCCAATGCATCGTTTTCATTATCAACATGGATATTAAAATCACCAACTATTAAAACTTTATCTGCAGCCAGAACTAACTCGGATGTAAAATCACCAAACTCTTTAATAAAGTCTGTATGGTGCCCTGGTGGCCTGTATACAGTAGCCAGTACAAACATAACAGGGGATTTATCATTAACATTTGTTTCTTTGGATAATGTTATATGAAGTACCATTACTTCAAACGAGTTATACTTGTAGCCTGCCCTCTGAGAAATCCTGAAAACGTTGTTATAAATTGAAGCAACACCTCCACCTTTGCCTTTTAGACGTGGCTCATGTTTATAACAGTAATCTTGGGGGGTGGACTCATTTAAAATAATGTAATCATCAGGTTTTAGCCAGGTTTCTGTCAAACAGAGTACATCTATATTATGATCAGTGATCATATTATTTACAAAAAGTGTTTTCGTAGAAAGGGATCTGATATTCAATAAGCCAAGCTTTATCATTTGTTTATCCATATTGCTTCTGTTTTTTATTTGTTGAACCTCAATTAAATTGTTAATCTTAACTTGGTTTGGACGTTTTTTGTATTTTCTAGTTCGGGGAACAGACACAGTCTCTATAGTGTGATATCTAGGTGAAAGAGTCTCTATGTGCTGAGAATTAACTGACCTCTGTGACGGGAGGCAGCTAGCAGACGGTCGGTTTAGCCAGTCTGTCTGCTTCCTGACCTGGGCCCCAGTTAGTCAAGTATAAACACTAAGACTATTTGCCATATTTCTAGAGAGAAGAGTGGCGCCACCCCATGAGGGATGAAGACCATCTCTTTTAAACAGGTCAGGTCTGCCCCAAAAGCTCGTCCAATTGTCTATGAAACCTATGTTATTCTGTGGGCACCACTTAGACATCCAGCCATTGAGTGATGACAATCTGCTATGCATCTCATCACCACGGTAAGCAGGGAGGGGACCAGAGCATATTACAGTGTCTGACATCGTGCTTGCAAGTTCACATACCTCTTTAATGTTATTTTTAGTGATCTCCGACTGGCGAAGTCGAACATCATTAGCGCCGGCATGAATAACAATCTTACTGTATTTACGTTTAGCATTAGCCAGCACTTTTAAATTTGCCAAGATGTCAGGCGCTCTGGCTCCCGGTAAACATTTGACTATGGTGGCTGGTGTCTCTATATTCACGTTCCGTACAATAGAATCACCAATAACTATAGCACTTTCATCAGGTTTCTCAGTGGGTGCATCACTGAGTGGGGAGAACCTGTTTAATGTTTTGATCGGAACAGAAGAGCGGTGTTTTGACCCACGACTACGCTGCCTCACCGTCACCCAGTTGCCCTGCTGCTGGGGCTCTGTTTCCGGAACCGAACAATGTACAGGAATCCCTGAGCTAGACGCATCCAAAGCCGTATCTAGAGCCCTAACATTTTTACTGTCCTCAATTAAAGTTTGGATGCGTGTCTCTAATTCTGAAATCTTCTCTGTCAGCCTAACTATTTCCCTACATTTATCACATGTGAATCCCTCATCAGCGACAGAGATAGATAAACTGTACATGTGGCAAGAGGTGCAAGAAACAATGATAGGAGAAGCCATTACTCTCCGTGCTTGATGAAAATTCTTACTGCGGTTGTTTGATGAACTTGTGAAAAACTGGAGCGAGGGAGAGGAGAAAAGAAAACAGCGATAGGTTCGAATGAAAACGCTAATGACAAGCTAACGAGTGCTAACGCTTTGCAGGTGTACTGCACTCACGGAAATAAAATAAAAGTGAACGATCAAAGTTAATATGATAAGATTGATCGATAATATCAGAAATATGGTGTGAATTAAGTTATATTTTACCACTTTAAAAAACAGAGAGTGATAGTAAGATAAAGATTCTAGAGAAAAAAATAAAATAAAAATAGCTACACGGAGCTACAATTTGCTACAGAAGGCCAACAGGAAGTAGAGAAAACACTGTCCAACAGCGACACCCGCAGGCAGGCCAAGTGATGATATCTCAGATCATTATTTAGTTCTTTGCAAAATTCATATAGCCAAAATTGTAAATTCTACTTCTTGTTACAAGTATGGAAGAACCATCACTTCTAACACAAAAGACTGCTTTTTAAGTTATCTTCCTGATGTATCCAAATTCCTTAGCATATCCAAAACCTCAGAACAACTTGATGATGTAACAGAAACTATGGACTCTCTCTTTTCTAGCATGACTAGATGACGGACATGAATTAACATCACATTAAACAAGGACTCAAGGCGTTGAGTCGGCCATGTTGTGCTGTGGCTCCAAGCTGGCGGCCATCTTGTACTGTGGCGCTGGGCTGGCGGCCATCTTGTGCTGTGGCTCTGGGCTGGCAGCCATCTTGTGCTGTGGCGCTGGGCTGGCAGCCATCTTGTGCTGTGGCGCTGGGCTGGTGGCCATCTTGTGCTGAGGCGCTGGCTCAGCAGCCATGACGTTAACCGTCTTGGGAATCTCTAGAATCTTGGACAGCGTAGCGAAATAATCCAAGAATGAGTCAGCGGCCTTCTTGGGTGTTGGCGCTGAGCTGGCGGCCATCTTGCACCGTGGCGCTGGACTCGCGGCAATCATGGGCAGTGGCGCCACCGTGGCGGACGTGCGCTTCCTCTCTCCTCTCCGTCCGCCATGGTGAGACGGTGGCTCTGATCCATCCCACACGAGCCCCGGGTCGAAGGGAGGCCATGGTTGAGAGCGGTGCTGAATCTCCTCTCGACCACTCCCTCCTCGGCGACCTCCCCTGGTCCCCCGGAAAACCACCAGGCGAGTTCCCTCAAATCCGTTCCTCTCCCGCTCTGTGGCTGGGGAGGAGACATAAACAGACATACCGCTGGATCTTCGCTTGACGGAGTCCTTCTGTCACGTTCGGTGTTACAAAGAACCACGGGAGAGATCCAAGTGCAGGTATGTGACTTTATTAAAGGGCAAATCCAAAGGGTAAACAGTCCAGGCAGGGTCAAAACCAGAGAATCCAAAACATAAAAACAAGACAAGAAGACAAGGCAAGGGCACGACTAGATGACGGACATGAATTAACATCACATTAAACAAGGACTCCGTGACTAAGACTCAGACAGACCAGGTATAAATACACAAAAGGATAATGGGGAAACAGGAGACAGGTGGGGAACAATCAATTAACTAAACAAGGAGGAAGGTGACCAAATAAGGAGACAGGAAGTGATAATATGATAAACACAGTGGGAACTGAGGACACCTAGTGGAAACCCAGGGAACACAACCCAGACACTGTGACAGTACCCCCCTTCTACGGAGCGGCTCCCAGACGCTCCAAGACAGACACAAAACACAGACCAGGAGGGAGGCGGACAGGTGGAGGCTCAGGGGGAGGGACGGAGGGCCAGAAAAGAAAAACATGGGGAACAGGCACCAGAATGTAAACACAACACAGAAAGACCAGGAGGGAGGAGGAACGGAGGAGGTACAGGGGGAGGGACGGAGGGCCAGACTAACAGAAAGGAACAGGGACCGACATTAACACAAAAACAAAAGGAAAAAAAACAACATGAAGCCCCCCAGGGCGGAGCAGAAGACCACCACACCCTTGTGGTCAAGGCCAGAGTCCTCCAGGGCGGAGCGGAAGACCACCACAACCGTGTAGTCAGGGCAAACGCCCCCCAGGGCGGAACAGAAGACCCCCATGTCCGTGTGGTCAGAGCGGAAGCCCCCCAGGGTGGGGCAGAAGACCACCACGTCCGTGTGGTCAGAGCGGAAGCCCCCCAGGGTGGAGCAGAAGACCACCACGTCCGTGTGGTCAGAGCGGAAGCCCCCCAGGGCGGAGCAGAAGACCACCACGTCCGTGTGGTCAGAGCGGAAGCCCCCCAGGGCGGAGCAGAAGACCACCACATCCTCGTGGTCGACGCCAGAGTCCCCCAGGGTGGAGCAGATGACCACCACGCCCCTGTGGTCGATGCCGGAGTCCAACAGGGCGGAGCAGCAGACCACCCAGTGACTTGACTTGTCTCTGGAAGGTCAGCGGTGACTGGCCCTGACTCTGGAAGGTCATCGGTGACTGGCCCTGACTCAGTAAGGTCATCGGTGACTGGCCCTGACTCAGTAAGGTCATCGGTGACTGGCCCTGACCCTGGAGGACACACAAACATCTGACTCGACTCTGGAGGGTCAACTGGAACTAGCCCTGACTCTAGATGGTCGACGGTGACTAACCCTGACTCAGGAAGGTCCATGAACACCTGACTCGATTCTGGAGGGTCAACCGGGAACTGACTCAACTCTGGAAAGTCAATGGGCACCTGACTTGACTTAGGACTGCCTGTGGAGACGTGAGACGCCTCGGCTTCAAGCACCGCCTCTGGAACGGCCTCGGGCACTGCCTCGGGCACCGCATCGGGAACGGCCTCGGGCACCGCATCGGGAGCGGCCTCGGGCACCGCCTCGGCCTCCGGAACGTCAACGGACACCGCCTCGGCCTCCGGAACGTCAACGGACACCGCCTCGGCCTCCGGAACGGCATCGGGCACCGCCTCGGCCTCCGGAACGGCATCGGGCACCGCCTCGGCCTCCGGAACGGCATCGGGCACCGCCTCGGCCTCCGGAACGGCATCGGGCACCGCATCGGCCTCCGGAACGGCATCGGGCACCGCATCGGCATCGGGCACCGCCTCGGCCTTCGGAACAGCATCGGGCACCGCCTCGGAATCGGGCACCGCCTCGGCCTCCGGAACAGCATCGGGCACCGCATCGGCCTCCGGAACAGCATCGGGCACCGCCTCGGAATCGGGCACCGCCTGGGCCTCCGGAACAGCATCGGGCACCGCCTCGGCCTCCGGAACAGCATCGGGCACCGCCTCGGCCTCCGGAACAGCATCGGGCACCGCCTCGGGAACGTCCTCCGGGCTTTGAGGAACGGTAGACGCCTGTCTCCTCCTCCTCCGCCCTCTATGATGGCGAGTCGGTGACACCTTGTCTGGAGACTCAGGCGTTGAGTCGGCCATGTTGTGCTGTGGCTCCAAGCTGGCGGCCATCTTGTACTGTGGCGCTGGGCTGGCGGCCATCTTGTGCTGTGGCTCTGGGCTGGCAGCCATCTTGTGCTGTGGCGCTGGGCTGGCAGCCATCTTGTGCTGTGGCGCTGGGCTGGTGGCCATCTTGTGCTGAGGCGCTGGCTCAGCAGCCATGACGTTAACCGTCTTGGGAATCTCTAGAATCTTGGACAGCGTAGCGAAATAATCCAAGAATGAGTCAGCGGCCTTCTTGGGTGTTGGCGCTGAGCTGGCGGCCATCTTGCACCGTGGCGCTGGACTCGCGGCAATCATGGGCAGTGGCGCCACCGTGGCGGACGTGCGCTTCCTCTCTCCTCTCCGTCCGCCATGGTGAGACGGTGGCTCTGATCCATCCCACACGAGCCCCGGGTCGAAGGGAGGCCATGGTTGAGAGCGGTGCTGAATCTCCTCTCGACCACTCCCTCCTCGGCGACCTCCCCTGGTCCCCCGGAAAACCACCAGGCGAGTTCCCTCAAATCCGTTCCTCTCCCGCTCTGTGGCTGGGGAGGAGACATAAACAGACATACCGCTGGATCTTCGCTTGACGGAGTCCTTCTGTCACGTTCGGTGTTACAAAGAACCACGGGAGAGATCCAAGTGCAGGTATGTGACTTTATTAAAGGGCAAATCCAAAGGGTAAACAGTCCAGGCAGGGTCAAAACCAGAGAATCCAAAACATAAAAACAAGACAAGAAGACAAGGCAAGGGCACGACTAGATGACGGACATGAATTAACATCACATTAAACAAGGACTCCGTGACTAAGACTCAGACAGACCAGGTATAAATACACAAAAGGATAATGGGGAAACAGGAGACAGGTGGGGAACAATCAATTAACTAAACAAGGAGGAAGGTGACCAAATAAGGAGACAGGAAGTGATAATATGATAAACACCGTGGGAACTGAGGACACCTAGTGGAAACCCAGGGAACACAACCCAGACACTGTGACAATAATGAGCATACTCGCACCCTAAAGAGAGCAGCCCGAAAAATGGAGCGCAGCTGGAGGAAAACAAAACTAGAGGTATTTCGTATTGCTTGGCGGGAAAGTAACATATCCTACAGAAAAGCATTAAAAACTGCTAGATCCGATTACTTTTCTTCTCTTTTAGAAGAAAACAAACATAACCCCAGGTATTTATTCAATACAGTGGCTAAATTAACGAAAAATAAAGCCTCAACAAGTGTTGACATTTCCCAACACCACAGCAGTAATGACTTTATGAACTACTTTACTTCTAAAATCGATACTATTAGAGATAAAATTGCAACCATTCAGCCGTCAGCTACAGTATCACATCAGACAGTGCACTATAGACCCCCTGAGGAACAGTTCCACTCATTCTCTACTATAGGAGAGGAAGAATTGTATAAACTTGTTAAATCATCTAAACCAACAACATGTATGTTAGACCCTATACCATCTAAGCTCCTAAAAGAGGTGCTTCCAGAAGTCATAGATCCTCTTCTGACTATTATTAATTCCTCATTGTCATTAGGATATGTCCCCAAAACCTTCAAACTGGCTGTTATTAAGCCTCTCATCAAAAAACCACAACTTGTCCCCAAAGAACTAGTTAATTATAGACCAATCTCGAATCTCCCTTTTCTGTCCAAGATACTAGAAAAGGTGGTATCCTCACAATTATATTCCTTCTTAGAGAAAAATGGTATATGTGAGGATTTCCAGTCAGGATTTAGACCGTATCATAGTACTTAGACTGCTCTCCTTAGAGTTACAAATGATCTGATCTTATCATCTGATCGTGGGTGTATCTCTCTATTAGTTTCATTGGATCTTAGTGCTGCGTTTGACACAATTGACCACAACATTCTTTTGCATAGACTTGAACACTTTGTTGGCATCAGTGGAAGTGCATTAGCATGGTTTAAATCATACTTATATGACTATGGGGTTAGAATTGTTGCATTATTCCAAATAAATAGATTATGATCCACAAATAAATGTAACGAGATTCACAAAAATATATCAAATTCACAAATAAATGTAACGACATTCACAAAAATATATCAAATTCACAAATAAATAAAATGAGATTTGCAAATAAAAATATGGTCACACTTTATTTTAGGGTCCAATTCACACTATTAACTAAGCATTAACTATAACTTTGCCTCAATTAACTCTTTATTTGATGCTTACTTATAGTTTATAAGGTAGTTGTTAAGTTTAGGAAATTGGGTAGGATTATGGATGTCATGCATTATATGTACTTTATAAGCACTAATAAACAGCCAATATGTTAATAATAGACATGCTAATAAGCAACTAGTTATCAGTGTAAATTGGACCCTATACTAAAGTGTTACCAAAAATATATATATTTACAAATGTGTTTAATGTCAAAAACACAACTCTACCTGGCATTTATTTATTTGTGAACCGCTATCTGTGCATTTGTAAATCACTGCATGCATTTGTGGATCTGTTCCTGTGCATTTGTGGATTTGAAACACTTCTAGCGTCGACGTGCAGATAAATCCACAAATAAGTGGACTCCACCCACTCAAGCCAATCAAATAATGGCCAAATTGAGCTGACCAATTGTAGCACGTTATCGCTTCAACCAATCACGTTTTGGCTTACAGCCAGGGGGGGAACGGCTTATCATAGAACAACAGACAGTCAGTCTTCAACATGGCCGTTCAGGAGGCAAGACAGGTGAGTGATGCTAAATTACCACAATAAATTAACTGAAGTTAAGCAAGGTTCCTGTTATGTCAATATTGGTCATAACTAATTGATATTTATTTTACATTTAGAATTAGCTTATAAATAAACTTTTACGTTAACAAGATTGATTGTACATGGTTTTGCCAGCCAATTCTGAAGAAATGTGTGGAGTTGTGTGACGAGTTGGGCCTGAGAATTTTTAGTAGGGCTGCCAACTTCGACATATTATACAGTCATCCCGTGTGTAACTTTGGTTAGGGGGTCAGGTCTTAACGTTTTACACTGCATGTGAGACGCGGTTTTATCCCGCACTGAATCAGAAAAAATGCAAGTCGTTATTTGTAATGCAATGTGAGTTATTACATGACGTGCTGCAGCCCGAAAACAAAGAGGAAAATCAGCGAAGAAATGATTAGAGTTAGCTAGAGTTTCAGAGTTCTCCTTTAAAACAAAGGTGCCCAATCCTGTTCCTGGAGATTTACCTTCCTGCAAAGTTCCATCCCTAATCAAACACACCTGAAACAGCTAAAAAATATATTCAGGAACATTCAGTTACAGACAAGTGTGTTGGAATTGAACACTGCAAGATTGTGCCCCCCTGGTTTAAAATGACCAGAAGCACAGTGATGATTTTTCTGTTTACCTTTAGATGCAGTATTCTGATTCTGCTGCAGTTGAACAAGAGAGTGGAGGAGACACTGAAGAAATTCACTTTGGGGTCAATGTGCCTGCAATTCAGAGGCCTCAACTTACAAATGAGCAACTTGAGCAGCTTGTGTCACAAATTGATCCACTGCAGGAGTCCGAGTCATTTGGAGTTGACATATACCTCCAGACTCTCACATATGTACAGACATTGATTGAAGAAAGGGTCATTTGAAGGGTCTTTTTCTGCAGTTGTAATTTTTGTTGTCATCATGAATGTAAAAGCGGTGTCTTTGATTCTTTTGGCCAGAGGATAGATTTACCAGATGACAGCAAGGTTGTAAACGGTCTAGACACCCCATTGTATTTTAATACATTTGTAAATGTATATGCAGTTGGATATAAAATACAATCTATCCAAAGACTTACTGATGTAAAGAACTTTGATATGTAAATTAAAGACAAAGACTTTGGAAGAACGAGATTTATTGTAAAATGTTATTTCTTGAGGTAGTTTATGGTAGTTTATGGAGGTAGTCATTATAAATGACTAATGGTAGACAATGAAAATCTCAAATGTAAATGAGTCAAATTAACTACTTCTCTATGTGCAAGGCAACATTTCTAACAGGTGCCTTCAAAAAGAACTAGATATGTAATAAATGAAGTGCGTAAGAATGTGTGTCTAGACTTAACTGAGTCCAAAGCCAGTATATACAATCAATCTTGTTAATGTAAAAGTTTATTTATAAGCTAATTCTAAATGTAAAATAAATATAGATTAGTTATGACCAATATTGACATAACAGGAACCTTGCTTAACTTCAGTTAATTTATTGTGGTAATTTAGCATCACTCACCTGTCTTGCCTCCTGACCGGCCATGTTGAAGACTGACTGTCTGTTGTTTTATGATAAGCCGTTCCCCCCTGGCTGTAAGCCAAAACGTGATTGGTTGAAGCGATAACGTGCTACAATTGGTCAGCACAATGTGGCCGTTATTTGATTGACTTGAGTAAACGGTGGGTGGAGTCCAATTATTTGTGGATTTATCTGCACGTCGACGCTAGAAGTGTTTCAAATCCACAAATGCGTGCAGTGATTTACAAATGCACAGACAGCGGTTCACAAATAAATGCCAGGTAGAGTTGTGTTTGTGACATTAAACACATTTGTAAATATATATTTTTTTTATTTGCAAATCTCATTTTATTTATTTGTGAGTTTTATATTTTTTTGTGAATCTCGTTACATTTATTTGTGGATCATAATCTATTTATTTGGAATAATGCAACAATTCTAACCCCATATATGACCGCCTTCAGTTCGTAGCAGTGAATGAAGATGTATCATATCGATCACAAGTGCAGTATGCAGTACCTCAAGGCTCAGTACTAGGGCCGCTACTCTTCACGCTTTATATGTTACCCTTGGGAGATATCATCAGGAAACATGGTGTTAGCTTTCACTGTTATGCTGATGATACTCAGCTCTATATTTCTTCGTGGCCCGGTGAAACACACCAATTTGAAAAACTAATGGAATACATAGTCGATATAAAACTGGATGACGAGTAATTTCTTACAGCTAAATTCTGAAAAAACAGAGGTGTTAATTATAGGACCTAAAAACTCTGCTTGTAATAACCTAGAACACTGTCTAAGACTTGATGGTTGCTCTGTCAATTCTTCGTCATCAGTTAGGAACCTAGGTGTGCTATTTGATCGCAATCTTTCCTTAGAAAGCCACGTTTCTAGCATTTGTAAAACTGCATTTGTCCATCTCAAAAATATATCTAAATTACGGCCCATGCTCTCAATGTCAAATGCAGAGATGTTAATCCATGCATTTATGACCTCAATGTTAGATTATTGTAATGCTTTATTGGGTGGTTGTTCTGCACGCTTAGTAAACAAACTACAGCTAGTCCAAAATGCAGCAGCAAGAGTTCTTACTAGAACCAGGAAGTATGACCATATTAGCCAGGTCCTGTCAACACTGCACTGGCTCCCTATCAAACATTGTATAGATTTTAAAATATTGCGTATTACTTATAAAGCCCTGAATGGTTTAGCACCTCAGTATTTGAATGAGCTCCTTTTACATTATAATCCTCTATGTCCGCTACGTTCTCAAAACTCAGGCAATTTGATAATACCTAGAAAATCAACTGCGGGCGGCAGATCCTTTTTCTATTTGGCGCCTAAACTCTGGAATAACCTACCTAACATTGTTCGGGAGGCAGACACACTCTTGCAGTTTAAGTCTAGATTAAAGACCCATCTCTTTAACCTGGCTTACACATAACATACTAATATGCTTTTAATATCCAAATCCGTTAAAGGATTTTTAGGCTGCATTAATTAGGTAAACCGGAACCGGGAACACTTCCCATAACACCCGATGTACTTGCTACATCATTAGAAGAATGGCATCTACATTAATATTTGTCTGTTTCTCTATTATTCCGAGGTCACCGTAGCCACCAGATCCAGTCTGTATCCAGATCAGAGGGTCACTGCAGTCACTCGGATCCAGTACGTATCCAGACCAGATGGTGGATCAGCACCTAGAAAGGACCTCTACATCCCAAAGACAGCGGAGACCAGGACAACTAGAGCCCCAGATACAGATCCCCTGTAAAGACCTTGTCTCAGACGACCACCAGGACAAGACCACAGGAAACAGATGATTCTTCTGCACAATCTGAAATTGCTGCATCCTGGAATTGAACTACTGGTTTCGTCTGGTCAGAGGAGAACTGGCCCCCCAACTGAGCCTGGTTTCTCCCAAGGTTTTTTTCTCCATTCTGTCACCGATGGAGTTTTGGTTTCTTTGCAGCTGTCACCTCTGGCTTGCTTAGTTGGGGTCACTTAATCTACAGCGATATCGGTGACTTGATTGCAAATAAATGCACAGACACTATTTAATCTGAACAGAGGTGATATCCCTGAATTCAATGAAGAACTGCCATTAACTATCATTTTGCATTATTGACACACTGTTTTCCTAATGAATGTTTTTCAGTTGCTTTGATGCAATATATTTTGTTTAAAGCGCTATATAAATAAAGGTGACTTGACTTGACAAAGGGAATACTGTGAATAAACACTTACTAGGGGTGTAACGGTACGTGTATTCGTACCGGAACGTTTCGGTACAGGGCTTTCGGTACGGTGCACGTGTGCACCGAATGCAATATTTTGTGTGCGGAACATAGGTACATTTTCGTGTTTCCACACGAACATATTAAGCAGACTTACATAACATTACGCATTTAACGGACACATACAAGCATGCACTTTGGCAGAATTCAATTCAAATAGTCATCAACAGCTATTAGTTCAGGTAAAATTGAGCATCAGAAATGACAAATTTGTTTTTAAGCGAGAAAAAAATAAATGTGGAGAATGCCAGCAAATGAACAGATACAAACAAGAATAGTCGCAGTATCAGTTGTGAAGGAGGATTTACGGTTTTGCCCCGCAACTCACTTGAAGAAGTTCAGGCAAATTGAAACACCATATACTACGTAGCAATCATCCTTATCTGAAGAAATGTGGCAAAACATCTCTGGAGAGAACCTCATATTATTAAATTCGAAAGTGCTTTCCATATTTTGGATCAAAGGCAACATTTGTGAACGCACATTTTCTGCAATGTCGCGCGTCAAGTCATGCTTCCGTGCGCGTCTTACAGACTGCATCTTAAAGCCTCTTATACTTTCTGTATCCGCAAGTCCGCTATGGACCGCTAGGTAGGCGTGACGTAAGAATCGTCATTGGAGAGTGTGTGCCGAGGCTCTGAGCAGACAACCGCGCAGACAGGTGCGTGTGGTCAGTAGGCTTCAAAAGCACAACTGCACATGTGCAGGTAGTGTGAAGAAGCCCATTGCTACTCGAACCCGTGCAATCCTTCAATAAAAGAATAATAATTCTGGGCAATTGTTTGTTCACATGTTTGTTGCAGAGCGGACCATCAGCGTACGCTTTCGGAATTATAAATGGAAGAGGTCCGCGTCCGCGCTGGCCGTGTAAGTGTCCGGATTGCTAAGGCTTTACAATCGCAACTTCTTTGTGTTGTTAGTCCTTTTGAGTCGAATTTCACAAAATTGGTCAGCTCCTGACAGCATCAGGTGTTTTATTTATGGGGAGTATAATTATTTATTTATTTATTTAAATGAATGTAATCAATTAGATATCATAATATTTAGGCTATAATATTATAAATCAGGTTGTTTCTTATTGGTGACGTAATATGTAAATTATATGAGTGCGGCCCACGAGACTTGCACTTGGACCACAGTGTGGCCCTCTGGAAAAAAAGAGAACCACTGCTCTACACCAACACTGATCTCTAAACCTACCCATCGTCACTGTAACCTTAACCAATGAAATCCACTGCAGTGCGTGATTTCCGCTGAACTGGTTTGAAAAAAAACACCGCGCGCTGTACACCAACATACACAACATGCTTTAGCCCAGCCTCTCGTTAACTAGCGTTCATGGCCATAGACAGTAAAAGGGTCATGGCCAATGCAGACAAGCCCATAGACAGTATGGACAAGCCAGAGCTTGAAGAGTCACCCATATCATTAAGGTCTCCTGTCATAGTTATTTATTTATATTTTTCATTATATTTTATTATGTGATATTGGTTTGAGACTGAGAGTATTTTATTTAGTGGAGAACTTTGCAGCAGTATTTTATTTCTTATTGTTTTTTTATTTTATATATATTGTATTATATTATATAAAAAAGTGTTTAGAAAAGTGTAAACAAACTGTTAAAAAAAGTTTATAGTAATAAACAACCTGCAGTTTAATGTTTGCATTTCTTTTCCTTACTGTACCGAAAATGAAACGAACCGTGACTTTAAAACCGAGGTACGTACCGAACCGTGATTTTTGTGTACCATTACACCCCTAACTTACCGAACATGCATTTTGTAATTTCTGTTTTTAAAACACCATTCATTATGACAACATTATGCTACAACCCCACGGCCTGTAAAGATGCCTTTTATTTTCTTTACTTCAACATTGTTAAATATACGTTGGCCTAAAATAAATGAAATGTGAATAAAGGAAATTTAGAACTGACATGTCAGAGCAAGCAACCCAACTTCTTGTCCAAGCTCTTGTTCTCTCCAGACTGGACTATTGTAATGCTCTCCTGGCTCTTCCTGCATGTACTGTCAAGCCTCTGCAATTGATCCAGAATGCAGCAGCGAGGGTTGTCTTCAATGAGCCACAAAAAGCTCACGTTACTCCTCTCCTCATCAGGTTACACTGGCTACCAGTAGCTGCTCGCATCAAATTCAAGGTACTGATGCTAGCCTACAAGACGACCACTGGCACGGCACCAACTTACCTAAACTCATTCGTTAAATCTTATGTGCCCTCCAGAAGTTTGCGCTCTGCAAGTGATCGACGCCTTGTGGTACCATCCCAAAGAAGTTCAAAATCACTCTCACGGACCTTTTCCTGGACTGTGCCCAGCTGGTGGAATGACCTCCCAATCTCAATTCGTACAGCTGAGTCTTTACTCATTTTCAAGAAACAGCTAAAGACTCATCTTTTTCGCCTGCACTTAACCAACTAACACAAGCACTTTTCCTTTTCTGGTCTTTTAATTTATATATATAAAAAAAAACCTACCTATGCGTTCTATACTAGACTAATTGAGACTTGTCATGGCACTATTGTTGTTCTCTTGTTGACCTGACTGCTTCTATTGTTCTCATTTGTAAGTCGCTTTGGATAAAAGCGTCTGCTAAATGATTAAATGTAAATGTAATGTAATGTTTAAGTGTGACGTGACATTCAGCCAAGTATGGTGACCCATACTCAGAATTCGTGCTCTGCATTTAACCCATCCAAAGTGCACACACACAGAGCAGTGAACACACACACACACACTGTAAACACACCCGGAGCAGTGGGCAGCCATTTATGCTGCAGCACCCAGGGAGCAGTTGGGGTTTGATGCCTTGCTCAAGGGCACCTAAGTCGTGGTATTGAGGGTGGAGAGAGCACTGTACATGCACTCGCCCACCTACAATTCCTGCCGGCCCGAGACTCGAACTCACAACCCTCCAATTGTGAGTACGACTCTCTAACCATTAGGCCACGACTTCCCACGACATGTTTAACACATGTATAGCATGGAGCTGCATTATATCAGTCCAAATCCAGTATCGGATGTCCCGATAGATGCTTCAAGTGCTTGTTTAAGTTCCTCATAAATTGAGAAGTGGCCAGGGATGCGTAGGCTCTGGTAACAAGTCGAGGATTTTGGGAACTCCCCACGTACCACCTCCAGCTTCAGCTGCCCAGAGAGAACTTCCCATCCAGTCCAAAACTTGAGTACGTTCATCTGAGATGCTGCTGGTGCTAGAAAAAGAAAAGCTTTTTTCACAATAACTCAAATATAATTATTATTATAACTCATAAAATATAGTTATAATTATAACTCATAAAATAAATGACAGGAAATTGTATTATTTGGGCAAATGATCAATATTTGGACGTATTAGGGATGGGTTGCTATGCAACACAAGGTTCAGGGTAAGGACAACATCTCTTTAAGGAGGAAGCGTAATGCGACTGACTTTAAGCTGTGGGTTAAGGTAAAAAAAACATACACGGCGAACACAACTTTGCACTTACATTACAAGTGTCTTATGCTGTGTTATTGTTCACTGACATCTGCATAATGATAAGTATATGTGTCATGGTTTCGGTTTTCCTTCTCTTCTTCCCCCTCCTCTGCTGGTTATTTTGCTACGCTCACTCACCTCTTCAGCTGTTTCTCATTATCTCTCATCTGTCCCGCTAATAGATTCACACCTGTTCTCTCTTTTCCCTAATCATCCTGGCTATTTCTTGTTCCCCGTGTTTGTGCTCACTGCTTGATTATTTCGTTTGCTGTACATGCAGAAGCTTCACAACCATCTCGTTCCTGTCCTGTCGTGTCGGATCCTACCCTGCCCCTCGTGCTCCAGTCACAGGTCAGATCTAACAGTGCCTTAAGTTAACCTGTTGCTCTGCTCTCTGTCCAGCCCTGCTGGTGCTGACGAGTACTCTGGACAGTGACTTTACCCGCCACCTGAGATTATCTTGAAAGCGGAAAGGAGGTCCGCTAGACGCCAATCTCCGCACACAGCCCGAGCGCCGGCCCGACCCCTCTGTTTGCTGATTATTGTAAAGATTTTGTTTACCTTTTGGGTACCGGTTCATCGGCTGCTTTTGTTGGTTTTACCGAAGGCTGGTTATTTTGATACGCTACTCAATTAAAGCTGTATCCTTTTGCATAATCGCTCTTGGGTCCTCATCTTTCCACACCACAATATGGATATGACATACCCGTTTCAATGAAATTTCGAAGGTACATTCCAATTTTGGCTCTTGTCTCAAGTGGAAATTCCTTGTCGTCGTCCTCAACAACCTCACTTGTTGGCCAGATGATGTGATCAATCATGACCTTGTTGATGCACAAATTTAACATTAATTTCTTTAAATTAAAAGTGAAAACAATATACAGTATAACAAGTTATTACACCCTTGACCAATATCATACATAAAATTCATTCAAATGTAAAGATAACAAATCAACCGTAGGCCCCCATAGCAGTATTACCTGGGGGCTGCAGATAACTTCTTTTTTTACACAGGAAGACGGCTTCAGCCACATCTCTTCTTTCTGACAGTGTTGACCACACTCCTGTTTCTTTTAAGCCCTTTCTCATCTGGTTGATCTGAGAAGCGGTTCTTCTCAGAATCTGCAATAATCGTAACACACACACACACACACAAACAAAAATCTTAAGTAAAAAGATGTTATTGGTGGCTGAAGTGGACAACATAGCCATTTTTTTTTTATATCTGAGCTCCTTTGGATAATTGTCTAAAAATGTATACAACACAGGTGATAGGAATGACATAATGACCTATGTTTGCTCTTTAATCTGGGACTCAGTAAGGTATTCAAATATTGCTTTGATTCATAACTATTGATTAGAACTCACTTTCACCTCTGGGAGTATATCACATGAGAAGAAAATAGGGAGTGAGAATTTTTCACCAAAAATAATTCCATTGTAATACTGAAATTATGGCCTGCTGACAGAAGGTCATGGGATCATTACATGTAAATAAATTCACCCTCAAAGCAACACGAATGTTGACACAAATGTCCTGAACTGATATAAGCAACTGATATAAGTAACTCTGGACTGCAAAATGACTGACCGACTGTTTGACAATGTGATGCATAATACGTATTTATTTAAAGGTATTATAAAAGGTATTTATTTGTCACTTTACAACAGGTTGTAAAGTGAAATTGAGTCTGTAACTCCCTTATACAGTAATATGAAAGCAATTATGAAAATGGTAAACAGAAATAATATATAATCAATGGAGCAGTGCTGAGGATGAATTTGATCTTAAAAGTCCGAATAAGCTTGGGGGGAAAAGCTGGTGGTGCTGTAGCTGAAACTTCTTTATCTCTTCCCAGAAGGCAGCAGGGTGAACAGGCTGAACCATCACCGCTTTTATATACGGTATAGGTAGGTATAGTGTCCCGCTTCCCAGTGGACAAAAACTACTGACTAATTAAAAACAGCTGAGTCGTGTTTCATCAGCAAGACAAAAAATGGTTTCAAGGTCCATTTTCCAGCTTTTTCCAGCACCTTACACCATCATAAATTACATACCAATACATAGTCAAAATTAATATTTAGTTTTTTTTTCCGCATTAAAAGAGATAATGCTATAAACAGCAAAAATAGTTTTTCGAATAGCAGAAGGAACAGATATTTAAGCAAATCACAAGTTTTATTTTTCAAAATGTATCAGTGTCGAAGTAGACTTTGCTTACCATCTAACCTGCCTGAATCAATGTAAAAACAATTACCCCAAACAAAATCACTCAACAGGATCACTTCACTTTCAATTAATTTATTGAAAATATAAAACATGCAAACATTCTTTGAGGTAGACAGTCAATCAGATTCAGCTCACTCACCTTTTTTAACAATATTGTGCAAATCAAAACAACTTGAGTTGTCAAACACAGAATTAACAACACAAAAAAGTGCAAAAGAATATGCAGCCAAAAGTGCTACATGTGCTTTATAAAGATTAGGCCAAAGGTTGCATTTTATGTATATGGTCTATAACCTTAAAGTGCATATGCAATTTAATTTAACAATCAACTCAACAAATAAAGAAATCAACTTAAAGTTGACTTCAGTGGACTTTATCCACTCCTGTTGTAAAACAACAACAACAACAACAATAGAACAAACAACAACAAAACATACACCAAACAACACGGAATACTGCAACACAAAATCTGCAAAACTAAACAAATCAACTTAAGTGGCCTTTGTCACCCTCTGTTGAATAAAAAAACATTGTATGTTAAGGCCATATGGTACATTAAGGACCTATGAAGGGGAGTATTTGAGCTCCATCAGCTTGTTGTTTAGCTGTTTTTCTACAGCCTCCAGACTTTTTTGTTTTTCTTTTGCAGCTCTGCGAAGACAATTTGATTTTGAGATGAAGCTGAGTTTTCCAACCGATTCAGCTTTCTCTGCATTACTATCTGCAGATTTTAGGAGGACCCTTATGTCCTCCTCCATCCTCTTCTTTTTAGCCTTGATCTCACCTATCTCCTCCATTACTCCCTTCCTCTTCTGAGCAGTCTGCTCATCTTGTTTTCAACGTTTTTGGTCATCCAGATAATTGTGATATTTCTGTCTGGCAGCAGCTGCAGAGAGGAGTAGCTCTTTTGTGTAGACTATGTTGAGCAGCCCTCCAATATGGTACACATAGTCATGAATGATCCGCTGAGCAATCAGAGAATGCTCTTTAAGGTTCTCCACCATCACCTCTTTGTTAACTCTCTCTCAACAGAGGCTTGACCATTTGAGAGGACCAGGACAAGTTTTACTACCTCCCAGAGATGGTAAAACTCTGCCTTGTTTGATAAATGTTCATGATAGAACTCATCCAACCTTCCCATCTGTGGGTTGAAATTCCTGAAGGAATCTGACGCACACATCAGATTGTGGTCATAAAAGTGGCCAAACTCCCTCAGAATGTCATCACAGCTTTGTTCTTCAATGCGGCCAGATTTCACAAGGAGTCATAAAACAGTGCTGAGTTTGCGGACACTTGTCTCTTTGCTTTTGAGGAGCACTCTTGGATCAAGGACAGACAGGCCTCTAACAAGCGGATATTTAAGTGGTGCCTTTTCAAACAGTTTGGACACCATCTTCAGTAAAAACAGCTTGCAGTTCTGTCTAAACTCCAGGCTCAGCTTCTCAGAGGAGTTTTGTTTTATGTGCTCTAGGGCTTGCTCTGTGACAAATCCAATTCTCAGTTTGGTGACATCTATGTGGTTGACTGTGTTAGCATAGTCACCTTGAAGAAGCTTTACAGGGGTAGTTGCATCCTTCATGACACTGGGCTTGACAAACTTCTCCATTAAACTCCTCAGCATATTTGTGAGATCACCGCACATAAACGGCAGCATGGGTTTGTCTGTCTGGTATAACTTTAAAAATGGTGTGATTTCCTTAGCTACCATTAGAAAGAAGTTCAGCTTTGCTGGGAAGAGGGCATCTTGCACAACCATCTCAGCCGTCTTCAAGACTTTGTAAGTGGTTCTGTTAAAGTTTTCATTTTAGCAGCTCTGATGTACATTTTCAGAGAGGGCCAAATCTGAAGGGCACGCTCAGTTACCTCCACATTTTCCAGCCACCGATGACTACAGAAGTCAAGAGGGAAGGATGTGTAACCAGTGACTTCTGTGTAGTCCTCCCTGTGAGCTGAAACATCCTTGAATAGCCATTTAAGGCTTGACAGAGCATTTCCCAGCTCCCAGTCTGTGGATGCACAGCCTGCTCTGAAGGAGTTGTGTAGTATATGCAATCCACAACTTCCAACATTTAGCATTTTCTTGCCTGTTTGTTTGTCAATGTTCTGCTGGGCCAGTGAGAAGAGCTTCAAATACACATTTGGGCCATCCATCGACAGCTGAATCAGGTTCTGGAAGCCTATATCTGAACTCACATTGTCAACCTTCTCATGCATTTGTTCTGCAGTGTGATGACCCATAAATAATGATGTCAGGTACCTCGAGTTTACCTGGTTACCATCCCAAAATTCTATGTGCATGTCAAGATTTTATGGTGATTGCGGTCTTGCTGGTTGCCTGATGTGGATTAGAAGACTGGACTGGAGGAGTGGATGTGGATGGTAGAGGGGCTACTCCTCCGGCTGCTTCCACTGCAAGGTCTCTGCTGGTTGTATTGATGGATGTAGCTGTGCTTTTCTGCCCAAAAAAATCACTTACTACTGGACCTGTATTCAGATGACTTCGCATCAGGTCTTGATGTTTTTTTCCTATACAACAACAAAAATAGGAGGAAAATGTTATTTTTTGTATTATGTTTTGATTACTCTCAATACAATTATCAGTAAGATGCTGAAAATGATAGTTGTCAGTTAACTATGCTGCTGTATAAATACTGAATTATCACCTTTAAAATGTTTAATCTCTTAATGGTTCATAACATAACATACAGTAAGACAAGCTATGGAGAATAGCACTGAATGGAAGGATTTGAGCCAAATGACATGCAGCTGGGTCATTCGGTGTCAAATCAGACAAAAACCAGGAAAACAGTTGCTGCACTCTTAGATTTTGCTCAAAGTTTATGCTACCCTGAATGTCATTCACCATGAATGTGATGTCTTTTCACACTTTTTCTTAAATCTAGGGCATGCCGTACAAACTTAATGGTTCAGTCATATTTACATGTTTGTCTTCCACCCCAAAAAATTTGGGCTGCCTATGAATAATACTTTTTATTATATTATTGTACAAATATTGCCTCCCAGATAGTGTGATTTTCAGGCTGTAAAACTGAAGTAATTTCAAGGGCTGAAAATATGAAGGCAGGATTTGAAGAGAAAAATTTTACAGACTTTGGTTTTGGGACACATTCTTGATATAGACAAGGTTTGAACAAATTCTGAGACAGTGCAACAACAACCTGTAATTCCATTTTAACCCAAAAGACTCTGACAGTGCACCAGCCTGATAAATAGCCTATATTAATTAATTATTATAAAAAAATATTTCATTGTAAAGACATATACATTTATCTAATAGAATAGAGCAGTGTAAATATTGCATAAGGCAATCCTCAATTTTATAGTAGGCTACTTGTATGACACTTATCTGACATGATTTCTGTTCAGCAATCAACAATTGTTGTTATGCACTGGATTAACGTTTGCATGTTTTAATTTACGGGTAGTTAACGTTACAGTTTCTCACTGTAGCTTTGGCTATGTTCATTGCATATTCCACAAACGAACGTGCCATAACGACATACAAAACTAACATTACATCATCACACCAAGTACTCTCAGTTACAATATGTGAATTTCTAGCTAAGTTAGCAGTTACCAACGTAACCAAATAGGCACTAATGTGTACAGTAGGTACTTCAGTTGACTTAATTGAAAAGTTTATGACTTACCTTTCATGTGACTCGAGAGAGCAGACTCGCCCATTGTGAAAAGCTGCAAGTCTTTTTTGCAGAGTTTACACAAGGCAACTCGTGGGGTTTGTCCCCGTTTAATCCATAATAAGAATTTTTCATCTTCCAGCCAACGTTAATTGAAACGACAACCTCCCGGCATGTTGCAGGAGTGCTTCTTTCATGGGGGCGGACGGCCGACTCACACGTGGAAATAGGCCGGCAGATCGCACGCAGTCAAACACGCACAAGAAACCGCAGGTTTTATTTTAGGCTCTCTAACATTTTATTTTTCCATTTAATAAACAAACTATTCAGTCACATAGGTATTTGTTGTGGAAAAAAATACAATTACAATTTCAAGCATTTTCAAGCATTTTATTCAAAATTTAAGCACTTTTTAAACCTTGAAAACACAACATCAAAATTCAAGCATTTTCAAGGATTTCAAGCACCCGTAGGAACCCTGCATTCTGTATGATTTATAAGCATTTTAAAAATGGGGATATGGGTTATGTCCTCATAAGTCACCCTCTCCTTGTAATACCTGAGTTGTACCCATGTCATTATACAGAGTTGTGTCCTGATATGTCACAAAAACAAGAGCAAACACACACACACCAAAACAATTCCTACCAACTGGATTGTGTTCCTTTTATCGATATCAGGGCAATCCTCCAATACCAATGTCGCTGTCTCCAATTGGCCCCCTAAGAGCACATGGACTACGGCAGGACTGATCCCTGGCAATCCCGGGCCACCATGTATAAATTAATGTCCCACCATTCTACCTGCCATCAGAAAAAGGTCAGAATCAAATCAATGAGTGGCTGGGAGGCACATGGGATGAGGGGATCCTTCTGTCCCTCAAACAGTCTAGTCACATCAGCATTGCCTGTAAATAAGAATGAAACAAGAGTTAGCATAAGGCACAGTACAGGTCTTTTCAAGTTTAGGTCATGAAAAAGTGTTGAAAGATATAAACAAAACTAAATTAAGACATACCAAAATTGATGTGGAAACCAGACTGCAAGGTCTGCATAGCAAAGCTGATGAAGTAACGACTTACACCATCACCGATGGCAGCATCACCTAAACCGAAAGGATAATTGTTAAATCACTACAAAAAGGTATGTGATTGACTGTCAAGGACCTGGAACCACTCACAATGTAAGGTGAAAGTAAGAGGCGTTCATGTCAAGCTAGCATTGGCTTGGGTTTACTTTGTTCATAGCAAACACTGAAAATGTGTAAAGTTAGTCATTCAAACATTGGCCCACATCTTTTATAAGGCTGTGTTACAAAAACTCCAACAAAGAGACATATGTCAATGATAGAAAGGAGCAATCTCTTATTGAACCTGTTACACCTGCAGGAAGAATCAACTATTGTTGTCCGAGTCTGATGAGATATGTGTGAAGTGAGGGGGAATGACAAAAACACACTTCACCTAGAATTTATGCACAATATAATTTGCAATTAAATGTAGTATGCGTAATAATTAAAAGGAATTAATAACAAACCGAACAGATAAATGAGTAACTGTGAGTGTGGCCAACTCGAGAATGTAATTTCAGCTGTATTTTGGGTAGCACTTTATTTTACAGTCCTGTTCCCCATGTACATACTATGTACTTATTATAGTAATTACAATAACTATGTAACAACTAGGTACTAACCCTGAACCTACCCCTAAACCTAACCCTACCCCATGTAGTTACCTTGTATTACCAGAACTTTCTTATATAAATACACTGTAAGTACACTATAAGTACATGTAAGTACACGTACTGTAAAATAAAGTGCAACCGTATTTTGCATGCATGTTGTTTCAGGCTTATACCTGCATCCCAAATTATTGTTATATGCGTTTCTAAACCCGACAGGAAGGTCCCTGTTTTGCCAACCTGAGCTAAACAAACATATCACTAAATGAAGGTTACATTGTTATTATATAACAAACAGTGCTTGCAGAAGCACAAGCACTAACCCTTATCAATTAATCAATCTCAATAATGAAATTGTGACTAGGGCTGCACAATATGAGGAAGAGCTGCGATGTGCGATAACATTGTTTAATATTGGGATGACAATATGACTTGCAATGGATATTCATATGCTATACTGCATTTTCCCATGTCTTAGTGCTTTAATCAGAGGTGTAAAATACTTGAGTAATTTTACTTGATTACTGTACTTAAGTATTATTTGGAGGGATTTGTACTTTACTCAAGTACAATTTAAACTGACTACTTGTACTTTTACTTGATTATATTTCTGAAGAAAAAACAGTACTTTTTACTCCTTACAATTTTATTTCATCTTGAAAAGTACATTATATTTTTATTTAATCTTATGCACATTAAATATGGTAAACAGAAGCTCAAACGTGTGTGTCTGACTAGAGAACTAATGATCATTGTTTTCATGCATCAAACACACACATTTCTACTTCAATTATAACTTTTATCAGGTAAATGTCTGGGTTCAAAAAGTCACCACCAAATCTGAGGAAGAATATTGAGGTAGCAAAGTTGCGCCCAACCAAAACCCCCCCCCCAAAAAAAAGTTTATTCATTATTTGTTCTGTTTTGAGCCATTAGCTATGTAATATATTAGCTGAATGCACAAAATTGAGTGCAAATAAAATCAGTGATGATAATTTAAATACAATTAATATTTTTGTGGGATTTTTTATTTTTTATAAAATATTACAAATCTCCAAAAAAGTGTTTAAATAAACATTATATGCTAAATTAATTGTAATTCATGTTTAGTGATGTTCTATTTACAATTTACTATTGTACTACTTAATTGTACTATTTACAAGTTTTATTTACAATATGTCATTATATGAATCATTAAGTAGGAATTAGGACTGTAGTGATTATTTTTTTAATCTTAATAATTACATGCTTTTCTCATTAATTAATCTAATTAGTCACAAATAATTATTTATCAATATTTGCTAAGAAAAAAAACCCTCTAAATGCCCAAAATAAACATTAAAAAGATTAATTGTCCTTTTAGACAGTGACGTTGAATAGACAACACGAATAAAGTGGCATTTAAAGCTGAAGTAGGTAACTTTTGTAAAAATGTATTTGTGAAACCTGTCATTATGTCCTGACAGTAGAATATGAGACAGATAATTTGTGAAAAAATCAAGCTCCTCTGCAGAAATTCGACCGCTCCCGGTAAGAAACAACCAATCAGAGCTGCGGTCCGTAACTTTTTTTGTGTTCAAGATTTACAAAATGTATATAATAAGCGAGTACACCATGAATCCATTTTCCAAACCGTGTTTTTAGCCTGTCCTGAATCACTAGGGTACATCTATAATAAGTGTTTATATTCGGACTATTTTAGATTGCTTCTGGGGTACCGCAGCGGAGTAACCCGGTACCTTTGTGATTCTTCATAGACATAAACAGAGAGAAGTAGTTCCGGCTACAATGTTCTTCCGCAAGACGCAAGCAGTTCTGTTTATTAACCGCTAGAGCGTCAAAAGTTACCGACTGCAGCTTTAAAAACGTTAACATTGTATGTTTTAATTCTATGACTCTCCTCATTAATTCAACACATTCTTGTATTCTGTCTGGAATATATTTCTAGGCTCTCAATCACATCTTGCTCTTTAAAGGGAAAGTTTACCCAAAAATTCTCTCACCATTTATTAAACCTCTGTCGTCCCAAATGTTTATGACTTTCTATCTTCACATGAACACAAGCAAGTATTTTTAGTTCATATAATGCAAGAGGACATGACCACTTCAGAAACCACACAAAGTGAACATGAGGGTCAAGATTAAAGGGGTCATGAAATTTGCCTTGATCTTTTGGAATATAAGAGGTCTTTGTACCATTAAAACGTCCTGCAAGTTTCATAGCTTAAGACGTCCTCCCCATTATAAACGAGCCATTTATTTAATCAAGCTCTAAATACAGCTCGTTCTGGATACATGGTAAGAAGTGACGTCACGGTGCGAAGTGACGTTCCAGCCATTTGCATACGACCGCCTCCAGAACAAGACAACTATGCTCATTTCCTATCGTTGTCGCGCCGCGCGCCTCACAAGTGTTCAGTCGACGGACAGCGAGTGGGTCTGTGTACAGGAAAATTACAATGCCACGCAGATGTGCTGTTCCTGGCTGTGGACAAACAACATCTTTGAATACGCTGCCGAAAGATCCTGACGTCAGGGAAAAATGGATGCAGTTTATTTTTTGCGGACGTCCCAGTCACGGCAGTGCTAATTTAAGTGTTTGTTCTATACATTTTAAGGATGACTGTTTTGAGAACAAATACCAATATGATGCTGGCTTTGCCAAAAAACTGTTGCTCAAAGACAAGGCCGTGCCGACTATTCTGTGCTCAACAACGACAACGCAAACTGTAAGTAATGTATTTAAAACTTTAAACTACTTTTTAAAACGCAATTTCTTTATGAATAATCACAGTGTTTTTACTTAGTTTACTTGCATATTGTTTTCAGAGACCGCCATGTTCAGGCCCCATATCAAAAGATGTTGGCTGTCAAACTGACCAACCCACTAATACATCTGTGGGCACACAGCTGTCGTTTCGAACAATGAGACCCAAGTGTCGTAGCAAAGGTATTATTTATATAATCCTAACCGGTGTCATCATAATTATATTTATAATAAGCTTAAAAGCTTTATTGCCTAAAAGGAAGTATTTATAGTCCATATTTTTATAATACTGCAATTACAATTGATAGAATAAAACTTTACATTGTATTTTCTAATGTTATAGAAACACAAACAGAGCAGTCCTCAATTCTTTCAAGTGGTGATGTCGCCATACCCTGGACTACTTCACATCCTTTTACTTCAACACCTTTAAAAGATGAAAAGCCTTCCAAAAGGCGTCGCTTTGAATTGGAGGAGGAAGAAAGTGTGTCTTTTGAAGAAGTCTGTGACACTCAGGACGTAACATATGACCCTGCTCAGTCTGTCACCAGTGTGACTGAACCATCAAAGCATTAGTAAGTTTTTGTCTTTATCATGTTAAGTTTAGCATACATTTATGTGAACTGTATGTTTTACTAACCCGTAAAACTAATCATGTTGAAAAAGAAATACACTACATTAATTTTTTGTTATTAATTTTCTCTTGTGATAGCATGTACACATCCAAAGCCTCTCATGAAGACACCAAATATATTGTGTTTGAAAACTTTCTTCTTGAACTGTTTGAGACCTGTCCAGTATGTTCAAGAGCCTGCAATATTCAGCCTCGTAGCAATGGGACTTTTTTGGCCATTGATCAACGTTGCCTGCATTGCGAGTACTTCAGACAGTGGAAGAGCCAACCCTGTGTTGGCAGTACCCCTGTTGGTAACCTCAAGCTGTCTGCTTTCCTGTACTTCTCTGGAGCTTCATTCTTCCAGATGAAAAAGTTTTGTTGGGTGTTTTTTTTTTTTACTGTTTAAAATAGTTTAAACGTATAATGCATATAATTATTTTTTTTCTTTTGAAGATATTTGAGTGCATTTAAATGCATTTAAAGATGTTCACATACAGAACCTTCAGAAGGCATGCCAGCATGTACCTGGAACCACTAATAATATATAAGTGGAAGAAGGAACAGGTGGATTTAGTGAAGGATCTCTGTGAGGCCGACAAGGTGAAAATTGGTGGCGATATGAGAGCTGATTCGCCAGGTAACAATGTCCTGCTTGGTGATGCACGTTCTTCTGCAGTCTTAATAATTTGTTCCTGTGTAAACTATTTTATAAAATATTATTTGTATTGTGACATTTTAGGCCATTCAGCAAAGTATGGGAGCTACACCACAATGGATCTTCAAAAGAACCTCATAATAGACATCCAGCTAGTGCAAGTGAGAAAATGCATAGATCACATCATGTCAATGCACACAAAATTACCAGAAAGAATGGCAACAGAGTATGCCTTGCCTGTTTCAAATTAAACAATGTTAAATTATACTTGTATTATAAATTACAATTGCTATTTATAATAGACCTTTTATAATTCAAAGATGTAGTCTAATATGATTACTGTATTAAAGGAATGAAATAACTGACTTTCACTGCCCTGAAAACTATTTTTTCACAGAGTAATGAGGTTGGTGGTAGCTACCACATGGAGAAAGAATAGTTAAAACGAAGCCTGGAATGGCTGGAGGAATGTGGTGTAAGGCTAGACTGCATTGTGACAGACCGACTTTCCCAGATTCAAAAGTTTCTGAAAGAACGAAACGTCACACAGTACTATGATGTCTGACATTTGGAGAAAGGTACGTTTGAGCTTGAAAAAAACATTTCATGTTAATAAATGGACAGTTTTTTTTTCATTACATAAACAATATTTCTTTTTGGTATTACAATTGATTAGGGTTGTCAAAGAAGTTAGAGCAAATTGCCAGAGACAAGGAATGTTCAATAGTGAAAAAGTGGCAGCACAGCATAAGAAACCATCTCTACTGGACTGCAGCATCCTCTACATCAGGACCAGAGAAGGTAGCCAAGTGGAATCAATCACATTCAGGATGTTCACATCCATGATGATCCATTATACCCACAATGTGAACATTCACATCGAGTGTCTAAGGGCAGCAGTAAACACTTCAAACCTGGTGAGTGCATAGTATTTCATATTATTACCATTACCAATCAAAGTGGCTGGACAGGACTAGACAAGACAGGTGAGGGTACATCGCAGAGAATTCGTAAGCATAGCTTCGGAAATAATCTGGCAAAGAGACAGTGGAAAAACAGGTCTAGAAGAAGTAGAGATAATTAGGGAAAGCGATAACAGGTGTGGAACTGATGATGAGGATAACAAGTAAAGAGTGGCAACACCTGGGGATGAGACCGATGTGTGAGCGTAATGACTGATGAAGTAATCAGGGGTGTGTGTGTGAACATGTGAGTGTGTGTGTAAGTGTGTGTGTGAGAGAGATAGGCCAGAGGAGGGAGACAAAGAAAAGGAAGAACCAGGATCATGACAGTACCCCTCCCTCAATGAGCGCCCCCTGGCGCTCCCGAGGAAGGAGACTGACGAGACCGGAGAAAATCATCAACCAGTAAAAGGTCCAGGATGTTCCGGGCAGACACCCAACTCCTCTCCTCTGGGCCGTATCCCTCCCAGTCCACTAAGAATTGATGTCCGCGGCCTCGGCGGCGCATGTCTAAGAAGCGGCGGACCTTGTACACAGGAGACCCTTCGACGCGAATAGGAGGAATAGTTGGGCGAGAGGGCGCGCGAATCGATGGTTTAATGCAAGAGACATGGAAACGGGGTGTACGCGACTAAGTTTAGGGGGAAGTGACAGCTTGACCGCGACTGGACTAATGACTTTACATATGCGGAATGGTCCGATGAAGCGAGGGACCAATTTACGAGACTTAGAGTGAAGTGGCAAATTAGATGAAGATAGCCAAACCCTTTGGCCGCGAATGTAGCGGGGGCTTTTTACGCGACGCTTATTGGCAGTGGCGCTCATGTGTCTCCTCGAACGACAAAGAGCTGATCTCACCACTCTCCAAGTGCGCTTGCAGCGATCGATAAACGCCTGTACGGATGGGACATTAGATTCCGAATCCTGCGAGGAAAATAGCGGGGGCTGATACCCCAGGCAGCAGAAAAAAGGAGAGAGACCCGTGGCAGACGAGGGGAGCGAGTTGTGCGCGTATTCAGCCCAGGCGAGTTGCTCTGACCACGACGAGGGATTACGATGAGCTAAACTGCGGAGAATGCGAACGACAATCTGATTGGCCCGTTCCGCCTGACCGTTAGTCTTTGGGTGAAACCCAGACGAAAGGCTAGCGGAAGCTCCGATGAGGCGACAGAATTCCCTCCAGAATTGCGAGGCAAACTGTGGTCCCCTATCAGAGACAATGTCGGTGGGCAGACCGTGCAATTTAAAAACGTGATCAACCATGATCTGAGCCGTCTCCTTAGCGGAGGGGAGCTTAGGGAGCGGAATAAAGTGAGCGGACTTAGAAAAACGATCGACGACCGTTGGGATGACCATGTTCCCCGCGGAGGGGGGAAGACTGGTGATAAAGTCAAGTCCAATATGGGACCACGGACGCGAAGGAACCGGTAAAGGGCGAAGTAGACCAGCTGGAGGCGAGAGGCGAGAAAGAGCGTCAGGCTTAACATTCTTCGACCCGGGGCGATATGAGATGGAGAAATTAAAACGTGTAAAAAACAGAGCCCAGCGAGCCCGACGAGCGTTTAATCTCTTAACAGAACGAATGTGCTATATTCTAAATTTCTGTGATCAGTCCAGACTATGAACGGAACCGGAGCTCCCTCCAACCATTGACGGCACTCCCCCAGTGCCAAACGAATGGCGAGTAGTTCGCGGTTACCGACGTCATAGTTGCGTTCAGAGGGAGAGAGGCGATGAGAGAAGAAGGCACAGGGGTGTACCTTCTCATCAGCAGGTGAGCGCTGAGAAAGAACAGCCCGACCCCCACCTCCGAGTCGTCGACCTTGACGATAAATTGCCTCGAGATGTCCGGAGTGAGCAAAATGGGAGCCGTAGTGAATAGAGACTCAAGGCGATCGAAGGCGCGTTGAGCGGAATCGGACCACTCGAATTTAGACTTGATAGAGGTTAAGGCAGTGAGAGGAGCGGCCACCTGGCTAAATTTGCGTATAAAGCGGTGGTAAAAATTTAAGAAACCAAGAAATCGATTGAGCGCGACACAAGAGTCGGGGACGGGCCAATCGGTAACCGCCAGGACCTTATTAGGATCCATACTGACCCCATCAGCAGAAATGACCGAACAGAGAAATGAGACAGAGGGGACGTGAAACGAGCACTTCTCGGCTTTAACAAAGAGTCGATTCTCCAGTAAGCGTTTGAGGACTCGTTGAACGTGTTGGACATGCACTTGGAGAGAGGGATAAAAGATCATAATGTCGTCGAGATAAACGATGACGAAAACATTGAGCATGTCCCGGAGGACATCGTTTACGAGGGCCTGAAACACGGCAGGTGCGTTGACTAGACCGAACGGAAGAACCCGGTATTCAAAGTGACCGAGCGGCGTATTAAAAGCGGTTTTCCACTCGTCACCCTCCTTGATGCGCACGAGATGGTAGGCGTTACGGAGATCGAGTTTAGTAAAAATCTTTGCTCCCTGCAATAATTCAAAGGCAGATGACATCAGTGGCAAGGGATAGCGATTCTTCACAGTGATGTCATTCAGCCCTCCATAGTCTATGCAGGGACGCAAAGAACCGTCCTTCTTTTCAACAAAGAAAAAACCAGTGCTGGCTGGAGACGAGGATGGAACGATAATACCCGCATTTAAAGACTCAGAGAGGTAATTCTCAAGTGCTTCACGTTCAGGGGCTGACAAGGAATAGAGTCTGCCGGGCGGAGGAGTGGTACCTGGGAGGAGGTCTATGCTACAGTCGTACGGCCAATGAGGAGGGAGAGAGGTTGCCCGAGACCGACTGAAAACCTCCCGCAGATCAAGATATTCCTCCGGGACTCCAGACAAATCACCTGGCTCGACCTGTGAAACAGACACAGAGGAGACAGGAGCGATGGCAGAGGTTAAACAATCAACATGACAAGACAACTTCCATGATAGAATCAAATTATTAGACCAATCAATAAAGGGATTATGTTTGACCAGCCAGGGGTGTCCTAAAACCACCGGACAAAAAGGGGAAGAGAAAATTAAAAAAGAAATAGACTCCTTATGGTTCCCCGAGACAGTGAGAGAGAGGGGGATAGTTTTCCTTTGAATCCTAGGAAGTGAACTTCCATCTAAGGCAAACAGGGGGGTGGAGTCTCTTAAGTCTATGAGGGGAATACCTTGTTCTAGAGCCCACATCTCATCAAGGAAGTTTCCTTCAGCGCCAGAGTCTATAAGGGCAGAGCAAAAGATTGAAGGGTCAGCCCAGTAGATAGAGATAGGAAGAGAGGTACATGATCCCGATGGAGAGTCCTTGGAGTAAGCGCCCGCCAGTAGCCCTCCGATCACTGGCGAGCCCTGGCTTTTACTGGACAAGTGCTGACAAAGTGGTCTGGGGCGGCACAGTACATGCACAGGCAATTAGTAATTCTGCGCTCTCGTTCCCTTGCAGAGATGCGCAGTCCTCCGAGCTGCATCGCCTCCGACCCAGCAGAGGGCGAAGTAGTGACGTCAGGGGGTGCAGATAGCCGAGACGATTCCCGGCAGCGCGCCTGGTGGCATAATTCAAGGCGCTTCTCAATGCGGATCGCCAGATCGATAAGGGAGTCAAGATGAGCAGGCACCTCCCGAGCGAAGATCTCGTCCTTGAGTTCCGGACAGAGCCCCTCCAGGAAGCGGGCCACCAAAGCTTCTCCTGATAACCCCGAAAAGAACTTAAATTACACTTTCAGTTTTAATCGTACAGATAAGAGCAATACATCAATCGAATCTATAAAGGGTCTACTTTTTTTGGATACAGACATAATAACAACAACACTTTGTGCACTTATAAAATAAAGATAACAAACTAGGTGTGCTATCTGCAGCCTTTGTCTGCGCTGATCTTCATTTACAAACACGTCATTAAAAGTGAAAGTGAAGTGAAGTGACGTGACATTCGGCCAAGTATGGTGACCCATACTCAGAATTCGTGCTCTGCTTTTAACCCATCCAAAGTGCACACACACAGAGCAGTGATAACACACACACCCGGAGCAGTGGGCAGCCATTTATGCTGCGGCGCCCAGGGAGCAGTTGGGGGTTCAGTGCCTTGCTCAAGGGCACCTAAGTCATGGTATTGTAGGTGGAGAGAGAACTGTACATGCACTCCCCCCACCCACAATTCCTGCCGGCCCGAAGCTCGAACTCACAACCTTTCGATTGGGAGTCCGACTTTGTAACCATTAGGCCACGTCTTCCCAACATAAAATGAACTGTAACTCCGTGAATACTCAACAAAGAGACATGAGAGAGATATCTATAGAAAGCTTGACATGTCTGCTTTTTAACTAAACAAGTGCCACCGAAAACAAATATTCTGTGATAAAGTAATCCATATGAAAACAACGCGATGTCTGTTTTTCACGTCTCCCTTCATTATATCTAATGTGACCACGCCCCCGCGCTGAACGCGCTATTCAGATTCAAACTGAAGCGTGCGGCTTGAATACGCCCACACAGAAGAAAAAGCAGAGAATGTTCTTCAAGTTCTTTTATTTTACTGTTTGCTTCGCGATGAGAGGAATAAAACATAATTCACCCCAAAAAAATGTGATGTGGTTGAGGATTTGAGATTTGGATTTCCTCAGAAAAAAAGAATGAAGCACTTTATTCAGCAGAGATCATAAACATGAGTAAGTCTCTTTTTATTTATTTATTATACTTGTACTAGTTTTTAAATAACGTGTAAGCATTTTACTAGTTAGACTTTTTCCAAATACTTTTTCCAAACATAATTCCTGACTAAATGTATAATCAAGTGAAATATTATGAAGTTTCAATAAAAATATACAATACTATACCATTCAAAAGCTTGATGTAAATAATATAAATGTTACAAATAAATGTAACTGTAACAAATGTAACACAATGCTGTTCTTTCAATTTATCCCCCCTAAAAAACCTGAAAAATTTTCTCAGCTCTTTTCAACAATAATAATAATAATAATGATGATAATAATAATAATAAATGTTTTTGTAGAAAATAAGATTGTTAAAAGGATTTCTGAAGGATTGTGTGACTGGAGTAATGATGCAAAAAATTTGTTTGAAAGTCAGCTTTGATTGTTCCTAATAAACTGTTTAACTGCTCCCCCAAGTGAATATTAAATTATTTTGTGGGATAATTAAATATATTCTAAATAAACTACAAACATAAAATTATATACATTTATTTTGTCCTAACATTCTTTCTTGTAACTCTTCCCTCTCAGTGACACACAGATGATTGAGAGGCTCATTATTAGCTCATTATGCAGGCCTTTGTCTTCTCAGGTGTAAATCACAATGATATTCATGATAGTTGACGCCTACTCGCGGATGACTTTTACCAACAAAAAGTGTCTTAGAAAATGTAAATCAATATATTGTTTTCTGTGAGTGAGTAAACAAGATGATTTTTACATAATTTAGAAAGAAAAATTCTAGGCTACAAGCTCCAGTTCTCAAAAATCCCGTGAACCATTGTTCTTTATGTGTTTTTTTGCCTCATTCAAGTGATGTAACATTTTTAGGTTCACTAACCACGCATAATATTTTTTTCTCAAAAATACAATCATGTACATACATGTATATCACATATTATTATAGCCCAGTTTGTGCTGATTACAGTGAGATTAGACTTTAGCCATTTAGATATTTATAAGAAACTGAAAAAAGCACAAATGTCAAGGCATGACAAAACTTCTCCAGGCCCCAAAAAGACCCTTAGACTCCAGAGGGTTAACTGAATCAGAGGTTCAGAGGTAAGAACAGAAATCCTCAGAATGCAATAATGACAACGAAAATCTTCCGGTTAAACAGCTGCCGGGAAACTTAACGTAAATCCTCTGTCTTAGGCAGTCTGGTACTCTGGTAGTCGAGGGTACCTGCAAGCCAACTCCGAGATCTCCAGGTGATCAGAAGGCAACGATCGCAAGTCACAGGTACTCTGTAACAAGCAAAGCTTAGAAGCAAGTCACATTGGAAGGTCAATTCCCCTTACGTGCTCAGGACAGGACTAGACAAGACAGGTGAGGGTACATCGCAGAGAATTCGTAAGCATAGCTTCGGAAATAATCTGGCAAAGAGACGGGAAAAACAGGTCTAGAAGAAGTAGAGATAATTAGGGAAAGCGATAACAGGTGTGGAACTGATGATGAGGATAACAAGTAAAGAGTGGCAACACCTGGGGATGAGACCGATGTGTGAGGGTAATGACTGATGAAGTAATCAGGGGTGTGTGTGTGTGAACATGTGAGTGTGTGTGTGAGAGAGTGTGTGTGTGTAACAGAGATAGGCCAGAGGAGGGAGACAAAGAAAAGGAAGAACCAGGATCATGACAATAACATTTTGAATGCTTTGTCATTTCTTATTATTTTACATTTATCTTAAAAAAATAATAACACTATGTCACTCCTACTTTTTAGTAACTACATGTTTTTTTCTGCTGTTTTATTTTGTATTTGGCTGGCATGCATTTCAAAGAAAATTCAAACCGTCCAAAGGCTATTACACCATCTGGAAAGCCAATGTACAGACTTTTGTTCTCCAAGGCTAAAAAAGGATTGTACACCATAAAACCAGTGACATCCAACACAACGTACTGTAAGTTTGAATAGATGTTTTAATTAGTAATTTACAAAAAAAAAAAGAAAAAAACTAAATACAATGCACAAAAGTGCATAGAACTTAATTTACACTATTTCAAAAAAAAAATTCCAGGCTACATCTACAATCCGATGACACTGCCTTTTGAAAAGGTTCTGCCAGATCCTTTTTCCTACATGGAGGAACTGCATAAAATTACAGTGCCTGACAGTCTATGTGCACAGTATGACAGACCTTCATTGGAGGAGGCCATTGCTGAGCACGTGTCAAGGTTTAGTCAAGGGGCAGTTTGAATCCGACATAGCTGCCTTCCGCATCTGGAAATTTTTGCCGTATACACAGGACAACACATGATGGTATTACAACCCTGATCTTTCTGCCTAGATAACCCCAGCACCAACTGACAAAGCTTCTGTAAGCCAAATGCCTGTAGCGCCTGATGGAAACAGAGAAAAGACATTTCAAATTAAACATTCAAAAGGTGTTTTGTAAAGTGTTGTGTGTGTGTGTGTGTGTGTATATATATGTCAAAACGATTGTTATTTGAATATATATTTTGTTACAATAAATATTCATCCATATTAACATAAAACTATTGTGTATGTCAGTTTTCTTACTGGTGTAACCCTCTAAGTCTCATAGGACCATAGTCTGCCCTGTAAATGTTATGTGCATTCTATAACGAATACAAATTTAGGCAAACAGGTTCAAGTCCCGGGTGATGAATCATACAGATAGGTGGTACTGGTGCCTGGTTAATTCTTCTGACAACCTATTGAGAAGGCTATTGAGTTTACAATTGTAGTCCAACATGTATGACATGTAATACTCAAACATGCAGATTAACTTAATTATTATTATTTGTCTTTTATTATGTGCACATACTTCAGGGGTCTCCATGCAGCATTTATGTTCTTGCTCAGTGGGCATTGCACCACAATTGCCACAAGTGCACCTGTGAATGTTTAAAGCAATCATAAATGTATTTGATATGACACCTATTTATGTAGAATTTTCATTTTAAGGGTATTTACAATATTACTTTTAAACACTGGCTAATATAAACACATTTGTATAAGAGAATATTGAAAATATGTCGCCTTTCTAGTAGGCCTACATGTGATAGAAAATTAAAAATGTTGCCTTATCAATGCTGCATCTTCAAATATGGCCTGTGCATGCATTTTTGTCTGTGGTACGCCCTATCATTTTATTGAAATTAGGTAAATAATGTTAAACTGTTAGCAAATTAAGCTATAAGATAATTATGCAACAATAATCCGTTTTCAAGTGTCTCGGGTTACAATTTTTTTATTAATTCGAAATAGTTTCACTTTCCATGTGGACACGGGCTGATCCAGTCTTCGTTGTTGTGGTGATGGTTCATTTTCCTCTGATTCCTCATCTGATTCCGACTCAAACATATAAGGTTTTATCATTGCAAGAGCCATCTCTTCGAATGCATCACCCGCTACTAAACAGTTACGCTCAATCCGCAAATGTTCTGGCTGGAGGTGTTAATAATTGATCCATAGGCACTGACATTAGCCAATCATAACAGTGGGCTTAACACTGAACTCTTAAAGGGGAAACAACCCAAAAACAGACGGTTTGAATCAAAGGACGAGAAACAGGGTGGGAAAATCTCATAAATCACTACATTTTAAAAGTAAAAAAAAAAAAAAAAAAACTATAGAAATACTATAATTGCACCTAGGGGACCATAATAATAAAATAATAATTTTCTTACACATTGTTTCACTTAAAGGGATAGTTCACTTTCAAATTAAATTTTGATATGTTTTAGCTTACCTCAAGGACATCCAAGATGTAGGTTTCTTTGTTTCCTCAGTATTTCCCATTTTGATATGTTTAGGTCCAACCGTTCTTGTCTGTGACTCACATAATGGATGTCTATGGTCACCACCTTAAAGAGCATGCAAAGAGGAGTCAAAATTAAACAATTCACATTGATGACCTAATACAAGAAACAAGCGGTTTGTGTAAGAAAACGAACAGTATTTATATATTTTTTACCTTTTGTACACTCTGAGTTTTGTACACACTGAGTTCGCCAGTGCTTCCTTATATGACGTGCGCGCGCGCTCTGGCTTTAGTCTGTGCAAGCGCGGAAAGCCCCGGATGTGATGTCTCGCGCATGCACATCACTCATTGTTTACCACACGCTACGCTTTCAATCTGCACTGTCTGAAATATAATGCAGTAATTGTAATAAATTAATGTTTATAATGCACCCTATAATCGTTGCGTTTATAATAAAAATACAACACATTACTCACTCTATTGACAGCGTGCCATTGGGTCCCTCTGGCATTGGACGTCGCCTCCAGTTTATACGTGGCAAACTAAACACAACGTGCAAAACGCTGCGTCTCAACAGCGGAGAAAAATCAGGATCCTCAGTCAGGCAGGCGTGTGATGTGATACTGTCAATGTCCTCTCGTCATCTTGTAGTTGTTCCATTCGTGACAACATATGCTCTCTACTTCTGTTGGCATCTCACAACACTTGCTACTAAAACACCACCAATTTTGAAGAGATCTCTGTCTCTGAGGCTTGAAGATGTGCTGCTGCAGCGGATCGCTCCTGAGTACTTGGTCTGTGTATTCTGTTTCAAATAAATATGGTTGTGAAAAAAATTCAACGTTGTCTATGGATATATTGAAATCGTCTTCCATTGCAATTTCCTGTACGTCTGAATATTTTTAGATCTTCACATTGAAAGGTAATACTTCCGAAATCTGTGTAAACCATAGGCAGTAAGTGTAAACAATGAGTGATGTACACGCGCGAGAGATCGCAGCAGACTTAATCCAGAGCGCGCGCGCACGTCACAACGGGAAGCACTCGCGAACTCAGATCAGTTGGACGTGGTTGTGTACAAGAGGTAAAAACGATATAAATACTGTTCGTTTTTTTACACAATCCGCTCGTTTCGTGTCTTAGGTCATCAATGTGTACTTACGATGGGGAATTGTTTAATTTTGACTCCTCTGTGCATGCTCTTTGAGGTGGTGACCATAGACATCCATTATGTGAGTCACAGACAAGAACGGTTGGACCTAAAAATATCAAAATGGGAAATACTGAGGAAACAGAGAAACCTACATCTTGGATGTCCTTGAGGTAAGCTAAAACATACCAAAATTTAATTTGAAAATGAACCATCCCTTTAAGAAGAAAGTAATTCATTAACAGGGGTTGCATGAGTTACTGTCATATTCTCTTTGTGTATAGTTTTTGAAGTTTCATTTTTGGATGTCCCATACACTTTCACTACATAAAGAGAAAAATATTATATATATATATATATATATATATATATATATATATATATATATATGTGGTGGATATTGGTGATTCTGTGTCAGGTTAGTTTATCTTTTTATTTAATAGAATTAATTTAGCAGTAAAGAACACACAATAACATCAAGATTTTGGATTAAATAAACTTTATTTAAACTTTCGTTTGGAGTTAAGTGCACATACTCTATAATGTTTAGTTTGCTGAGTTTATTCTTACCAATCTCTTTGTTGCTTGTTTGTTGCGGCTGAGACATGTGAGCTGTGGCTGGTGTGCCGTCAAAAGGGGTCCGGGCGGAAATTTCGGACGTATATATGGTTCCAACCAATGATTGGGCGCAACCATTCCGGTTTCTACCCTGGGGGGACTCCAAGGACTATTGTATTGACTTGTTCCTTTATTTATGTTTAGGAAGGACATTTATAAAGTGAAGTGATTTGATTACATTATTTGAAGTGTTTGTGTGTATATTTGATGTTTTCGTATTTGTTTGTTATGTATAATGGCCATTGTGTCTGTGTATCCCCCTTTTTGTGTTAATTGGTGCTGGCCACCAATATATAAGTTTGTTAATTGTGTCTGTATGGGTGTGTGGTGTTCTGTGATAGAACAAGGCCTGTAGTCCCTAGACCTCTGCTAATATTTGAGAGGCATTTGCAGTGATTTATGTTCATAGTATTTTTTTGGTTTGTTTCTTTTTGTTTTCTTTTTTTTCTCTTTATGATTTTTCTGGTTTACCTCAGTCGGGTTAACATTTGTTAGCTTTTGTAACCCCCATTCTGTGGACAATAAACCCTTAAGCGTTTGACGTAACCTGCTGCCTCCGTGTTCTCCTTACATTACTGGTCACGTCTATTACAAATGGTGGCAGCAGTGGGATGTGCCAGTAGGGGGCAGCAGTGAGTAAAGTTTTTTTCCCCCTTTTTCTACTTCATTGGTCAAGATGGGACCAAAGAGAGCTGTAAAGAGTGATGAAATGGTGGCCTCAGCTACAGGAGGAGCTGATGCAGAGGATACGCCAGTTTCAGGTGACTCGCGGAACATTACAGTAGAAGAGTTACGGGACATGTTCGGAGCACATATGAGAATGCAGCAAGAAAGAGATAAACGACTCGACTTGGAGACAGTGCGGCAGGAGAATAGATGGAAGGCTCTTCAATGTCAGTTTACACTTCTTCAGGAAGAGGTACATACAAGAATTGCAACAACTTCTGTTCATACTTCTGGGCTTCAATTTACCCCTTCAAATCCAGGGAGCGGAAACGTAGATGTTCGGGGGTCACCATCTATTGCAGGCCAAGTTGTAGAGCAACCAAGGGCTATGACAGAACCGCGGCTGCAACCGCTTAATGAAGATGAAGATGTGGAGCACTTTCTTACCACTTTCGAACGGATAGCCACTGCATGCCGATGGCCGAGAATTGACTGGGCAGTGAGGTTAGTACCCCTACTTACGGGCAAAGCTCGTAGTGCTTATGTGAACATGGATCTTAATGACTCTCTTGTCTATGATGGTGTGAAAGCAGCAGTTTAAAAAAAATACGATATTATTCCAGAGACCTATCGTTTGAGATTTCGGTCCACAGATGTGAGAGCTGATGAGACCCCTAAGGAGCTCTATGTGCGTCTTAAAGACACTTTTAACAAATGGGTTCAGCCACAAGATCGGAGTAAGGAGGAAGTTGCAGAGGTGATTATCATGAAACAATATCTTCGGGTGCTGGCTCCAGAGCTTCAAACCTGGGTAAAAGAACATAACCCTGATTCCGCAGCAAAGGCTGCAGAGCTTGCTGATGTGTTTGTTGCAGCACGAAGACGAGGTCAACCCTGGGCTTACAATCAATGGAAAGCATTCAAAGATCCCAAGAGACCCAGTAAAAGATCTGCATCTCCCCCAAAAACAAATATGGCTGGAGGTAAGTTTGTGGGTGATAATGGTGGTCTTAGTGGGAAGATGAGTGCTAACATCAAAACTGTAGTGTGTTATCAGTGTGGACAGGAAGGCCATACTAAGCCTAGGTGCCCTAATAGACCTTCTACACATGCTAATTTGTGTGGAGTACCTAGAACTGATGACCCTAATTGTATAGCAAAGATTTCCTTGCATCATGTGACTGTGTGTTTGAATGGACAGGAAGTAAGCGCTATGGTAGACACCGGGAGTATGCAGACATTGGTCAAAGCAGAGTTGGTTCCTGTCCATCCGTGGAATCTTACATCTCCAGTGAAAATTAAATGTGTACAGGTGACGAAAGGTATTATCCTACGGCTGAGGTTTATGTAAAGGTGTTGGGACAATCATTTCTGTTGGAAGTAGGCCTTTCACCTGAGTTGCCATACCCTATGGTGCTGGGTCAAGATCTGCCGGTTTTGTTTGATCTCCTTCCTTTGCAGTCGTGTAATGCAGCAATAACCAGAGCCATGGCCAAGAGCAGGGAAGAGGAGGTAGGATTACTCAGATCTTTACCTTTTTTTGAGATAGAACTGGAAGCAGAGCCAGGAAAGACACGGAAGTCCAGGAGTCAGAGGAAGCGGGAAAAGTTTCGACATGTAGTAGTGAGTGAAGGAGAACCTGTCCCTGAGAATGCATTGGGTTATAAGGTACCTCGAGACATGGTACAATTACAGAAAAATGACAGTGTAATCGGTCCCCTGTACCAGTTGGTGAAAGGGAGATCTGTAGCAGGACAGACAGAGGTAGAAAGGAGTCAACGAGTCTTTTGTCTTCGCAATGAAGTCTTGTTTCGTAAGCAGAGTCCTGAGCCACAGTTGGTAGTCCCCAAGGAGGGTAGGGAATTAGTTCTCTCTTTGGGCCATTCGGTACCCTGGGCAGGCTATTTAGGTAGACATAAGACAACAGCAAGAATCATGCGTCACGTTTACTGGCCCAGTATGAGGAAGGACATAGCCAGGTACTGTAAGACTTGTCCACAATGTCAACAGACTTCTCTAAGGGTTCCTCCTAGGGCACATCTTAAGCCTCTTCCCATTATTGGGGTCCCTTTTGATCAGTTGGGTATGGATATTGTTGGGCCACTAGAGAAGACTAAGGCAGGAAATCGCTATATGTTGGTAATTACAGATTACGCCACAAAATATCCTGAAGTCTTTCCCCTTAAATCAATTAAGGCTAGAGTGGTAGCATCCTCCATTATACAACTGTTCTCTAGAGTAGGCTTCCCTAAAAGGATCGTTGCAGATCAAGTTTCCAACTTTATGTCAGAACTCTTAAAACAGGTGTATAAACTTTTGGGTATAAAGGGAATACGGACCACACCTTATCACCCACAAACTGACGGGTTAACCGAACGCTTCAATCAAACTCTGAAACAAATGCTTCGCAAGTTTGTTGCAGACAAAAGTGACGATTGGGATCAGTGGCTCCCATATCTGCTTTTTGCCTACAGGGAAATTCCCCAAGCCTCAAGGGGATTTTCCCCATTTGAATTGCTGTATGGACGGGAGGTGCGAGGACCGCTGATGCTGCTGAAGGACATGTGGAATGGGGAACAAGACTCTGTAAGTCCCACTCATATTGTTTATTATGTGATTCAGATGCGGGAGAAGCTGGAAACCATGAGTTTATTGGCCCAGGAGCATATGGCCGAGGCACAAAAACGGCAAAAGACATGGTATGATCAGAAGGCCAGGACAAGGAGCTTTGAACCAGGAACTCGGGTACTGGTGATGTTGCCCACTGATGCGAGTAAGTTGACTGCCAAATGGCAGGGTCCTTTTGAAGTGCTGAGGAAGCTGGGGCCAGTTACATATGAGATTGCCACCCCGGGTCAGAGACGTTCGGAATGGACTTTACATGTGAATTTGCTTAAAGAGTGGTTTGCCAGACCAAGAGATGCAGAAGGAGTTTTCCTGATTCGGAAGGTAGAGGATGAGGCAGAGGTTGAGTCCCAGTATCTACCAGTTTCAGCTCCTTCTAGTTTGTCACTGAGCCATCTGTCTCGGAGGCAACAGTTTGAAATTCAGAGACTGTGTGATCACCAAGTTTTTCAGCAGAGACCAGGGCACACCAGTTTAGTTGAGCATGACATTGTGCTCCGAGAAGGAGCTTTTCCAAAACGTATGAGCTATAGGATACCTGAGCGGCTCTTGGAAGCTTTGTGCAAGGAGTTGGACGAAATGTTAGCCATGAACATCGTAGAACCGTCCAAAAGTGAGTGGTGCAGCCCAGTTGTTTTAGTGCCCAAAAAGGATGGGAGCCTTAGATTCTGCATTGACTTTAGATATCTTAACTCCGTCTCAAAGTTTGACTCTTATCCGGCTCCCAGAATTGAAGACCTCATTGACCGTTTGGGCAAGGCCAATTACTTAACTACTATTGACTTAGCTAAAGGTTATTGGCAGGTTCCGTTGAGTGCAAGGTCCAGGGAACTGACAGCATTCCGGACCCCTTGGGGTCTTTACCATTTTGCTAAGATGCCCTTTGGCCTTCATGGAGCTGCTGCAACTTTTCAGTGGACTGAGGAGGCGGAGCAGGCTTTTCAGGATATTAAGAATGCTCTGTGTCAAGGGCCAGTCTTGCATTGTCCTAATTTTGATAAACCCTTTAGACTGCAAACTGATGCCTCAGGTACGGGAGTAGGAGCAGTTCTTCTCCAGGGGACGCCAGAAGATCGACATCCGGTATCGTACATCAGCCACAAGTTGTTCCCCAGGGAGGTTCGGTACTCTACTGTGGAAAAGGAATGTTTGGGAGTAAAATGGGCCCTTGATACTCTCAGGTATTATCTGCTTGGACGTGAGTTTGTGCTTGAGACGGACCATAGAGCACTACAATGGATGAACCGTATGAAAGACTCAAACGCCAGAATTACCCGATGGTATTTGTCGATCCAGCCATATCGATTCTCCATCCAGCATATCCCAGGTCGAGATAATGTGATGGCTGACTTCCTTTCTCGCCTGCCGGCGTGAAACCAGAAGTGGGGGAGTGTGTGGTGGATATTGGTGATTCTGTGTCGGGTTAGTTTATCTTTTTATTTAATAGAATTAATTTAGCAGTAAAGAACACACAATAACAAGATTTTGGATTAAATAAACTTTATTTAAACTTTCGTTTGGAGTTAAGTGCACATACTCTTTAAGGTTTAGTTTGCTGAGTTTATTCTTACCAATCTCTTTGTTTGCTTGTTTGTTGCGGCTGAGACATGTGAGCTGTGGCTGGTGTGCCTAAAAAATACACAAAAAATGCCCGCATGCGGATGACGAAAAAGATGCAGACAGTGTGCGGAAGGCCGAAGTATACTTGATCTTTATCAGTGGCGCACGAGATGCAATGACGATGTCAATGTCAATGTCACCTTTATTTATATAGCGCTTTAAACAAAATACATTGCGTCAAAGCAACTGAACAACATTCATTAGGAAAACAGTGTCAATAATGCAAAAATGATAGTTAAAGGCAGTTCATCATTGGATTCAGTTATGTCATCTCTGTTCAGTTAAATAGTGTCTGTGCATTTATTTGCAATCAAGTCAACGATATCGCTGTAGATGAAGTGTCCCCAACTAAGCAAGCCAGAGGCGACAGCGGCAAGGAACCGAAACTCCATCGGTGACAGAATGGAGAAAAAAACCTTGGGAGAAACCAGGCTCAGTTGGGGGGCCAGTTCTCCTATGACCAGACGAAACCAGTAGTTCAATTCCAGGCTGCAGCAAAGTCAGATTGTGCAGAAGAATCATCTGTTTCCTGTGGTCTTGTCCTGGTGCTTCTCTGAGACCAGGTCTTTACAGGGGATCTGTATCTGGGGCTCTAGTTGTCCTGGTCTCTGCTGTCTTTCAGGGATGTAGAGGTCCTTTCTAGGTGCTGATCCAGCATCTGGTCTGGATACGTACTGGATCCGGGTGACTGCAGTGACCCTCTGATCTGGACACAGACTGGATCTGGTGGCCACGGTGACCTCGGAACAAGAGAGAAACAGACAAATATTAGCGTAGATGCCATTCTTCTAATGATGTAGCAAGTACATAGGTTGTTATGGGAAGTGTTTCCGGTTCCGGTTTACCTAATTAATGCAGCCTAAAATTCCTTTAACGGATTTGGATATTAAAAGCATATTAGTATGTTATGTGTATGCCAGGTTAAAGAGATGGGTCTTTAATCTAGATTTAAACTGCAAGAGTGTGTCTGCCTCCCGAACAATGTTAGGTAGGTTATTCCAGAGTTTGGGCGCCAAATAGGAAAAGGATCTGCCGCCTGCAGTTGATTTTGATATTCTAGGTATTATCAAATTGCCTGAGTTTTGAGAACGTAGCGGACGTAGAGGATTATAATGTAAAAGGAGCTCATTCAAATACTGAGGTGCTAAACCATTCAGGGCTTTATAAGTAATAAGCAATATTTTAAAATCTATGCGATGCTTGATAGGGAGCCAGTGCAGTGTTGACAGATGATGACGATGTTTGTGGCATTGCATTATAAGGTTATGTTAGCCTATCCAGTTGAAGCCACTACAAAAAAGAGAACATCAATCTGGAGAAGATCTTGTTTACATCAAAACTGAAACCAAGCAGTTCACACAGAATACATATTTTGCGCATTTTCTGGGACACCGGAGTCGCATGTTTAGAAAGACATGTAAAATTAATGTATTTCATTTAATTTTCTAAAAATATCTCGAGACTTTATGTTGGGTTTTTGTTCCCCATCCCACTGCATCTCATGTTTTTAAATGAAAAAATTTATTCTGTGTGACTGGTTTTCCGCCCTTTTTTTTGATACTTTCTTTTTATTGTTTTTCTTTAAACATTATACAGATGGGGAAGGGGGTAACAGAACAAAACAAACAAACAAACAAAAAAAAGAAAAAAACAAACACTGACAAACAAAGGAATGAAAAAGAACATGTTGGATCACCATGCTTCTACAGTTTTATCCTTTCTCAATGTTAATGTGATGGTCTTTGTTCTGTCGATTGTATGTATTCAGTCCATTTCTCCCACTTTTGGCAGTATTGATCCTCTTGAGTCCTTATTCTGTAGGTCAGTTGTTCCATAATATGTATTTCGTCCATAACTGTCATCCAATCGTCCTGTAATGGTGGGTCAATCTTGTACCATTTTCTTGTAATTGCCTTTTTACAGGCTGCTAACATAATTTTCAATATGTATCTTCTTTCAACACATTTCCCGTAATGACACCAAGATATAATAATGTACAGGACTTGGGTACAGCATAACCCAGAACTTTGACTATAACTAAGTGAACATCTTCCCAAAATTTTGCGATCTTAGGACAGAGCCAGAACACATGCGAATGATTCACGTTTACATCTCCACAGCTTCTCCAACATGGCTGTGGTAATGAAGTATGTTTGTTCCTAATTTTGGGTGTTATAAAAAATCTAATTAAATTTTTCCAGCAATGTAACCTCCAGACACGCGATGATGTTGTTGATTGCTGTGTTTTCCAAATATATGACCATTCATCATCAGATATGTTCACTCCCAACTCTCTCTGCCACTTCAATTTTAGATACATCGTTGTATTCCCTCTTGCCTCCATTATATGTCCATAAATTGTAGAGATTATTCTAAATTTCTTTGCATTGTAGGCTTCAGTTATGCTTTTGATTGTTGGATTTTTGTCCAAATTTACACTGGGTTTTATTTTTTTATTGAAAAAGTCCCTTATCTGCAAATATCTGAAATGATCTTGGTTACTTAGATCATATTTTTGTTTAATCTCCTGAAAGCTCATGAAATTCTCATTTTTAATTAGTGTACAAATTGCTGTTAATCCATTAGGAATCCATTGTTTGAATCTTTGGTCAAGGGAACCAGGGATGAAACCCTTGTCATAAGCTATCCTCCGAAGCAGTCCGAGCTCTTTCTCCAATTTGTATTTTCGTACCAGATTAAACCATATTTTTAACGTAAACTGAGTGACTGTATTCACCTGTTTGATTACACTCATTGCTTCTTCTCTGTCTCCAATAAGACTTTGCATTTCTCTTCTTTGTACCGATTTTCCTAGATCCTTCCATTTGGCTATATAATCTTTGTCACACCAACAAATTACATGCCTAATTTGTGCAGCATGAAAATATCCCTTAAGATATGGCAGTGCCAAACCCCCCTTGTCCTTTTTTATCTGTAATGTTTCAAATTTGATTCTCGGTCTGCGGCCATTCCATATAAACCTTGACATGATTTTGTCCCACAGTCTGAATTGTTTTTCGGGTATCTCAATGGGTAGTGACTGAAAGAGGTAAAGAAGTCGGGGTAGAACACTCATTTTTATGGTCTCTATTCGTGAACCAATGTCTAGCGGAAGGAGAGCCCACCTGTCAAAATCACTCTTAATTTCCTTATCTAGTTTGACATAATTATGTTCATATAGATCATCAGTGTTTTGTGTTAAAGTGACCCCAAGATATTTCATTTTTGTTGCTTTCCAGTTCAGATGATATTTTTGTTGTATGATTTTGGAAGGTAAATAGTTAAATGTTAAAATCTGTGTTTTGGTCAAATTAAGTTTGTATCCAGAATAAAAGCCAAATGTTTCGAGTTGGTTGATTAGTATGGGAATGCATGTGTCTGGGTCCTCTAAAAAACAGACCACATCATCGGCAAAAAGTCCAATGATATGTTACTCTTCCCCAACCTCTATTCCTTTAAGATTACTATTTTGCCTGATTGCTTGTGCCAGGGGCTCTATGAAGATTGCAAACAAGGTTGGAGAAAGGCAGCAGCCCTGTCTGGTAGATCGTCCTAAATTTATGCTCTCAGTTAGACTGCCATTTATTCTTATCCTTGCGGTCGGGTTTTGGTAAAGCGTTTTAATACATCTGACAGCTTTGTCGTTAAGTCCAAATTTCTCAAGTACCTGATAAAGAAAAGTCCAATTTACGCTATCAAAAGCCTTCTCTGCATCAAGGCTTATTAAGGCTGCACATTTTCCCTTTTCTAGAATATGGTTGATAATATATAAAGTTCTCCTTGTGTTATCTTGGGCTTGACGTCCCTTAATAAAGCCAGTCTGGTCTTCATCTATAATGTCACTGATCAAATATTCATATCTTTTGGCGATAATTGAGGTATACAATTTATAGTCAACATTGAGTAGTGATATGGGTCTATAGTCTGAACAAGTCTCACTGTTGTTTTTTCTTGGGGATCACTGATATTACCGCTTCATTCCAGGAAGGAGGCATTTCACCATGTTCAAGTGTGTAGTTGAATGATTTTTCGAGTAGAGGTATAAGCTGTTCATTAAATGTTTTATACCACTCGGATGGTAGGCCGTCACTGCCAGGAGATTTGTTTGTTTTTAGTTTGTTTATTGCTTTCTCTATCTCTGCTTTTGTAATGGGTGAAGTCAGATGGTCATTCAGATTTTTTCCAATTGATGGTAAGTCCAGTTTCTTAAGAAAAGCTTTCATTTGGTCGATATTCGCGGAGGGAGGCTGACTGTATAAATCTCTATAGTAGTTCATAAACTGAGTTCCAATCTCTTTGGAGTCATGAATTATTTGATTCGTTTTTGTATCCCTTATCTTGTGAATTGTCCGATCTGCTTGCAATCTTGCGATCTTTTTTCAATTGTTTTGCCAGTAATTTGGCTGCCCTTGGTCCCACTTCATAATAGGATTGTTTTAGAAATCTGGTCTTCTTTTCAATTTCTGTGATTAGTATTTTATCTATATTATCCCTAAATTCTTTAATTTTTGGAAGTAGTGAGGGGTCTTTTGTTTAGTCTTGTGTTGTTGTTCGGTTATAAATAGCTTCTCCTTCTCCTTTTTGTAGGCCTCCTCTCTGTTTTTTTAGTTGCTGCCGTCTTAGCAACCAGTTTTCCCCTTATAACTGCTTTGAGAGCATCCCATAAAATAACTGTGGTAACCTCTCTATTGTCATTTTCATTTCGATAGATTATGATGTCTTTCTTTAGTTCCTCCACATTTGACTTGTTATTTAACATTCCTACGTTTAGCCTCCATAACGTATTTTTCTCTTGCACTTTCAAATTAACTGTAAGGAGAACCGCACAGTGATCAGACACATCTGCTTGTTGAATTTCACATTTCTTTACCCTATTTAAATCATTCTTATTCATGAAAAAGTAATCGATTCTAGCATAGCTGTTGTTAGGGGGAGAATAGTGTGTGTAGTCTCTTTTAGAAGGATGTAACTCCCTCCATACATCAACTATCCCAAATTCTTTAAGTGTTCTCTTGACCATTCTCATAACCGGGTTGCTATGCTTATTTTTATTTGTCGTGTCAAGTTTACTGTTCATCACAATATTAAAGTCACCACCACATATTAATACTCCATCCATTTCTAAAATCATGGTGTCAAATAGGGTTTTAAAGAATTGTTTTGCACTATTGGGTGGAGCATACACGTTAACCAATGTCACCATTTCGTTCTCGAGTTTTCCTTTCACAAAAATAAATCTCCCTTCTTTATCACTAATTTTTTTGATACATTCAAATTTCACTGTGTTGGATATAAGTGTGATCACACCTCTTCTACATCCATGACGGTATGAGCTATAAAATGAGTTGGTATATCCAAACCTCTTAAGTTTCTCGCTCTCCAGACTAGACAGATGCGTTTCTTGTAGAAAAATAATCTGTGGCTTATCCTTCTTTAATTTGGTCATTATCTTCTTACGCTTCACAGGATTATTTAGACCATTAACATTCAACGTCAGTATTTTAGTATTATACTCTGCCATTTCTAACGAGTTTGAGCGGCAATCCAACACTGAACATATAGAACAAAACCAAAGAACAACAGTTAAACTCTGAACAATGTGACTTCCAAAATGGAGATGTACTTATCCATCCCTTGTGGTCCCTGTTGGTGGGAGGAGGGTTTTGTGCCTCACTGTAGTGGGGGCCCTCCCTAGCTGTGAGAGAAAACCCACAAATACTAGAATTGTCCAACATTTTGTGCTTGCTGCAAAACACTCCCTCTTGTCAGTTCAACTGATCTATAAACTTAAGTCGTGAGTCATTATATCTAATATGACCCAGATTTGTGCGTAACAGACTAATATTCTTTAGTGCAAAAGTAATATTGTTTTTAACAAAAAAGGATAATGATATTCAAGTTCAGCCCGCGACGTAGCCTTTATCTTATCATCCATTGCAGTTCTCTTGGTGTGAGTCTCGTCTGAACTCCGTCAGCCTCTCCCTTGCACGCTGAGCTGCACTGTCTGAAGTGTTGGTGGTGCGTTTCCATGGCAACGCTGCATTCAGTCGCTCCTCCGCTGCCGCAACGGTGTTCGCTTTGGTCACCACCTCCACCCTGATTCCGCGTCGATTCAGGCCCTGTGCTGCCTCATCGGCTGTGCTGTATATCACCAGACCGGAATCCCAGTACACCCGCATCTTGCTGTGTCCCATGAATCCTGGAGAGAAAACATATGGGGAGTTGATAAACGTGCTCAAAGCCCATTACAATCCTAAGCCGAGTGAAATCACGCAAAGATATAAATATTTAATTCACGCACAAGGAAGAATGGAGAGACTGTTGCTGACTATGTGGCTGTGTGAGCGAGTGTGTGCGTGTAAGTGAGCGAGGGACAGTGAGTGTGTGTGTGTGTGAGTGTGTGTGTGTGAGCGAGTGTGTGCGAGTGAGTGAGCGAGGGACAGTGAGTGTGTGTGTGTGAGCGAGTGTGTGCGAGTGAGTGAGCGAGGGACAGTGAGTGTGTGTGTGTGTGTGTGAGCGAGTGTGTGCGAGTGAGTGAGCGAGGGACAGTGAGTGTGTGTGTGTGTGTGTGAGCGAGTGTGTGCGAGTGAGTGAGCGAGGGACAGTAAGTGTGTGTGTGTGAGCGAGTGTGTGTGAGTGAGTGAGTGAGGGACAGTGAGTGTGTGTGTGTGAGCGAGTGTGTGCGTGTGTGTGTGCGAGCTATGTTTGCGAGTGAATGTGTGCTTGTGATGGCAGGCGATGACTGGTCGGAAAGCAACGTATAATCTGACATGTTTCTTGTCCACACACACCAAGATTTTAGTAGTCAAAATCGTGTAATATGATACCGTGACTATCTTAACAGACACAAAAATCTTGTAATCTGAACCAGGCATTTATTCATCTTGTCAGGCTGTCTGTTGCGATGTATTCATTGCGCGAGTTCACATTGCGATGACGATGAAAATTCTATGTATTGTTCAGCCCTAATTGTGACTGAAAAAACTCTTTACAAGTTATGCCATGTATATTATATTGTTAAAACCTTGCTTAAAAATTTAAAGAAATATTCTTACCTTCCAGCACACAGTGAAGTGGGGAGGCCCATTTAGTTCTCTTGTAGAATGCGATTACTGCCTTTTCTCTCTCTTCACATGAGAATGTAGGTCCATTGAGAAGCGAAGATGTATCTCCAGCTGTTGCTCCCTCAAGATAACTCTTCTGAACAGTGTTGCTGCACTTGAAGCATTCATGATTTGCTTCCATTCTTGGAAATATAAAATACATACACAAACAAACAAAAAAACAGTTTAAAGTCATTAAAATACATTTCAGTGTGATATTAAAAATGTACAGAGCCTGATTACTATGTATTTGAGTGTATTAATCAGCATGATTACAAGCAATTAACATTAAACAGAAGCTAAAGATGCAGGTCCTGTAAGAGGGACAGGTTAACATGACAATGACATTTAACAACTGACTTGTGGCAGCAAAAACAGAAAACTTTTGTTTTTGAAAAATGTTTGTGAGCTCTGTTAAAAGCTTGTGCTCTTGCATGGCACCTGGGACAGTGGGATCAGCAAGAATAGTTGATGGTCCGGCCATGTCATTGACTACACCAGTGGGACTGGTGGTTTGTTCTGTAGTCCTTAAACCATGAGGCAAGAGATCAATTGTGCTTGAAGTCCCCTCTCTGGCATTGTTTTCAAGTAATGGCATCAATGTGTCTGCTGGAAATCTAAACATGTTTAGATATACCATGAGAACCTCAATTGTAATTAACTGTAAAAACATCACGTTAGTGAAATGTAAGGCATGATGAATGTAAATTGCAAAAATCTCCACAAAAGCTCGCATGGTATGCGATATCCTCTCTGGGAAATTGTTTTTCACATATTTGGCATACTTCCTAAATACAGAACAGAGAAATGTACAGATTTATATTATTAATTTTGAGTATTATTATGTTTTAAATAAACTAAACACATAAAAAACATTGTAATTACATCTCGAAAGACATTCAGAAGTTGGGTATATTGAAAAAATGTAATACTCAACTGTAGTATTGACTTCTTTCTCTACAATACTGACAATTTCAGGCTCATCACTGCTCTGTGAATTGGGAAACAAAATTCAATTTAGGTAGAAGGTTTGGGTTTGGAACGGACAAAAAAGATTCTGAAGTGGAATTTGAAAGGTAATGAACCACACTTCATTCTTTAACACTGAATAATGTGAGTGTTACTTACAATTTCAGCATTTACATTACATTACATTTGATGTGCATAGCCAGGAACTGTAAAGGCATAGTGCGAACTACGGGGGAGCTAGGGGGAGCTCAGCTCCCCTTAATAAGACATGAGCTCCCCTGAAAAAAACGAGAAATGTGAAATTTTGGGGGGTCTCAAAATATTGACAATGTGAATATTTTGAAGTGCAATTTCAGTTGTGTAATGTGATCATGATGGATTCTTAATAGCAAAAATATTATTCATTCATGCATGTCGTCAATTAAAACCTAATTTACTTCAATAAAGATTACTATACATGCTATTCTTGTAATGAGCATCAAGGTGTGGGGGCACTGCGCTGCAAATTTCACATATGTTAGTACGTCATAGATTCATAGAAAATAAACGTTGGAGGCCATTTATCACGCGCAAAGTCCTTAATTCATTCTGCAGTTATAGCACCATAGCCATGGCAAAAAGAAAACAAGGCAGTTTAATTAATTTTGGTTTTATTAAGAAATTGTGCAGTGATGACGTTAATAGCACGACTGATTCACCTGCTGCAAGCACTGTTAGGGGTCGTTCACATATCGCGCCTAAAACGTGTGGAAAACGCTACTCGCCGCTTTCTCCTTCTTTCCAAAGTGCCCGGGCAGTTGCACTCCTGAGGCGTCTGCCGTTGCTAAGCAACCATGACCTGCTCTCTCCATGAAGACGCGGAAATTTCAGCAATGGATACATGGATTTGCAGCACTAAAACTCACTTGTAGTAGCTCTGCTACTAAATTTATTTCAAAATGGCAATCCATATACAGCTATGATCAGCTGTTCCTTCATCTTGGCTGAGATTTCAACGTTGTTACGGGAAAGGATGAAGCTGATTGGTTGGTTCTTGTCACATGACCCGCGGTGCGCTTGCGGCTCTCTTTTTGTTAAGGATGGAAGCTTGGGGTGCATCGCTTGTAGGGACGCAAAAAACCTTCTTCTGTCTGAAAAGGTAACTGGCATGCGCTTGTCTGAGGAGTGGATTAATGGGGAAATAAGCAGCGCTGCTCAGAACAAGTTGTGAAAAAATATATATAAACACAGGGACAGCATTGCACACAAGAGGGCCATTGAAGTGGCATTGACTAAGCAAAAGGCGATTCTGCCAAATAAAGTAATTGAGGTGAATTCTAAATTAATGGAGGAGACCGCAACGTCATTCAGGTCAGCCTATATGGTGGCTAAGGAAAGGCTGTCTTCTTGACCTATCAATTTGTGTCGATAAAGTATAATAGTGCATATACAGTTGTAGCTGTTATATATCTTCGTAAGTCATTGTAAGTCCTTTTTTGAGGCACTCGTGTCGATAATATATAATAGTGTGTGATGTGGCACACATGGGTCAAATGAAAATACCATAGACCTGTTTGGCAAGATCTTTATTTTGTTTGTTTTACTTAGAAGCAGTAACATGGAAGGTGCACTTCCCATGGTGACTGCTGTTGTGGCTTGACGTGAGAGTATGGGTCAAGGAGAACCAACCACAGACTGGTGAAGAAGCCGCTAGACTGGCGGAGAGGTACATGGCTGCACATCGAGAGACATCATGAACCAGCAAAGGTACTGTGACTGTGGGCAGGGGTAAAGTTGAGGAGCCTATGGATAAGACTATGGGAGTGCCTGGGAAATATTCTAATACAACCCTGATTTGTTTTTATTGCCAGCAGCCTGGACATTTGTCCCCTTAGAAAGCCCAAAGTTACTAACCCGTGTTATGTTCCTAGGAATGAGGTCATTGGACATAGTCACCTTATAATGGTAACGGTAAATGGTCAGCATGCTCAGGCTTTGGTTGATACAGCTAGTACACAAACTCTGATTAAATCTGACTTGATAAATTGTGAAATGTTGAACTATGGCGATACTGTGTGCTTGGGATGTGTACATGGGGATGAACACATTTATCCAACTGCTGAGGTCTCTGTAGTGATAGAAGAACAAGCATACCTGTTAAGGGTGGTGGTGGTTGAGAAACTAGCATTTGATGTGGTGTTAGGGGAAGATTTTCCTTATTTAACTGATTTAACTGATCCAAAATGTGTGCAGTAGTTACAAGGTCCCAGACCAAAGGATTGCAACCACTTCCCAATGCTGATGGTGATCTGTTTTCTAATGTAGGGAAGGATAGAAAAAGTAAAAGACAGAGACGACAAGAGAAGAATAAGGGGAAAGATAGGGTACAAGAGAGCTTACCAAATTTTCCCGACCCTGGGTCCGAGTTGATTAACTCTCATAGGCAGGTTCCTGATAATTTTAGGGAATTGCAGAAGGAAGATGTTGCTTTACGGCCCTTGTTTGCAAAAGTATAAGAAAGTGGATGGTAAGCCAGTAGGGGTACCAAAGTTTGGAGAGGACCGGTATATTTTAAAGAACAATCTTTTGTATCTGGCTGATATCGAGAGTCCTAGATTAGTGGTACCTAAAGCACTGCAGCAAATGATTTTACATCTGGGTCATACCATCCCTTGGTCAGGGCATTTAGGCAGACAGAAAATGTATGAGCGAGTCAGCCAACGATTTTATTGGCCAAAAATGTACCAAGAGGTGCAAGATTATTGTAAAACTTGTACTGAATGTCAAATGGTAGCACCTGTTCGAACAGCGGATAGAAGTTATCTGCAACCATTGCCCATTATCGGAACTCCATTTGACCGTATAGGGATGGATATAATTGGTCCTTTGGTTAAGAGTAGCTCAGGTCACCAATTTGCATTGGTGATCTGTGACTATGCTACCTGATATCCAGAGGTGTACCCCTTATGGCTAAAGTGATGAAGCTATTGTATAAACATCTAGGCATTAAGGGAATCCGAACTACACCATTTCATCCTCAAACCGATGGTCCTGTCGAAAGGTTTAATGGTACCTTGAAAAACATGCTTAAGAAGTTTGTCGACGAGTCTGGGAGGGATTGGCATAAATGGATTCCATTTCTTCTCTTTGCTTAAAGAGAGGTCCCTCAGTGCTCTACTGGATTCTCACCTTTTGAACTTTTGTTTGGCAGGCAAGTTCGTGGGCCCCTGGACGTGCTTAAAGAAGGGTGGACAGCAGAGGAATCAGCCCAGTGCAGTATCGCGTCATATATCTTACAGATGCGGGACAAATTGGAGAACTTTAGAACTTTGGCTAAAGAAAATTTAGCTGCCGCCCAGCGAAGACAAAAGGTATGGTACGATACACATGCCAGGGAAATGAACTATAAAGCTGGACAGAAAGTTCTGCTATTATTACCATCAGGTACCAGCAAGCTGTTGGCAAAATGGCAGGGGCCGTATGTCGTGACCAGAAAACTGGGTCCAGTAACTTATGAGATTTTGTGTCCCGAAAGAAAACAGCCTAAGCAGGTCCTACATGTTAATCTCTTGAGAGTATTTAAGGAGAAGGTGTCTGATCCCAAAGGTCCGGAGGATGTCAAAGACCAAGTGATGCTGGTGAGGGCAATAGAGGAGGAAGAGGATGAACCCGATATGTAACCAGTCCGTTCGTTGCTGAAGGCCCCAGAATGTTGTTCTAGCTTGAATAACCAACAACAACAGCAACTAACTGAGGTGCTTCAATCTTTTCCCTCTCTTTTCCAGAAAAGACCTGGACGGACCGAGATCCTAAAACACAACATCATCCTGAAAGACACTACTCCTATACGACAGAAACCCTATCTAGTCCCAGAGAAGATGGTGGAACAGTTAAAGACTGAGATCGAGACCATGTTGGAAATGGGGATTATAGAACCATCGAAAAGTGAGTGGTCAAGTCCCATACTACTGGTCCCTAAAAAGGATGGAGGAGTTAGATTTTGCACTGACTTCAGAAAACTAAACCGTGTCTCATGCTTTGATTCTTATTCGATGCCTCGTATTGACGAGTTGATTGAGAGACTGGGTAAAGCATCCTTTATGACTACATTAGATCTGTGTAAAGGTATTGGCAAGTGCCCCTTGATCCTTCTTGCAAGCCCTACACAGCCTTTTGATCTCCCTCAGGGTTATATCAATACACTGTTATGCCGTTTGGATTACATGGAGCACCAGCCATGTTCCAAAGGTTGATGGACCGTGTACTTATGGGATGTGAACAGTATGCAGCCGCATACCTCGATGATGTGGTGATATACAGTGGATCCTGGCAAGAACATCTACGGCATCTTGTGGACATTCTGAAGAGGCTGCGAGAAGCTGGGCTCACCATCAACACCACCAAATGTTCATGGGCTCAGACGGAAGTGAGGTATTTTGGGTACTTACTAGGACATGGTCAGATCAGACCACAGGTGGAAAAGCTTAAGGCTATCCAAAACATTGCTCTCCCGCAAACTAAAAAGCAAGTGATATCTTTTCTTTGTTTAATCGGCTGGTACCGCCGTTTTGTTCCCCACTTGGCATCACTGGCTACACCTTTGACTGATCTGACTAAAAAGAGTTCTGCTAAGTTTTGTTGGACGAATGAGTGTGAAGAAGCCTTCAAGGCCCTGAAGGATCTATTATGCAATGAACCAGTGTTACAGAGCCCTAATTTCACAGAGAGATTTATTGGACAGGTGGATGCTTCTGATGTTGGCTTGGGAGCCGTACTGGTCCAAGGAGAGGCTCATGAGGAAAGACCAGTTCTATTTTTGAGCAGAAAACTTTTTGAAAGAGAGCGGAAATACTCAACAGTTGAGAAGGAAGGACTTGCCATCAAGTGGGCTGTGGACTCTCTGCGGTATTACTTGCTGGGGCGTGAATTCACATTACGTAATGATCATCATGCCCTGAAGTGGATGCAAACCATGCAGAATAGTAACTCAAGGATACTGCGCTGGTGTCTGACTCTGCAGCCCTATGTATTTACAATTGAGCACTGTCCAGGTAAGAAAAATCTTATTGCTGATTATTTGTCCCGTTTGCCAAATTTAGACCATCTGGAGGGGGAAGAAGGGGGAAAATGTGATGAGGCACACATGGGTCAAATGAAAACACCATAGACCTGTTTGGCAAGATCTTTATTTTGTCTAAAAAAATTGTGAATAATAACATGTGCTTCGAGCTTGCGGCATGTGTTTTAATGAAGCAATAACCATTTAACTGAAATAGTGATTAGTAAATTGCAAATTGATGTTAGAATAGAAGAGTTAAACACTTGTGACGCAACAAAAACACATCCAATCTAGATTACCTCCTCATGGCAAGAGTTTTCAGCCACCGTTATGGTTCTTTTCCCCAAGCCTGCCTCGAGGAGTTTGATTTCTACAGATGGCTTTGGTGTGCGATCAGTCAGACTAGACAGCACCAAAAACTGAAGCCTGACATATTTTATGGCTATCGCTGGAGATATTTTGGATAGAGCAGCAGGGCGTTTCTTGGAGCGAATAATTTCACGGCAAAAATAACCTGGAAATGACCTGAAACAAAAAGGTCAAAATACAAAAAAAACAATGTAAACACAAGTTGTACGCATCATTTAGAAAATCAATGTATCCTTCAAATATATCATTACCCATTGAAGTGAAAGACTTAGTCAAAGTATTTAAAGATTTTTCAGTAACAACAGCATTTCATGCAGTGTTTTATCTTATCAGGTTTATATTCTTCTTTGTGCATGTCAGTGAAAAAACACAATTAGTGAAACAACAAGTGAAGAGAGAATTACACTATTGCAGCACAATCATGATGGATTTTAGAAAACCTAGTCTGTACAGCCATTGATGCTAGTGGGCAATAAATATAACCATATGTGCCAACCGACACACACAGACAGACAGACAGTCGTTTCTGTAATTTTTAGATAGATAATGTCAATAAAAAAAATGAATTGAAAATGGAATTGAATAGGCCTATTAACGTTACCTCACAAAAAAATTCTCTTTGAACATGCTTGAGTTGGCCATGTGGTAACGTTAACATTAGTCATGAACAACAGTCACAGCAACTTCAAATGGCCATCATCTGGCTGATGGTGTAATGAAGTCGAACACAGAGCAGGTTTACCAGGCTTTGTGGAGCGGACTCATTATATAAATAAATAAATAAAATTATATTGGTCTCATGTATAACATTAACGTTAGATTACTAGCTGCTACATGCAATGCGACCAAAAGCTAACTTGGAATTATATCGGCAGCAAATGTAGGCTATTATTTCACCCCACAAAACGCAAATGAAGGAAAATGAACATTTCATTATGGCATGTTGAGGGTTAACGTTAGGCATGGTCAGGAGGAGTGATGAATCTCCCCGGGAAAATTCACCATAACTTTACTTTAAAGTTTTAAACACAGCCTCAGTTAGCTAGTGACTACAGAGATGATTACAAGCATGCTAATAAGTTCACAGGTATTAGCTAGCTTAACTGTAACAACATGGTACAGTTAACAAAGTTTTTTACTTCTCTCCCAGCCATGGACGCGGTTCTTGCAGCTCTAGACGGGACCGCCTTGTGGCCAGAGATCCGTGCATCCTCTGTTTGCGTGTCCTGTGTGCTTTCGTCATTGGCGGAGCAATGAGTCAATCCCACCTTTCCAGTAAATACAACTTGTGATTGGACTGTACGTCAGCAGACAGCAAAGCATCGGCCAAGAGCAGAAGGCCCTCCCTCCAGGCTTTTTTTTTTTTAAGTTGCGAGGTTGCGAAGCTTCATTTTCGCTCAGTCTGAGGCTGCATCCGAAAACTTAGGCAGGTGACTTGCTGCCTTACTGTATAATCAGGCAATGACTTTGCAGAAGGCACCTCATGAAACGGATTTCGGACAGGCTTCTGAGGCTGAGTAATGGTTTACTGATCTACAGCAAAATATAGAAAGCTTTGGTGATAAGTGAGTGAATATTTCATTACTGCTATATTAATTTCTCGCTAGAAATTACATAAAAAGTGGAAAAGGTTGTTCAGAAACATACATTTAAACACAAACTGACCACCGACCGCAACTTTCAGACGCCATCTTTATTTTTTGGCTTAACTCTCACAGAATGGAACGCACAGGATTGTGGGATATCGAAGGCAGCGAAGGATACATCTATGCTGCCTTCAAAAATCGTCCAGATAAAGGCATCTCAGGAGACAGGAAATGAAGCTGACATTGATTTCGGACGTGCCTTGATGCCTTCCTACCTTGGAATGCGACCTCCGATGGCAGCATTTTTCAGTTTTCGGATGCAGCCTGAGTTTCAGAGTTTCAGAGCAGAACTGCGTGACAACGCTGCCACAAATGACGTGAGCCTCAAGCTCGCAACTGTGTGGGCGTATCTCTGCAAAGTGGGTATTTTAAACTCGGCTCTGAAAAAATAGTCTGCAATAGGAATTCAAATGTAATTTAATGTGATAAGTTTCCCCCTTTCGAACCTCAGTTTTCAGAGTTTCAAAACTTTGTTTCACCTATTCGCACACCAGTTTTCAGATCACTATTTACAAGGTTTCAAATCTGGAAAACAATCTATACACTGGGAGAACAGTGACAAATTCGAAACTCTGAAAAAATGATTGCACATCACTGGAAAAAAAGAGTGTTGCACTTCCGAGGAAGGAAAACTCAAAAACAAAATTATTTTTGCTGAGATTTTTTTTTTTTTTTACCACTTTGCAAGCCTGCAAAAGTCTGTTTTCAAAACTTTATTCACACATTCACACACCAATTTTCAGATCACCATTTACAAGGTTTCAAACCTGGAAAACAAACTAATACAATGGGAGAACACTGACAAATTTGAAACTGAAAAATTATTTGCGCAACATCGTAAAAAAATGTTGCGGTTCTGAAGAAGGAAATCTCAAAAACAACAGAATGTTTGCAGAGATATTGTTCTTTTTTTACCTTTTGCGAGCTTGCAAATCTTATTTTTCGATCTTGCAAAACTTTTTTTGTAAGATTTTGAGTTTTCGAACACTTAGTTTCAACCTTTCAGAACTTTATTTTCAGTTTTGAATCATGGCAGGTTGTTGGTCTCTGTGCATGACTGTCTGTTAATGAGACACTATTAGTTCAGTTCACTCTGAATTGCACAAAAGTTGTGAAAAAAAAATCAAGATTAATAAAAATGTGATACAAAAATCAAAGCATGGAAATGTGCCACCCCCCGGGAATGCTTCCTAATTCGGGCCCCAAATCAGCTAAGTATGGGCCTGCATTCATAGTTAATGGTAATGACTGAGATGCTGTGGTTTAAGCAGATAAATGTAAGCACTATATACCTGATTAAATTGAGAATACATATGGACCAAATACGTTTTTTGTGCCTTTGCACTGATTTGCTTTGACATTGTTTTAATTGTTGTAAAGTATGTTCTTTATATGTATTGAAAACACTGAATTTGAAGACATTTTGGTGCAGGGAAAAAGATTTACAATGTTTCAGTTAAATATATATATATATATATATATATATATATATATATATATATATATATATATATATATATAATGTTGTTTTTGTTGTTGTTGTGTTTAAATCACTTATTACAGTGTTGTTATTTAACTCCAATAGTGTTACATTGGAACACTGTATTGGTGTTGCAAGTGTCAACACTTTTGAAAGTGTTGATTTAACACTCGTGTGGTGGTATCCATGTATACACTGACAAAATGTTAAATTTAACTATTGGTGTTTCAAATTTCAAATTTGTAGTGTGCCATCACGGAGGAAACTACACACTAAAAGCCTATTAGGCCATGCCTTTGTTTCTTTTGTTGCTTAAAAAAAAGACATGTTCAATAAAAATAAAATTGGATCAGCGTAATGTTGCTACTACTACTACTATATTAGATTATTACATAAAAATGTCAAGATAATGAAGTATTTGGATTTTAAGTTAAGGTAATGTTGTGTTTTATGTTGAACTATATTAGATTATTACATTAAAATATCTAGATAATGAACTATATATAACAAGTAAGATTAAAGCTTAATTTTTCTATCGAGCTGTTATTTAACTAGCTAGCTAACTAATGTAAGTAAGCTAACTCGCAACATTAGCTAGCTAGCTCTGAAAAAGGATAATAGCTAATGTTAGCTTATATTCTATTATAACTTTTACTGGCTATAATAGCAAGTTACGCTGCTGTCATTGCACAATTTTGCTGTGGTATTGTTGCTGTTCCCAGGGCATTTTGTCATAGCTACATACAACAAAATGCTTGGCTGCTCTTTAGTGCATTTTTGATGCAGATATTCTAATACTGGTCTTAGAGCATCTTGTCGTATTTAAGTGCAACATTAATTTGCTGCTTTAAGAGTATTTTTGCAGCATAAATTCTAATACTGCCCTCAGGGCACCTTACCGTATCTCCATGAAACATTCATTTGCTGCTCTCAGCACATTTTTGTTGCAGATATTCTAATACTGCACTCAGGGCACCTTACCTTATCTCCATGAAACATTCATTTGCTGCTCTCAGCACATTTTTGTTGCAGATATTCTAATGCTGCTCTGAGGGCACCTTAACGTAACTCCATGCAATCATTTGCTGCTCTCAGCGCATTTATGTTGCAGATATTCTAATGCTGCTCTGAGGGCACCTTACCGTATCTCCGTGAAATCATTTGCTGCTCTCAGCGCATTATTGTTGCAGATATTCTAATGCCGCTCTGAGGGCACCTTACCGTAAATCCGTGCAATCATTTGCTGCTCTCAGCGCATTTTTGTTGCAGATATTCTAATGCTTCTCTCAGGGCACCTTACCGTATCTCCATGCAACATTCATTTGCTGCTCTTAGCGCATTTTTTTTGGAGATATTCTAATGCCACCCTCAGGACTCCTTACCGTATCTCCGTGCAATCATTTGCTGCTCTTAGCGCATTTTTGTTGCAGATATTCTAATGCTGCTCTCAGGGCACCTTACCTTATCTCCATGCAATCATTTGCTGCTCTTAGCGCATTTTTGTTGCAAATATTCTAATGCTGCTCTCAGGGCACCTTACCTTATCTCCATGAAACATTCATTTGCTGCTCTCAGCACATTTTTGTTGCAGATATTCTAATGCTACTCTCAGAGCACCTTACCGTAACTCCATGCAATCATTTGCTGCTCTTAGCGCATTTTTGTTGCAGATATTCTAATGCTGCTCTCAGGGCACCTTACCTTATCTCCATGAAACATTCATTTGCTGCTCTCAGCACATTTTTGTTGCAGATATTCTAATGCTTCTCTCAGGGCACCTTACCGTAACTCCATGCAATCATTTGCTGCTCTCAGCGCCTTTATGTTGCAGATATTCTAATGCTGCTCTGAAGGCACCTTACCGTAACTCCATGCAATCATTTGCTGCTCTTAGCGCATTTTTGTTGCAGATATTCTAAGGCTGCTCTCAGAGCACCTTACCTTATCTCCATGAAACATTCATTTGCTGCTCTCAGCACATTTTTGTTGCAGATATTCTAATTCTCCTCTGAGGGCACATTACCGTATCTCCATGCAATCATTTGCTGCTCTTAAAGCATTTTTGTTGCAGATATTCTAATGCTCCTCTGAGGGCACATTACCGTAACTCCATGCAATCATTTGCTGCTCTTAAAGCATTTTTGTTGCAAATATTCTAATGCTAATCTCAGTGCACCTTACCTTATCTCCGTGCAATCAATTGCTGCTGTTAGCGCATTTTTGTTGCAGATATTCTAATGCTCCTCTGAGGGCACATTACCGTAACTCCATGCAATCATTTGCTGCTCTTAAAGCATTTTTGTTGCAGATATTCTAATGCTACTCTCAGGGCCACTTACCTTATCTCCGTGCAATCATTTGCTGCTCTTAACGCATTTTCGTTGCAGATATTCTAATGCTGCTCTAAGGGCACCTTACCTTCTCTCCATGAAACATTCATTTGCTGCTCTCAGCACATTTTTGTTGCAGATATTCTAATGCTACTCTCAGGGCACATTACCGTAACTCCATGCAATCAGTTGCTGCTCTTAAAGCATTTTTGTTGCAGATATTCTAATGCTACTCTCAGGGCACCTTACCTTATCTCCGTGCAATCATTTGCTGCTGTTAGCGCATTTTTGTTGCAGATATTCTAATGCTGCTCTGAGGGCACCTTACCGTATCTCCGTGCAATCATTTGCTGCTCTCAGCGCATTTTTGTTGCAGATATTCTAATGCTTCTCTCAGGGCACCTTACCGTAACTCCATGCAATAATTTGCTGCTCTTAGCGCATTTTTGTTGCAGATATTCTAATGCTGCTCTCAGGGCACCTTACCTTATCTCCATGAAACATTCATTTGCTGCTCTCAGCGCATTTTTGTTGCAGACATTCTAATGCTACTCTCAGGGCACCTTACCTTATCTCCGTGCAATCATTTGCTGCTGTTAGCGCATTTTTGTTGCAGATATTCTAATGCTGCTCTGAGGGCACCTTACCGTATCTCCGTGCAATCATTTTCTGCTCTTAGCGCATTTTTGTTGCAGATATTCTAATGCTACTCTGAGGGCACCTTACCGTATCTCCGTGCAATCATTTTCTGCTCTTAGCGCATTTTTGTTGCAGATATTCTAATGCTGCTCTGAGGGCACCTTACCGTATCTCCGTGCAATCATTTTCTGCTCTTAGCGCATTTTTGTTGCAGATATTCTAATGCTGCTCTGAGGGCACCTTACCGTATCTCCGTGCAATCATTTTCTGCTCTTAGCGCATTTTTGTTGCAGATATTCTAATGCTGCTCTGAGGGCACCTTACCTTATCTCCGTGCAATCATTTGCTGCTGTTAGCGCATTTTTGTTGCAGATATTCTAATGCTGCTCTGAGGGCACCTTACCGTATCTCCGTGCAATCATTTGCTGCTCTCAGCGCATTTTTGTTGCAGATATTCTAATTCTGCTCTGAGGGCACCTTATGATATTAGATCTACAATTGGCAGCTCTAATGGTATTTTTTGCAGCATAAATTCTAATACTGCACTCAGGGCACCTTACTGTATCTCCATGCAACATTCATTTATTGCTCTCAGCGCATTTTTGTTGCAGATATTCTAATGCCGCCTTCAGGGCAAATTATGACATTAGATCTACAATTCTACATTACTTTGAAATGCCGAAAAATATAAATAGTAAACAATAAGTATGATGTTAATGTAGCATCTGTTTAGGATAATGTATGATCATTTGGGCTTTATGTTGTAGGGATTCCTTTAGTATATCTATAAGTTCACTTATAGTATATTTGCAGTACAAAATAAAACTTAAATATAAACTAGTTATACTCAAACTTTACTACTTTTACACTTAAAGTATACATAAAAGTATACTTTTATATACTACAAAAAAACCTAGAAACAAATTCTGTTACGTTAAGAAATAGTTTTCTTTATTTTCTTCTTTTTCTTTTCCTCTCTGCTTTAGCTTGGTTCCTTGTAATAAAACTGGCATTGTACACTAAATATGGTTGTCTCTGTGACAAATTTCTTATGTTCCTAGATTCTTCAATGCTAATGGCCTGCTACACCCCAGAGTCCTGTCAGACAACATCTACAAAGAACACTGAACCATACAGTTAATAACCACAAATACAAAATTCAGTAAGATATTTTATGTTTTTGAAAAGACATCTCATGCTCACCAAAGCTTTTTTGTTTTTCAGGAAAAAAATTCAAAAGAACAGCATTTATCTGAAACAAAAAAAGTGACACTCACTTTTTATTCATTTAATGCATCATTGCTGAATAAAAGTGTATTTATTTTCTTTTTAACTAAACTATTAAGCTGTAGTGAGTGGGCGTGGTTCATCCCCCTGCTATTGGGAGAAGCATGCACAAGCTCTCAGTCCAGTCTGTTTTTCCACCTTGCCGTTCTCCGATGGCTTTTTATCCGATCTCTCCACGCCAGTTACTGCAATCAGACACAGGTGTTTATCATTTTGCACTTTACTCGGTGCTCGTCTCCCAAATATCTGTCCAGCTGACCGCTGCAGACCTTGGTGAACCACACACCACTTTGCCACATAAAGATTTAGTGTACACTACCATTCAAAGGTTTTGGGTCTATTTAAAATAGAAATAAGTTACATTTTACTATATTCACACATAAAACATCACAGTGATCAATTACATTTTAACATAATTCACACATAACACATCTCATAACCGTGCACTACAGTTATATGTGATGAAATATATCATCTTTTGTATGAAATAATATGAACAGCAGCTATGCTAATCTTTCTCCTTTTGGTTTCCTGTTTCTATCTTGGGATGCCCATCTCAAAGTTACTAGACATTACACCAGTTCCAGTTTGGATCCAGCATTCAGAAGATTCTAACACTCACGATGACTTCAGATGATGACAACTAAAGTCTGCCAAATATTATCCTTATATTGTGATCATTGCCCTAAAAAGTAAGTACACAGATTGTTAACCAGCTTTCTATTGTTACAGTGTTGGTAATATATGTAAATTAACAATGATTACCTGTTCTCTGAATTACATGTACCAAAATATCACAATTTATTTGGAAGCAGAACTCTGGCAGATGATGCAAAAGGTTGACTTCATGTCTCACCTGTGTGTCCTGTTTAGCTGTGTTTTCTGACTGTTTGTTTGCACTCAAACTACTATACTACTAGTCTACTACTATTAAATTATTAATCAGTTGGGGCATCTTTTTACCATGATTACCTAAAAAAAAGTATAATAGTGACTTTATTAAATGACCCACTATGAAAATACAGTTTTACTGTGTTGTCGATGTCTTTTTCTCTACTTTAGGGAGGAACTTCTCAACAAATTCACTTCACAGCGCATCAATGGAAGGCTTTCCTATGTAACAAACACGGTTTTCTACTCTTGTATTTATCCATATCAGGTTTGTAAATTTATGGGGGGGTTTATACTGTATTTTGCATCATTAATATTGTATGAAAATTATATGAAAAAGAAAACATGACTAGGTCACTGGACTTCTCACAGAATCCCAGTATTATACCACAAATATTTTCTACTTAGCTAATCTTAAAATTAAACTTGGATTGATACTTAATAATACCAGATGTGATAATTCACAATACAGGGGTCCGGTTCCTGGAGTTCTACCTTTCTGCAAATTTCAGCTCCTCAGGAGCAGTTGACAATTACAGCCAGATCAGGGTTAGATCTGAATTCTGCAGGAAAGGAAGATCTCCAGGAACAGGAATGGGCAGCCATGCTATATTGATTATGTATAATAGATTTTGAACTGTACTATTTTTATTGCAGGTTTTCTGGGATCCCACTTGAAGACATCAGAACATCAGATGTTGGTCTGGACAGCTGTACCTACAGTACATCACACTGACCTCTCTGCTTTTGCACAGATAGCTGATTACTACCATGTTCTGTGAAGGTATTATTATAGCAAAACTGATCCCCTGGGACAGTGGAATCTGCAGGTGTAAAAATAGTAGCACACGCATATCAGTAAACTGAAGTCACATAAGGTTTTTTTAGGAGTTGCAAATGTTTTATTTACTTGTTCTTTCTCATAAACACGACACAACAGTAACACCATTTCAAATTCTGAGGTGCACAAATCCTATTCTACAAATCACAAAATAAAGAAACCCATATGCTCACAGTTTGGACAGAGCTGCTGTAGTGAATGTGGGGCAAAACACACTTATAACACACGAATCAAAAATGTGAAATCAGGAACAAATGTTGCATCTTTGTATATACAGTTGTGGTCAGAATAACTGGCACCCTTGATAAATATGAAAAAAGAGTCAAGGTGATGCTGGTTACTGCATGATGATTGAAATCACACAAATGGCCTTTAACCAGGGGTGTCCAAACTCAGTCCTGGTGGGCTGCGGAGTTTAGCTCCAATTTGCCTCAACACACCTGCCTGTAAGTTCTAGTGGAAGTTGCCTAGTAAGACCTTGATTAGCTAGTTCAGTTGTGTTTAATTCGATTTGGAGCTAAACTCTGCTGGACAGTGGCCCTCCAGGACTGAGTTTAGACACCCCTGCCTTAAGCAACTAAATAAACTGTAAAAATATTGTTTTCTAAAACATCATGGACAGAATATTTCTGAGAGCACTGTACAAACTCGCAGCACCCCCTGCAGGACCGTTAAAAGCATTCAAATGCTTCAAAGCGCCAAATCTGATTAAGTGCTGAGACGTGTTACTCGCCCGGTAACTTTTATGACTGGTGGGGAAAATTTGAGATTGCTTAATACTATCATAAAATTTGCAACCGTTGTGATGTAATTATATAAATACATGCTATAGTCTGACACGCTACATGTCTGTTTTCAGTTTGGATTTACTGTAAATGCTGTGCTAGTGTCACTTTAATTTGCATTTGGCAATTAGAATCGTTTATAAATCTGTTGTTGTTTACAGAGAGAAGTTTCAGTGTCACGTGATCATTCAGAAATCATTCTAATATGCTGATTTGATGCTCAAGAAGCATTAACTATTTATTATTAGCAATATTAAAAACAGTTTTTGCTGGTTAACTTTTTTGTGGAAACAATGATACCACTCAAAAATCTGTAGAAAGATTTAAAAAGAGAGAGAAATTAATAATTTCATTCATCATACATTAAAGTGCTGAAAAGTGAGTGAAGACATTTAAGGTGAGACACTGCAGGCAAAAACACTGTTTTTCCAAGCACCTGTCAATTTTGAGATTTTGGGCTTTTTGGTTTTGCATAAAGTGCTTTTTCAAACTAGTGGAAGGAAAACATCCAAAAGACACTGTTAAGTGTTTCTTTTATAGCACTTTATCTGTTTGTGTCAATAGATTTCAATTACAATACATATTTTTAAAGGCCGTTTTCTCAAAATGAGTTTTTTCTTCAACATTGAGCCATAAATCTCCACTTCAGTAGCACTTACACACACCAAACTTGACATTTTTATTCCTGTCTATATTCTGAAGATTTTTACAGAGGGATTTGTTCATATATATTTTCCTTGATTATATACAACATTTTATTCCCCCCAAAATTGTGAAAATATATTGTTTTCTGGCTGTTCAAAGTATTTTCTGAATTATGGAGTGACAAAAAAAGATAACCAGAATTCCCTCTGTAAAAACATTTGACTCTAATATGTCAAAAAAATTAAACAAAAAATTTGAAACTGATTTCATCTAGTGTTCAGATTTTTGTACTAGACATTTATGCAAATTAGCACATATTTCATTAAATAATGCCTCATTTGCATATTTAAACATAACATTTTTGAAAACTTGTAATACAAAAAATGTTTGCAATAATCAATGTAATCAATCAACTGGGTAAGTAAGGTGATAACTATTAGTTATTTTTTTTGCCCTATTCACCTGCAGTGTCTCGCCTTAAAATGTTTCAAAAGATTTATATTTAATTAATGCTTTAACAAATTTAATAAATATATTTGATACACGCAAATAAATGCTGTTCAATGAACTTTCTATTTATCAAAGAATCCTGAAAAATACAATGTATCAGCATTTCCACACAAAATATGAAGCAGCAAAACGTACTTTGTTACTAACGTAACCTCGGTTCCCTGAAATACGGAAGGAGCACTGCGTTCCTTGCCGTGCTAAAAGGCTTCACAACTCAGTCGAAGTAACCTGAATTCCTGTGGCGAAGCGGCCAATATATATAGCATCTTAGACGAAGTATTGAAAGGGAACTGTTTTTAACATTGATAATTATCAGAAATATTTCTTGAGCATGAAATTAAATTGTAATGGCCTCTAAAGGACCATGTGACACTGAAAACTGGCTTAATGATTCAGAAAACTCTGCTTTGAATCACAGAAATAACATTACATTTTATAATATAATAAAATAGAAAATCTTAACACATTTCCACTTTTTTATTTTTATTTGTAGTAATATTTTACAATATTTTGATCAAATAAATGCAGCCTTGATGAGCAGAAGAGATTTATTTCAAAATCATTAATAATTTATGTTAATGTTTCCAAACTTTTGGCAGGTACTATAATAATAATTCATTTATATTTTATTATTGCTATATTATATTATTTTCATGATTATGAAATGCAGTGTCTCGTTCCCTCTCGGGGAACCATGGTTACATTGGTAACCTGAGACGTTCCCTGTCAAGGGAACTTCGAACTGCGTCCTCTTAGGGGACACTATGGGGAACAGTATACCCACACCGCCATGCTGAGGGGAGTGCAGGCCAGAACATGGCAAACACTAAGTACCAACTCTACCATTTTCATGGGAGTTGTCCCTGGGATGTTTAGACGGCTGTTTGTGACATTATCCCTTACGGCCAAAGGCCTAAGTTGCATAGCCAGTTTAATTGTTAGGGCCTCGGCCCGGGGTAGAGCTTAAAGGCTTGGAATCAGGAAGGATTCCTTTAAAGGGATACGGCTAAGAAACCAGTATTTATACAAGGTCTTGCCTGTCACTCAGGGGCTACAGCTTGCTCTCGCACAAGTTTGCTGAAGGAGCTGTCTCAACAGATCCCTGGTAGCCATACCCTGCTTAGATAGGTATTCAAAGATACATAAATGGAGTGGCGCCCAAGATGAACGGGGCTTTTCACCAACTCAAGAAAGGGCACGAAGCAACCGCGCAAAGCCCTTACCATAAAGGATTTTTAGAAAGAACGCAGAGCATCAGCGTGCGAACTTACCACAGTGTGGATTTCAGAAAGTGCGCAAAGAATTCATGTGCACACTCACCATAGCATTGATTTTATTTTTTTTATTTTTTTAATACTGTTCTAGGGGGGGGGGTTCTCGTGGCACTCTGAACGAGCAGCTCACAGATGGAATGATGTATCTCAAAAATATGTTTTGAGAATATCAACTCGATCTGTGGAACTAATGGTGGAGCGCTCTGGGGAGAAACAGAGAACGCAGTCTCATATGAGAGAAAAACTCTGAATTCAAAGTAGCGTACTCACACATGACCCTTTCTAGAAAGGGGACCGCTGTTAAACTACAGTGAGAACCGCCCCAATATCCCTTCACGTTGAGGGAAGCAATGCTTGAAGTGTATAAACAAATGCACTCCGGCTGAATGGAGCCAAAGGATAAGAGCAGAAGTTAAAAACATACAAAGGGAATGAGTAGCTACCTAGCTACCTAGACGCTGCCTCGTCTGAATCACATCCCTCAGATCCTGCTTACCTTCTCGTGACCCACGATTCCTCTTGCCCCTGCCCACAGGTGGGGGAGGAGCGCAAGCCACGACAATAGCCTTCTGTACCCGTCTTTGATCCTCAGAACGAGACGGGCCAGGACCCCTATGTTGTTCGGGCTCGGACCTGGACCTTCGTGGAATGAAGGATTTAAAGGCAGCTGAGCGCGTCCTTGCCTCCCTGAACTTCTCGACCACCGTCTCGACGGAGGTACCGAAAAAGCTCAGAAGGCGAGACCAGAGCATCGAGATTAAAGCCCCTTTCTTCCCGATATCTGCCAGGTTCACCCACAGATGTCTCTCCATTACTACCATGGCAGCCATAGACCTACCCATGGCGGAGGCTGCCTGTTTGGTAGCACGGAGAGAGAGGTCTGTGGTGCGGCGCAGCTCGGCCACCTGGTCAGCTGAAAGGCCCTTGCCTTTATCCAGGTCCTTCAACAGGTCAGCCTGATAAGCCTGGAGCACTGCCATCGTGTGCAATGAAGCCACCGCCTGACCTGCTGCTGCGTATGCTCTGCCATTTAAGCGGGATGTATCCTGGAGGGGCTTAGATGACAAAGAGGGAGATTTAAGAGAGGATGTTTCCCCCACAGAGAGATAGCTAGCCAGCGTCTCTTCTACAGGGGGCATCTTCTCATAGCCATTTCGCGCATGCCCTCGATGTTAGCATAACTCGTATGCTGAAACCGATGGATGCGAGAAGAAAATGGCCTCTTCCATTCTTTTTCGACTTCTGCGTGTAAATCAGGCAAGAATGAAAGGCTCACCTGGGCTGGAGGGCTATGGTCAGATAAATAACGCTCATCAAGGCCACCTCGCGACATTATTTTGCTGGTACGTTTCCATGGCAAGTCTAACTTTGCTGTGGCATGATCCATAACCTCTAACAGCTCCCCATACGCAGGGCAGGAGGATTGAGAAGGCTCAGCCTCAGCTTCTTCACCATCCTCAGACATCTCCTGCTCTTCCTGGGTAGAACCCAGCAGAGCACTAACGTCAGTATCAGAAAGGGTTAATAACAACACATCTTCCTCCTGAAGTTCACTCTCGTCTGCCGCCGAAGAGCGTGAAAGGCAAAGTCCATCTCTAAACTCCTCAACGAGATCCACCTGTGATCCCCACGAGCTCATTGTCCTCCGTGCCTCAACAGCGGCGGGTCCTGAGCCGCGGGAGACAGATGGCTGTCCCTCTTTCCTCGAAAAGAGAGACAAACGAGAGCGGAGCTTTTTCATAGAAAAATGCTCACAATGCACGCAGATCGCCCCCTCAAGGATATCGCGCGCGCGCTCTTCGCCCAAACAAGAGACACAAAGACTGTGTGTGTCATCAGGTGTCAAATAATGCCGACACGGATGCACGCACTGTTTAAACGCCTTACTAGTGGATGCCATGATAAACAAAGAAAGATTGCTCTTACCGTGGTCGTTTCTCAGATGCACGCTTCAAACAAAACAGTCAATGAAGACGAAGAAGATGAGTGACGAATCCTACGGGCGTGTATTTATAGTCGCGCCGGTAGTGACGTCAGAGGCTGTCGCCGGCCAACACGTTGGCGTTTTTCAAAGTATGCTTCAGACACGGGTCACGACGAGGTGTTCCCCCATAGTGTCCCCTAAGAGGACGCAGTTCAAAGTTCCCCTTGACTGGGAACCAGCTATGACCAGGCTGGGAGACCAGCTAAAACCAGCCTGACCAGCTTAGGCTGGTTTTAGCTGTTTTTTTCAGGAGGGTTGTAGGCCCATCTGAACTTCCAGATGAGGTAATTTTCTATTTCTTTTCAAAAATTATTCTCTTCCCCTTCTAGGTTGTATAACTGTGTCAACTTTTCACTTCACCTTGACTCTATTGTGACTTATAGTAGTTTATATATTTGTTTATGTATTACTTCCTCAGGTAATGGATGCCCTATTTTACATAATCAGCAGGGTAACCCATACCTTTATAATACTCTCTCTCTCTCTCTCTCTCTCTCTCACACACACACATATACATACATCAAATATAGATATATCATAATTTAATGACTTAAACCATTTCTCTCCCTCGCTTAGAGCCAGCCTGGGACAGAGCCCATAAATAGCCAGGCTATGCGCCTGATTTTGGAAGGCAGCTCCAGGGCCAGGAGCACTTATTTTCTAAAAGTAAGAGTTATGTGCCTGTTTAAGGTTATTGTTCAGTGCTACAGAATACATTGGGTGTCAAGTTTGTGTATTTGTTTGTTCATTAATGTTTTCTTCATTCCCTGTCAGAAAAACATTCTTAAAGGAGCCAGTGCCATCTTTGGGCCCTACTTGGTGGGAGAGTGCCACTGGACCCTCTTTGTAGGTTGCTGTTAAGTTATGTAGAGACTATTAGGCCCGTTTCACACCGGGTGCGTGGTGTGAGTGTGTCAGCTGCGTGGCGTGTCCGTTTTTATTTCGACTCCCATCTTAACAGGTTAGAACTTGCACACCACCTGCGTGACACGCACATCTCAAACGCATGCATGCTAGGAATAGGACTCACGCTTATTTTTCACGCCACACGCAAGCATGTTGGAAGTGTTTCCATACAAACAGTGAAGAAAAAAATGAAGTGAGAAAAAAAAACATGCCGCCGCAACGCTGCATCAGAGACACTTCTGGTAAGCAAAGACATAGAAAATGCCACGCAGCTGCTAAGCAACAGACACGCGTCGTTCATGCCATGTTCCCGGTGTGAAATAGGCTTTATGTGCAAAATAGCATCACACATTAGTTATCATTATTGTTGCTGTCGTGCTATTCTCATTTGTGTTATTTGAGCTGTTTGTGGTTGACATTTTAAAATTTCAATGATTTTCAATACAGTAATTTCAAGATTGGTTGAAACTGCCCTTCAGACCCTTCTCATATGCTTTCCCATCTTCTATATAGCATTGCAACTTGAAAGAGGGAATTATTACATACATTGACTCATTGGGGGAGCATCCACAGCGTTGCTCCCAAATCATCGAAAATTGGAGGTACACGGTTTTTGTATTGCACTATAAAATGAGGTAATGAAAACTCAGTAGAGATCTCCTTCATAATTATATTTTCTAATCTTTCAGCTTATTTGCTGCTAGCAGAGACTGCCAAAGGCCCTGGAAGTTCATAAACAGGGACCATGACTTGCAAAATGACTCTGTGTCATGTGGAGTGTTCTCAATAATGGTACAATTTGGTCATTTTCTGCATAATGTTTCTTTTGTCTTTTGAAAATAAAGATCTTTTTAGTTTTCACTTTAACTAGAGCAATTTTTAATGGAAGTTGCAGACCAAATATTAATGGATCTTGCCTGCTCTATAACATTCAGTTATTATAAGTGATGTTAAATAATTAAAATAGACTTTCTGTTGCTCTTTTAGTTTGCAGAAATGATCCTCCAGGGACAACAAGGTCATCTCCAATGCCTCCCCATCTCCCAAGAGAGGGAGAGACTTGGGATTTTGTTGTTTAAATCCCTTGGTAAGTAGTATACATTTGTACTTATTGAGCTCTGCTGGCTAACTGTCGCTCCCTGCATTAAGTTCAAGTCTTTGATGATTTGGAGTGATAGCTTTGACTAGTAAATTCGGAGGATGTCATACTTTGGACTAGTTATGGCTCTTGAAATATGTGAAGGTTATGGTTGCTTTTAATGTTTTTGTGTTATCCAAAGTATCATTGTATTATAAAAAGCATTTTTTTTTTTCCAGATAGTTCAGGCATTTGTACAGTCTGCTACAAGAAGATGTCAGGGAAGAAAAAGGCAAGTGCTAATGATATTTTATCTAAAGCAACATTCTGCTGTCAGATTAAAGACAAGTACACATCAGACGATTCTTTTGTCACAGATTGGTTCAGGGAGTCATTAACATAATCCGTGGGTGAGGAGTGAATCGGCAGTTAAATTTGTGATGACCAGGGGTCACATGTGAAGTGTCATGATGTGTTGATAAGCCAAACTCCACCTCATCAGGGACTGGGACTTAATTTGAATGACTCCCATGACTGGTCTGTGACAAAAGAATCATTTGATATGTACTTGGCATAACTATTTATCATGCAAAATCTTTTGCAGGAGACATGCTCATTCTGCTCTACAGAAAAGAGTCCAAAACCAGGTAGGACAACACACACACAAACAGACAGGTTTGTTTACGAAGGCTACTCTTAGTTGGCCCCAGCGTTGTTACTGATGTTAGTTGGATTGCAGTGGCTAGACATACTGTATTTCATATTCTATTTATGCATGTTACATTAAACAAGCAATGTAATGTTTCATACAGTGCCCAACAAATTTGTAGGCACCCCTGTTGAAGGTGACTGAAAAACTTATTGAAAATCGCAATTCCCAATGTAGATTCTTTTCATGTTTTAACAGAGGCAGAAACAGCTGAGATGGAGACTGCAGAGGCAGTTGAAGGTAAAACATGTATTTCTGAGATTTTATTCAGTTACTCACACACCCTTTGTTTCCTCAGAGTAAAATTTTTTTCACGTGTCAATAGTAGCAAAAACGAAGGTGGAGGTTGTTGCAGGTAAACAATTAAAAAGTTCTTTTGAGTTATACAGGATCATCATTTTTATTTATAAAATGTGAATGTCAATTTGACTTCCTCTCTGCTTTGCGCAAATGATGCAGATACATCAGATGCAGAGGAAAAGGAGAAGGAGGAGGCATCGAAAAAAAGGGTATATAATATTATGATACTGTTCTTTATATTCTATCTATACATGTAAGGTGGATAAGATGGACTGATTGTTAACTTGCTGGCACACATATACAAAGTTTGGCTCAAATAAGATATTTTGTAATCCGAGTGAGTATAGAAAGGGCAGACTACACTATACTATTTATACTTTATGTGGTGTTATATGGACCTGTGTCTGCAATGAAGCTTTATTATTATGTATATGCACGATTCCACGTCTCATTCCTGTAGTATTAATCATCTCTAGTATCTGCATTTAAAAAGAGCATGGGACTTATGTACAAAGCTTGCGTACACAAAGCAGCTGCGCACACCTCTTCTCATGCACACATACAGATGTACAAAGGCTACTTGAACGTGAGTGTGCAGTCATGTGATACAGGCCGTCTCTGTTTTCAATGCCTAATGAAGATCCGATGGGATTGAAACGTTGCATTGTTTTCAAGTAAATACATTTCCTTTTGGAGCATAAACAGGGGGCAGAACACCTCTTCTACTATATTTGATACCATTGATTTTTTTGGATGTTGCACACCACTCTACTCTCTAATTTGAATAGGGGTGCCAATAAATATTTAATTATTAACATTGAAATGACACTGAACTGAAATAACATTTAACAACATGTGTATGTATTCTTTATTGAAGATGGATTCTATGTGGATAGCCTGTTGAAGGTGTTGAAGGTTGAAGGCATCTTCAAAGAAAGCTAAAAGGTTGGTAATGCTACAATTAGAGTTGGGTTGGATGGGTGTTCCTTTTTATATGGCAAATTGACTTGATAGAGGCAAGAGTGCAGATAACATCAGTAAAACGTGTGTTATGTGCCTAATGCAACTACCAGTAATGCAAAAAACAGGTAAAACTACAAACTATGTAGAGTAGAGTAATGAGTAATGGCTTATTTGTCAAACAATGTGATGTTGTTCACTTAAGCCTCATGGTTTTATAGATGATCTTTGTCTACAGATATGTTGGTTTTTGATGTTCACAAAATGTTATGATTGCACAGGCACTTTGTTTCAGTAGAGGAGCTGCAGAGGAGATGCTCTGCACCAGAGAAATTCTCTGGTCACCTCATGGTGACTTATTTGAGGAAGGCCAAGGGGGAAAAAAAGGAGCTTTTGAGGGAATTGAAAGAGGCAGGGGGGCATCTGAGTCCGTATGGCTCAAACACTACAATGTGCACCAAACTAGTTGAAGGTAACATATATGCAGTCAGAACTAGGCGATTTCTTAAAGGTGTACATTCAAACAGATTCCCTTATTATTGAATTAGGTGTCCCACCAAAGGTTGTAGAACTGCAAGTTTTAGAATGTCAGCCATGATGGAGGCATAAGTAGCCTAGGTGAATGAATGAGGCATAGGCAAACAAATTCCAATGACCATACAGTTTAACAAAATGTAAACTGTTTAGTCACCAAAATATAAACTATGTTAGTAACATGTTAATGTCTCATTTACTCATTTGCTCCTTTTATGTCACAGAGGAGTGCCAAGGTCTTGCTAAAGACCTAGGATATTTGACCAAGGAAATACCCTTCAAAATCATAGGCAAGCAGCTGGCCGAGCGAGGCTGCAGAAGAGAGGAACATGACTTGTGGTAAAATATGCATACAGATATCTTTTTCAGCATAGACTGAAGTTGAACTTGTGCAGTGACATTTGTTGGCACAAACAGATTTTCGTTTCCATCAGTGGGACATGTAGAATGTGAATTGTTGGTAGTTTGCAGGCTGTCAGCAACATGTAAGCACACACACTTTTGACCGTAACTGTTGACAGCACAGGTACAAAAGGCAGGGTCACCAGTAAATACAAATGTGGCACTTACATCAGTGGAGTGAACAGTAATGAAATCACCATCAATGTGGTACTGGTTTTTGGCAACAATATCTCTTGCCATTTCAGCCCATAGCTGTGCAATATCAATACATTTCTGTGCTTCAGTGTATGCGGAGACAATATGTGTGCATACATTTCCCTTATCATACAATCCACAGTCAAACTGCATCTTGACTAGATCCACAGTATTCCAAGTTGAATCTGAGTTTGCACAGAGCACATTCCTTGCTCATTTGTCAGGATCTGCTGTCCCACTCTGTTCTTGGCTGCTGTAGATGTTGATGCTGACGAGGAGATCCTCAGTCTTCCTGCGTCTGCCAAGTCGTCCAGGTAGCTACATTAACAAAAGAGCATTTAGTCTGAGGATAACAGACATTATTGTGTATAAAATGAAATATAGTATTGACCTTTTTAAATCACAGAAATTGATCATAATTAATTCAATTCTTATTTAATTCCATTCATGCAGGACATGCAGCAGAGGACAGTATTGTGAGCATAGAATTAGTTGTTTCAAGTATCTGAAAGATAACATTACCAAATTTCCTTAATACTTACTCAAATGTCATTACAGAATTAATATTCGAATAAGTGTTGTGACCAAAAATTATGTGTATTTAAGCGCCAGAAAAAAACTAAAAGGGGAAAACAATAATATACTGTTATGAGTAATTCACAGATTGAGAAAACAATACTCACTCGGTGTCGGTGAGCTAAGATTCTGATATTGGAAACTTTGAAAATGATAACTTCATTTGTAAATACTAAAAAAAGTGGCAGACTAGAAGAGAAATGTGCAATGTACAGAATTTCTTGGGAGATTAACATTTAATTTTCACAAACATTTTACAGAAATAGCATAGGCCTATTTGTTACTAGCCTAAACTGGACGGAGACACGGAGCACCCTGTAAGTCACTGACCTGCCTGTGTTTAGAGCCCTGCGCGGGACTGTTTTCTTAAACCCGCACCCGCACGCTCCCGCTGAATGTATGACCAGGCCCGCTCCCGCAATGTTTGGGTCCACACCCGCCCGCTCCCGCGGACTTTAAATGTACTCAAACAGGTAGGCTACTCAGACTAAATATTCGTTCAAGTTAACATCCAGAATAACCGATTTTAAACATGATTGCTTTTAAATAATATGAAGTAACCGATGCTAAACCAAAGCACTACACATGGCAAAAACATTGTGTATTTTTTTATTAGCGTTATAAAAAAATAATAAACCGTTACAAATCGTTAAAACAAAACCAAAAGCGGCACCTCATTTTTTAAACACAGGCTAGGCCGAACATAATGCACCAAACATAAATAACTTTAAAATTAAATAAACACAGAGAACTTTGAAAATAAGCTAGATATAATTTTTACAAAATAAATACAAAATAAAAAACTATATATATAAACAATTAGGCCTACTAGATCAATTTTATGTCGAAATTCTTGTTTAATTGTCTAAAATAATGCATGCCGATAAATAGCAATTTTTCTAAACGAAATTCTTACATTCTTCCTAATTTTATTAATTGTATTAGGCTAATTAAAATGTATTTAATATAATAATCTAACCTTAGCAAACAGCCTACCTAAAATGCGAACACTGAAGAAGTGTATTTGATTTTCGTTCACTTTATTTCAGTGAAAATAGCAGCCATTGTTATGCAATAGGCTCATTAAAACACAAACACACACACGAGATGAAATGTGCGTAGATCTTTACAAAATACACCTAGATTATAAAGCCTGTGAAAAGCACACACAAGATAAAATGCATTTAAAGAACGCATAGATTATTGACTGGGTTAAGCGAGCAGAGCGGAATCTCCAGAAGGCGCTCAGAGCTCTTCAGGAAATTTTAGCACTCCGCTCCTCTCACATGCTCTGGTAATGCTCAAAATAAAACACATTTTGTTTGTTTCCAGATGTTTGACTTGCCTTACTTTGATTTTGTCAAGTAAACAGCAGATTTAATTTTCTTCTCAACTTCTTGTGTTGACTCCATTTCTACTACACACCACCGTTGCCCGCGGGTCTCCCGCAAAATTTTCTGACCGCCCACTCCCGCCCGCAGCAAAGGCAAAACTGCCCGCTCCCGCGAGATTTGCGTTGGGTCCCGGGGGTCCCCAAACCCAATGCAGTCCTCTACCTGCATCTAGTGATGGGAAGTTCGGCTCTTTTCAGAGAGCCGGCTCTTTTGGCTCAGCTCCCAAAGAAGAGCCGGCTCTTTCGACTCCTGAATGGCTCTTAATTTAGGATTTTTCGTAGGCCTTTGTTTTACCATAACTTTGCCAAAATTAATGGTTTGTGTGTTGAAAACCCTTTCATATGCAGTGTTTTTATGATTATCCTTATAATTGCCTAATTTTGTGCACTTATTTTGTTACATTCTTTTGTTTAATATTTTAATCAAACATTTTATTGCACAAATTAACAACAAAATCACAAATAAATCCACAGAACTAGAACCAAACTCAAGCAAACAGTATTAATGTCCTCAGTGAAGATTGACATTCAAAAAAATCCGATGCCTCAGCTTTGATGGACTGATCCTATTTCTTCTTTCTGTGATTATCTGCCCTGTTTTTGAGAAGATTCTCTCTGAAGGAGCCGATGTTGCCACAATACACAGTCACGACTCGTTAACTTGCAGTGGAGTGCCGTTTCGCTTCATCCCCTCTCTGTTTTAACATAATGGTATGATCCCATATACTCACATCTGCTTGGCCGCGATGCGATTGCTGACCAATCAATACAAAGTTCTGCCTTTAGGTAAGCAGCCAAAGGAAAAAAACTGGGAGCCGGCTCTTCTGATTCAGTACAAAGCATCGGCTCTCAGAGCCGCATCTTTTGCGCATGACCCATCACTACTGCGTTCACAATTCACAAGGTGCAGATGGGAGGGAGAACGGCTTACTACACAGTTTATGGGAATAAATATTTCCCTCACAATTGTCCCGCAATTTTTTTTCCCTCACTGCTGCATGAGTCTGCGTGAGAATATGGGGGTGTGGCGTGAGAATTGGGTCGATTGCGTGAGTCTCACGCTGAATGCGTGAGAGTTGGCAGCCTTGCCATATATTATGGTTGCCAGTTTAGAGTACCCAACAAAGACAAAACAAGGGTAATAGCAGATATTGAGACACATACAATTTTATATATCTATTGTAGTTACCATTATGCAAGCTTTCATTGAGGTCATGGCATGAATGACGACGTGTCTTTTATCAGGTGACAGGTTCCCACCATCTCTTGATGTAACTCAGCGATGTACAGCCTTTAATACACAATATATGGCACTTTAAATGAGGCTCCATTGTTTTTTTTTTCAGAAGCTACAGCAGCCATATGATATCAAAATTGTAAATCAATTTATTTACAACCAAACAGAAATGTTCAAAGGACCTTCTTGTGCATTTCTTAAATGCAATCAGTACCTGGAGAACATGAAACCAACAGAGGAGAACTTTGGTTTTGGGGAAAACTTCTCTTATGGCATTGAGCTCTTTTAAGTCTCTGTCGATCATAACTGACCTAGGAAAAATAAGTCCTAGATAATAATATTGCAGAATACTGGAGTATCACAATTTCATCTAGGTAAATGTAGTAAGTTGAACATTGTTTAAGTTACAAAAGGTATTCAGTTATCTCTCAGTATGACAACTCCTTTGTGCTTGTATGGGTATTGGACTTTTGAAAAGAACCGTTCTCACCTTGGGTAAAAGTTTGGATTTCTTGAACAAAGCATGTTCAAGCAAAGCTCAACTATTGCTGAGGATTCCTGGCTCATTATTAGGTATGCAAATGGCACTCGTCTTCCAGTTGTTTGACAAGTACAAGGGCATACAGTGCATACCCATATGATGTCAAACCTTTGTAGGATGCGTCCATAAAAACCATGGGGTGGGGGTTCTCTTGGAGTAGAGCCTTCTGTTGTGGTGTCTGGACAACAATAACCAGTGGCTGGTCTTTTGTCAAAGGTTGAAAAAAGCAAATCTTTTATTTCAGTTCACCTGTCACCAGCTTTTCCACACTGACAGCATCATTAATGTCCAGCAAAGTGAAGATACGGAGATGGCGTTTACCAACCTTACATCATCTGGTGTTAGGAAGAAACGTCTGTCATGCTTATCGGTGTAGCCCCGACTACATGCCCAATCACTACTTTTTATGACAATCTGTGATATGGATAAACCTTGTGTGAGCCATATTTCGACAAATCCTAACAATTCTGGATTAATTGCATTTTTCTTCCTCTCTTCAGGGTTTGACAAATCATGTCCTGTGTGTGTTAATTGCTGCTGAACTACTACTGCTTCGAAACCGGTCTCCTCTATAAATTTAAACGACACATAGGCTTCACAGGAATTGGCCCTTGTTTCACATGCCTTGCCCATGCTTCTTCCTGTTGGTTTGTTGCCTCTTTCACAGGCATGGAAATAATAATTTTTGCTGCTCTGTTTTGCTGCCAAGAAAAAGGTCTTTGTTTTCTTCTGTAGTTCTTCTACATAGTTCTCCATAAACTCAGTTTTCTTGTCCCCATGAACAATTTTGATATCTGTGGAAACCTCAGTTTTCTTGTCCCCATGAACAATTTTGATATCTGTGGAAACACGGGAATCTTTTTCTATTCTCAGTTTCCTTCGGATGCCCTCGATCCATAGCTGCTCCATAATCTGCAGTTGATATAAACAATACAGCTTAAAGGAAACAATAATTTTACAAAACACTTCAGAAATAGACACAGCATACCTGAATGTTACTAGATTAGAAGAAAACTAGTTGTATGTTTGCAAATTCCAGTACTACACAGAAAGTAGCATATGAAGTGTCCTGAGATTTGTGTTATTACATTTAGATACTACATTTAGATAAGGTGCTCTAAGAGCAGTATTAGCATGTATATGAGTAGGGATGCAGTAGTATAAGAAAGTGTGCAACTAATGCCCATAGAGCAGCCAATTAATGTTGGATGTAGATATTATTAGGTGCCCTGAGAGCAGTACTAGAATGCTTTCAGCGAAAATGTCCTTAGAGCAGCCAATTCATGTTTCATGCAGATACTACAAGGTGTCCTGAGAACAGTATTAGAATGTGAGTAAGGATGCAGAAAAATGTCCTTAGAGCAGCCCAATTGTAGATAGAATGTCATAAGGTGCCCTCAGAGCAGTATTAGTATATTTGCAACAAAAATGCACTAGGAGCAGCAAATAAATGTTGCATGGAGATACGGTAAGGTGCTCTGAGGGCAGTATTAGAATTTATACTGCAGAAATACCCTTAGAGCAGCCAATTGTAGATCTAATGTCATAAGGTGCCCTCAAAACAGCATTATAATATCTGCAACAAAAATGCACTCAGAGCAGCAAATGACTGCATGGAGATACGGTAAGGTGCCCTGAGAGCAGTATTAGAATATCTGCAACAAAAATGCACTAAGAGCAGCAAATGATTGCACGGAGAAAAGGTGCCCTGAGAGCAGCATTAGAATATCTGCAACAAAAATGCGCTAAGATCAGCAAATGATTGCATGGAGTTACGCTAAGGTGCCCTGAGAGCAGCATTAGAATATCTTCAACAAAAACGCGCTTAGAGCAGCAAATGATTGCACGGAGTTACTGTAAGGTGCCCTCAGAGCAGCATTAGAATATCTGCAACAAAAACGCGCTGAGATCAACAAATGAATGTTGCATGGAGATACGGTAAGGTGCCCTGAGAGGAGCATTAGAATATCTGCAACAAAAATGCACTAAGAGCAGCATATGAATGTTGCATGGAGATACAGTAAGGTGCCCGGAGTGGAGTATTATAATTTATGCTGCAAAAATACCCTTAGAGCTGCCAATTGTAGATCTAATATCATAAGGTACTCTTTACCTTTATTAAAGAGTTTGGTGATTTTACATCCGAGTTAGTTCTGGCTGCAGATAAAGTTTTAATAGTTTGTGATTTTAATATCCATGTTGATAATGAAAACGATGCATTGGGATCAGCATTTATAGACATTCTGAACTCTATTGGTGTTAGACAACACGTTTCAGGACCTACTCATTGTCGAAATCATACTCTAGATTTAATACTATCACATGGAATTGATGTTGATGGTGTTGAAATTATTCAGCCAAGTGATGATATCTCAGATCATTATTTAGTTCTTTGAAAAATTCATATAGCCAAAATTGTAAATTCTACTTCGAACCATCACTTCTAACACAAAAGACTGCTTTTTAAGTTATCTTCCTGATGTATCCAAATTCCTTAGCATATCCAAAACCTCAGAACAACTTGATGATGTAACAGAAACTATGGACTCTCTCTTTTCTAGCACTTTAAATAAAGTTGCTCCTTTATGCTTAAGGAAGGTTAAGGAAAACAGTTTGACACCATGGTATAATGAGCATACTCGCACCCTAAAGAGAGCAGCCCGAAAAATGGAGCGCAGCTGGAGGAAAACAAAACTAGAGGTATTTCGTATTGCTTGGCGGGAAAGTAACATATCCTACAGAAAAGCATTAAAAACTGCTAGATCCGATTACTTTTCTTCTCTTTTAGAAGAAAACAAACATAACCCCAGGTATTTATTCAATACAGTGGCTAAATTAACGAAAAATAAAGCCTCAACAAGTGTTGACATTTCCCAACACCACAGCAGTAATGACTTTATAAACTACTTTACTTCTAAAATCGATACTATTAGAGATAAAATTGAAACCATTCAGCCGTCAGCTACAGTATCACATCAGACAGTGCACTATAGACCCCCTGAGGAACAGTTCCACTCATTCTCTACCATAGGAGAGGAAGAATTGTATAAACTTGTTAAATCATCTAAACCAACAACATGTATGTTAGACCCTATACCATCTAAGCTCCTGAAAGAGGTGCTTCCAGAAGTCATAGATCCTCTTCTGACTATTATTAATTCCTCATTGTCATTAGGACATGTCCCCAAAACCTTCAAACTGGCTGTTATTAAGCCTCTCATCAAAAAACCACAACTTGACCCCAAAGAACTAGTTAATTATAGACCAATCTCGAATCTCCCTTTTCTGTCCAAGATACTAGAAAAGGTGGTATCCACACAATTATATTCCTTCTTAGAGAAAAATGGTATATGTGAGGATTTCCAGTCAGGATTTAGACCGTATCATAGTACTGAGACTGCTCTCCTTAGAGTTACAAATGATCTGCTCTTATCATCTGATCGTGGGTGTATCTCTCTTTTAGTTTTATTGGATCTTAGTGCTGTGTTTGACACAATTGACCACAACATTCTTTTGCATAGACTTGAACACTTTGTTGGCATCAGTGGAAGTGCATTAGCATGGTTTAAATCGTACTTATATGACCGCCATCAGTTCGTAGCAGTGAATGAAGATGTATCCTATCGATCACAAGTGCAGTATGGTGTACCTCAAGGCTCAGTACTAGGGCCGCTACTCTTCACGCTTTATATGTTACCCTTGGGAGATATCATCAGGAAACATGGTGTTAGCTTTCACTGTTATGCTGATGATACTCAGCTCTATATTTCTTCGCAGCCCGGTGAAACACACCAATTTGAAAAACTAATGGATTGCATAGTCGATATAAAAAACTGGATGACGAGTAATTTCTTACTGCTAAATTCTGAAAAAACAGAGGTGTTAATTATAGGACCTAAAAACTCTGCTTGTAATAACCTAGAACACTGTCTAAGACTTGATGGTTGCTCTGTCAATTCTTCGTCATCAGTTAGGAACCTAGGTGTGCTATTTGATCGCAATCTTTCCTTAGAAAGCCACGTTTCTAGCATTTGTAAAACTGCATTTTTCCATCTCAAAAATATATCTAAATTACGGCCTATGCTCTCAATGTCAAATGCATAAATGTTAATCCATGCATTTATGACCTCAAGGTTAGATTATTGTAATGCTTTATTGGGTGGTTGTTCTGCACGCTTAGTAAACAAACTACAGCTTGTCCAAAATGCAGCAGCAAGAGTTCTTACTAGAACCAGGAAGTATGACCATATTAGCCCGGTCCTGTCAACATTGCACTGGCTCCCTATCAAGCATCGCATAGATTTTAAAATATTGCTTATTACTTATAAAGCCCTGAATGGTTTAGCACCTCAGTATTTGAATGAGCTCCTTTTACATTATAATCCTCTACGTCCGCTACGTTCTCAAAACTCAGGCAATTTGATAATACCTAGAATATCAAAATCAACTGCAGGCAGCAGATCCTTTTCCTATTTGGCGCCCAAACTCTGGAATAACCTACCTAACATTGTTCGGGAGGCAAACACACTCTTGCAGTTTAAATCTAGATTAAAGACCCATCTCTTTAACCTGGCTTACACATAACATACTAATATGCTTTTATTATCCAAATCCATTAAAGGATTTTTAGGCTGCATTAATTAGGTAAACCAGAACCGGAAACACTTCCCATAACACCCGATGTACTTGCTACATCATTAGAAGAATGGCATCGACGCTAATATTTGTCTGTTTCTCTCTTGTTCCGAGGTCACCGTGGCCACCAGATCCAGTCTGTGTCCAGATCAGAGGGTCACTGCAGTCACCCGGATCCAGTACGTATCCAGACCAGATGGTGGATCAGCACCTAGAAAGGACCTCTACATCCCTGAAAGACAGCGGAGACCAGGACAACTAGAGCCCCAGATACAGATCCCCTGTAAAGACCTTGTCTCAGAGGACCACCAGGACAAGACCACAGGAAACAGATGATTCTTCTGCACAATCTGACTTTGCTGCAGCCTGGAATTGAACTACTGGTTTCGTCTGGTCAGAGGAGAACTGGCCCCCCAACTGAGCCTGGTTTCTCCCAAGGTTTTTTTCTCCATTCTGTCACCGATGGAGTTTCGGTTCCTTGCCGCTGTCGCCTCTGGCTTGCTTAGTTGGGGACACTTCATCTACAGCGATATCGTTGACTTGATTGCAAATAAATGCACAGACTCTATTTAACTGAACAGAGATGACATAACTGAATCCAATGATGAACTGCCTTTAACTATCATTTTTGCATTATTGACACTGTTTTCCTAATGAATGTTGTTCAGTTGCTTTGACGCAATGTATTTTGTTTAAAGCGCTATATAAATAAAGGTGACATTGACATTGACAAGGTGCCCTGTGAGCAGCATTAGAATATCTGCAACAAAAATGCGCTAAGAGCAGCAAATGATTGCATGGAGTTACGGTAAGGTGCCCTCAGAGCAGCATTACAATATCTGCAACAAAAATGTACTGAGAGCAGCAAATTATTGCAAGGAGATACGGTAAGGAGTCCTGAGGGTGGCATTAGAATATCTCCAAAAAAAATGCGCTAAGAGCAGCAAATGAATGTTGCATGGAGATACGGTAAGGTACCCTGAGAGCAGCATTAGAAGATCTGCAACAAAAATGCGCTAAGATCAGCAAATGATTACATGGAGATACGGTAAGGTGCTCTGAGAGAAGCATTAGAATATCTGCAACAAAAACATGCTGAGATCAAACAAATGAATGTTGCATGGAGATACGGTAAGGTGCCCTGAGAGGAGCATTAGAATATCTGCAACAAAAATGCACTAAGAGCAGCAAATGAATGTTGCATAGAGATACAGTAAGGTTCCCTGAGTGCAGTATTAGAATTTATGCTGCAAAAATACCCTTAGAGCTGCCAATTGTAGATCTAATATCATAAGGTGCCCTGTGAGCAGCATTAAAATATCTGCAACAAAAACGTGCTGAGAGCAGCAAATGATTGCATTGAGATATGGTAAGGTGTCCTGAGGGTTGCATTAGAATATCTGCAACAAAAATGCGCTTAGAGCAGCAAATGATTGCATGGAGTTACGGTAAGGTGCCCTCAGAGCAGCATTAGAATTTCTGCAACAAAAATGCGCTAAGAGCAGCAAATGATTGCACAGAGATACGGTAAGGTGCCCTGAGAGCAGCATTAGAATATCTGGAACAAAAATGCGCTAAGAGCAGCAAATGATTGCATGGAGTTACGGTAAGGTGCCCTCAGAGCAGCATTAGAATATCTGCAACAAAAATGTGCTGAGAGCAGCAAATTATTGCACGGAGATACGGTAAGGTGCCCTGAGGGTGGCATTAGAATATCTCCAAAAAAAATGCGCTAATAGCAGCAAATGAATGTTGCATGGAGATACGGTAAGGTACCCTGAGAGCAGCATTAAAATATCTGCAACAAAAATGTGCTGAGAGCAGCAAATGATTGCATGGAGATATGGGAAGGTGCCCTGAGGGTTGCATTAGAATATCTGCAACAAAAACGCGCTTAGAGCAGCAAATGATTGCATGGAGTTATGGTAAGGTGCCCTCCGAGCAGCATTAGAATATCTGCTACAAAAACGCGCTGAGAGCAACAAATGAAGGTTGCATGGAGATACGGTAAGGTGCCCTGAGAGGAGCATTAGAATAGCTGCAACAAAAATGCACTAAGAGCAGCAATGAATGTTGCATGGAGATACAGTAAGGTGCCCTGAGTGCAGTATTAGAATTTATGCTGCAAAAATACCCTTAGAGCTGCCAATTGTAGATCTAATATCATAAGGTGCCCTGTGAGCAGCATTAAAATATCTGCAACAAACACGTGCTGAGAGCAGCAAATTATTGCATGGAGATATGGTAAGGTGCCCTGAGGGTTGCATTAGAACAATGTTTCTCAAACCTGTCCTGGAGTACCCCCAGCACTGCACATTTTGTATGTATCCCTGTATCAGACACACCCACTTTAGGTATTGCAGTCTCCACTAATGAGCTGATGAGTTCAATCAGGTGGGATAGATGAGGGAGACATACAAAATGTGCAGTGCTGGGGGTACTCCAGGACAGGTTTGAGAACCACTGCATTAGAATATCTGCAACAAAAATGCTGCTAAGAGCAGCAAATGATTGCATGGAGATACGGTAAGGTGCCCTGAGAGCAGTATTAGAATATCTGCAACAAAAATGCGCTAAGAGCAGCAAATGATTGCACAGAGATACGGTAAGGTGCCCTCAGAGCAGCATTAGAATATCTGGAACAAAAATGCGCTATGAGCAGCAAATGATTGCATGGAGTTACGGTAAGGTGCCCTCAGAGGAGCATTAGAATATCTGCAACAAAAATGTGCTGAGAGCAGCAAATTATTGCACGGAGATACGGTAAGGTGCCCTGAGGGTGGCATTAGAATATCTCCAAAAAAAATGCGCTAAGAGCAGCAAATGAATGTTGCATGGAGATACAGTAAGGTGCCCTGAGTGCAGTATAAGAATCTATGCTGCAAAAATACCCTTAGAGCTGCCAATTGTAGATCTAATATCATAAGGTGCCCTGTGAGCAGCATTAAAATATCTGCAACAAAAATTTGCTGAGAGCAGCAAATGATTGCATGGAGTTATGGTAAGGTGCCCTGAGAGCAGCCGTAGAATATCTGCAACAAAAATGAGCTAAGAGCAGCAAATGAATGTTGCATGGAGATACGGTAAGGTACCCTGAGGGCAGTATTAGAATTTATGCTGCAATAATACCCTTAGAGCACTAAAGAGCAGCCAAGCATTTTGTTGTATGTAGCTATGACAAAATGCCCTGGGAACAGCAACAATACCACAGCAAAATTGTGCAATGACAGCAGCGTAACTTGCTATTATAGCCAGTAAAAATTATAAAAGAATATAAGCTAACATTATCTATTATCCTTTCTCAGAGCTAGCTAGCTAATGTTGTGAGTTAGCTTACTTACATTAGTTAGCTAGCTAGTTAAATAACAGCTCGATAGAAAAACTAAGCCTTAACCTTACTTGTTATATATACTTCATTATCTAGACATTTTAATGTAATAATCTAATATAGTTCAACATAAAACACAACATTACAACATTACCTTACCTGTCGCTGATTGGATGAATGAGAGCACCAATAAGATGCAATGCTGCCCTGAGAACATATTTCAATAGCTAAAAGTCTAATCTGCTAAATAAATGGGTGGGGAATGATTGTTTAAGCTAAGTATCTTCAGTTACTGTAACTCAGTTATAAGTACATTCAACTTAAATGTTTTATTCCATTCCATTATGGGCTTAAGTACATTGAACGTAGTCCACTTCACTTATTCAACTAATGCTTCATTACTTAAAAATTTTAAGGTCGGTTTTTTTAAGTAGATTCTACTTATCCGGGTTTACAGTGTATATACCATCTTTTCTTCATTTACTTTACTCCCAGATCCTCTACAATATTCTTCTACAACCTTCATAACTTCTTTGATACTCTCCTTTCCTTTTACTATTATCTTAGTAAATATAGGATAATATTAATATATATATATAAATATATGCGATTTTAAAACATTCTGTTAAAAACCCATTACATTTTATTCTCGTTAAAGCACCCTTTTATAAAATCTCAATCCATTTGATAAAATCTCCCCCAAAACCAAATTTCTTTAAAACATCAAATAAATACCCGTGTTCAACCCGATCAAAATCTTTTTCAAAATCTAGACTAATAATGTAACCATCTTCATTTTTTCTTTCATGTACCATATTGTGTCTCTTATGCTCATTGTTATGTCCGCTATATCTCTTCCTTTTACTCCGTATGCTTGGTTTGTTTCGATTATACTTGGCATTACTTCCTTTAACCTGTTTGCTAAACCTTCGCTAAAATCTTAAAATCTGTGTTAAGCATCGTGATCGGCCTATAGTTTTTTAAATCTACTTTTTCTCCTTAACTTTTATATATCAGCTTTGTTATCCCCATCCCCATTCTGTCATTAACTTCTTCTTTTTCAAATATTTCACTAAAAACGTCCTTTAAAATCTTTGTTAAAATCTCTTTAAAACATATACAAAATTCACTTTCTCAAACCATCTATTCCAGATTCAGCTGCTGTATTGCTCTTTCAATTTTGCATTCGTTTTTATCTTCCTTGCTTATTTTTCCTTTTATCCGATTCAACAATTCCCTTTTTTGTTTTCTTCTACACCCCTCGCACTAAAAAGATCTTCATAGAAATTCCTTATTTCTTCTAAACTCTTTTCATTCCCTTCTAAAACTTCCACATTTTCCCCTCTTATCTCTGTTGTTGTTTCAGCTTTCCCTCTCTTTTTTTCCAAATAAAAAAAAACTGTGCATTTCTCTCCCTCCATAGTATATTTAGCTTTTCTTCTTAACCTCGCCCCCTTATAATCTTTTTTCTCTATTTCTTTCAGTTTTTCATCCATTTCTTTTGTATATATTTATTTTCTTTATTCAATTCCACTTCCAAACTTTCCTTTATTTCTTTTTCTTTGTATCTTTTGCATTTGCGTATTATGCTACAATACTTAATCGAGAATTTTTTTATTAAAAACTTTACACTCTCCCACCATATTCTCTTATCTTCTTCATACATTTCATTTTCCTTTTCTTTTTCTATAATTTCTTTAACTTTTAAAACATAGTCTTCATTTTCTAACATTTTTGTATTTAAAACCCATATTCCTGGCCCTCTTTGCACTTTATCCCAGTCCATTTAAAAAAATAAAAACTTGTGATCGCTAAAACTTGTTTCTTCATATTTAATCTTTTATATAAAATTCTCCACATTTCTTGTACATAAAATAAAGTAAATTCTTGTTTCGCACACAAAATGACCCACTATTTGCCTTGAAATGAAATTTCTTTTCATTTCTTTTTCTCCACACATCTATCATATTATTTTCTCCCATTAAAGCTTTATTATTTAATCATTAAATCATTATTATTTCCTTATACTTGTTTACGATATTTCTTAAAACATTAAAAAATTATTTCTTTTCCTTCTCCTCTGTTGGTGCATGTACATTTACTGAAATCAGTTTGCGTCCTTCACAATTTACTTCCACCACCATACATTTCCCCATCTTATCTTTATATTTAGCAGAAGGTAAAGTGCACACTCATTGTTTCCCTGGAGCTTGTGTTCTCGATGTTTCTGCGCAGATACCCACGATCCTGAAGGCCGCCGAGAGCTCCAGAGCGGTTGTGCTTTATGCCGGAGTTTAGAGCCCTGCACGGGCCTCAAATCTAGGCCCGAGCCCGGCCTTGTTTTTATTTATTTATTTATTTATTTATTTTATTACACAGCAGAAGCCTGCCCTATTTGCAACAATTAAAAAAGGGGTCAGTTTTGTGTTATGTTTCTTTTCATTTCTTTATTAAGTTAATTAATAATTATTATTATTAATAATAAATGAAGATTTACGTTAATCAGCCGAGCCGACAGCGAGTAGCCTAAAACATATTTAATCAATTAAGCCTCTCAAATTAACGCTAATACTTTACTTGGCTACAATAAAATCCATAGATATAAAACAATTCAAGCATATCACACAGACAGTTAGTTTATAATATGTTTATTTATTAAACCACAGTGAGTAAAATAAAAAAATTGAAATACTGAGGCAGGCTCGCAACAGCGCTCGCAAACGAAATGAGAAATAGTCTACAATCTTAACAAATTAAATTAATTAAAAACAAACTTGCAGGTTATCTTACCTCAAAAATGCACCACAGAACATGTCCATTCTTTTTTCCATTATTTTCCAACAGTTAAACGAAAATAAAGTCCAGTCAAGTGAAAAGTTAGAGCAGTCTCTTACAGAGCATCGTGGAGAAAAAGAATAGCAACCAGAGTGGAAGGTGTTAACCCAGTCCTCCTCTCTTCCATCACTCTTCCCGCTGCGCTGAAAACACGTTCGCTGCTGCTGCTGCTGGCGGGACACTAAACACAGAGCGAGCCAGTCTTGACAGTCTCGTGCTGTTTCCACCATAGCAGCACATCTCGTCCATCCCCTTCCATGTTGTGATTGAGGTGCATGTATTGCTGTACTTCATCGTTGTCATCCTCGTCCTGCTCCACAATGTTTTCAAACTCGGCCAGCGCTCTCTTCTTTGCTGCGTGGCCCGCAAAACAAAAGGTGCAGACACAGAAATGCTCGCCGCTGCATGAATCATCATTTTATAATTATTAGTTGGCCAACTAGTCTATGATTAATACATTAATTTAGAGGCCTATAATAGCAACTACTACAATAAGTGGATATAAGTGAAGTATAATCGTGGGTCGCGCTGACGGAAAAGCGTGCGTGCGTACGTGCGTGAGACTGTCATGTCAGTATGTCAGTATAATTATAACGGGTTGAATTATCAGATTATGAAAGTTATGAGGTTATGAAATGTCTATGTTTGTTTTTCTATCGTCGACGTCAACTTCTCATTTTTTTTATTTTTATTAATGTCTAAAAATATAAATAGAAGGATATTCTATTTATATTCTATTCTATTGATATTCAGAGGCCCGGCCCGCATGTGAGCTATAACGTGAAAATTGGCCCGAAGCCCGGCCCTAGGGGCATAAATAAGTCGGGGCCCGTCGGGCTCGGGCTGAGATGCAGGGCTTTACCGGGGTTAACGACACCACGCTGCGGCAGACAGAGACGCTGAAGAGGGACTTCAGGAGCCTGATCGAGACGGTTCGCAGCACGACGCCCGTGGTGACGATCATCGTGTCAGGACCACTGCCCACGTATCGACGAGGACACGAAAGGTTCAGTAGACTCGTTGCTTTAAATGAATGGTTTTTGTCATGGTGTAAAGAACAGAAACTGCTATTTGTTAATAATTGGAATCTTTTCTGGGAGCGTCCTAGGCTGTTTCGCGCTGAAGGATTACACCCCAGCAGAGTCGGAGCGGAGCTGCTCTGACAACATCTCCAGGATATTTCACTCCATGTGACTAGTAAGACAATTCTCAAATAACTATTATGATGACCTTTGTTCCACCCACTTAAATGATAAAAGTACTTGCGCTGTACAATCTAGTAAGAATAGTGAGGTCAAAATATACATTTAATGTAGCATCTAGAAAAAATCTTATCGTGATTAAACCAGAAAAATTTAAAGTAAATGAACAAAAACTAATTTTAAAGTTTGGTCTCATAAATATTAGATCACTCACACCCAAAGCAGTTATTGTAAATGAAATGATCACAGATAATAGTTTTGATGTACTCTGCTTGACTGAAACCTGGCTAAAACCAAATGATTATTTTGGTCTAAATGAGTCTACTCCACCAAACTACTGTTATAAGCATGAGCCCCGTCAGACTGGTCGTGGAGGAGGTGTTGCAACAATATATAGTGATATTCTCAATGTTACCCAGAAAACAGGATACAGGTTTAACTCATTTGAAATACTTCTGCTTAATGTTACACTGTCAGACATGCAAAATAAATCTAATGTATCTCTTGCTCTGGCTACTGTTTATAGACCACCAGGGCCGTATACAGAATACTTAAAAGAATTAGCAGATTTCCTCTCAGATGTTTTGGTAACAGTTGATAAAGCGCTAATCATGAGAGATTTTAATATTCACATTGATAATACAAATGATGCATTAGGACTTGTGTTTACTGGCCTAATAAATTATTTTGGAGTCAAGCAAAATGTCACTGGGCCCACTCATCGTTTTAATCATACACTAGATTTAATTATATCGCATGGAATCGATCTTACTGATATAGATATCGTACCTCTAACTGATGATTTTACAGACCATTCCTTGTATCGTGCATGCTGCGTATCACTGATATTAACTATATGTCTCAGCGTTACCGTCTGGGCAGAACTATTGTTCCAGTCACCAAAGACAGATTCGCTAATAACCTGCCTGATCTATCTCAACTGCTATTTGTACCCAAAAATACACATGAACTAGATGAAATGACTGGCAACATGAGCACTGTTTTCTCTAATACATTAGAAGCTGTTGCCCCCATCAAATTGAAAAAGGTTAGAGAAAAACGTACTGTGCCATGGTATAACAGTAATACTCACTCTCTCAAGAAAAGAAACTCGTAATCTTCAACGCAAATGGAGAAAAACTAACTTGGAAGTTTTTAGAATTGCATGGAAAAACAGTATTTCCCACTATAGACAGGCTCTAAAAACTGCCAGGGCAGAGCATATCCACAAACTCATTTAAAATAGCCAAAACAATCCAAGGTTTTATTTAGCACAGTGGCTAAATTAACAAATAACCAGATGCCACCTGATTTAAAATTCCATCAACGTTTAATAGTAATGACTTCATGAATTCCTTCACTGATAAAATAGATAACATTAAAAATACAATAGCGAATGTAGATTCTACAGCGTCTAACACCTCAGTTTCATCCATCGCACCCAAAGATAAACTGCAGTGCTTCACAACTATAGGACAGGAAGAGCTAAATAAACTTATCACTGTATCTAAACCAACAACATGTTTATTAGATCCTGTACCCACTAAATTACTGAAAGATGTTAATCCATACATTTATGACCTCAAGGTTAGATTATTGTAATGCTTTATTGGGTGGTTGTTCTGCACGCGTATAAAACAAACTACAGTTAGTCCAAAATGCAGCAGCAAGAGTTCCTACTAGAACCAGGTCCTGTCAAGACTGCACTGGCTCCCTATCAAACATTGTATAGATTTTAAAATATTGCTTATTACTTATAAAGCCCTAAATGGTTTAGCAGCTCAGTATTTGAATGAGCTCCTTTTACATTATAATCCTCTACGTCCGCTACGTTTTAAAAACTCAGGCAATTTGATAATACCTAGAATATCAAAATCAACTGCAGGCGGCAGATCCTTTTCCTATTTAGCACCTAAACTCTGGAATAACCTACCTAACATTGTTCGGGAGGCGGACACACTCTTGCAGTTTAAATCTAGATTAAAGACACATCTCTTTAACCTGGCTTACACAAAACATACTAATATGCTTTTAATATCCAAATCTGTTAAAAGGATTTTTAGGCTGCATTAATTAAGCAAACCGGAACCGGGAACACTGCCCATATCACCCGATGTACTTGCTACATCATTAGAAGAATGGCATCTACGCTAATATTAGTCTGTTTCTCTCTTATTCCGAGGTCACCGTAGCCACCAGATCCAGTCTGTATCCAGATCAGAGGGTCACTGTGGTCACTCGGATCCAGTACGTATCCAGACCAGATGGTGGATCAGCACCTAGAAAGGACCTCTACATCCCTGAAAGACAGCGGAGATCAGGACAACTAGAGCCCCAGATACAGATCCCCTGTAAAGACCTTGTCTCAGATGACCACAAGGACAAATCTGGTCAGAGGAGAACTGGCCCCCCAACTGAGCCTGGTTTCTCCCAAGGTTTGGTTGGGGTCACTTCATCTACAGCGATATCGTTGACTTGATTGCAAATAAATGCATAGACACTATTTAAATTGAACAGAGATGACATCACTGAATTCAATGATGAACTGTCATTTTGCATTATTGACACACTGTTTTCTTAATGAATGTTGTTCAGTTGCTTTGACGCAGTGTATTTTGTATAAAGTGCTATATGAAAAAAGGTGACTTGACTTGACTTAAAAGAGTTGTTACCTGTAGCCGAAGAACCGCTTCTCGATATCATTAAAGCTGGCGGTTATTAAGCCTTTTATTAAGAAACCAAAACTAGATCCTAGTGAACTGGCAAATTATAGGCCTATTTCAAATCTTGTATATTTAAAATATGGAGTGCCACAAGGATCCGTCCTAAGTCCTCTTCTATTTTCAATATACATGTTGCACTTGGTAATATTATTAGAAAATACGGGATTAGTTTCCACTGTTATGTTGATGATACTCAGCTCTATATCTCAACGAGACCAGATTCAACTTCTAAATTATCTAAGCTAACAGAGTGTGTTAAAAATGTAAAAGATTGGATGACCAATAATTTTCTCCTATTCAATTCGGATAAGACAGAGATATTAATTATTGGTTTAAAAAACAGTACACAGAATCTTGTAGATTACAATTTGCAACTAGACGGATGTACTGTCACTTCCTCTACAGTCAAAAATCTGGGTGTTATATTAGAAAGCAACTTCTCTTTTGAAAATAATTTTCCCATACAAAAACTGCATTCTTCCATCTTAGAAACATTGCCAAGCTACGAAACAACATGTTACCTGTTTCTGATGCAGAAAAGCTAGTTCATTCATTCATGACCTTTAGGCTGGACTATTATAATGCACTTCTAGGTGGTTGTCCTGCACAAAACGCTGGACTTTTGGTAGTTCCTAGGATAGAAAAGTCCACTAAAGGAGGTAGAGCTTTCTCACATTTGGCTCCCAAACTCTGGAATAACCTTCCTGATAATGTCCGGGGTTCAGACACACTCTCTCTGTTTAAATCTAGATTAAAAACGCATTTGAATAATGTATCTCTTAAATTGTGACTGCAGTTATATCTGATCAAATGCTCATTCTTATTCTTTAGCTTGGGTTAAACTAATTATTTTTACTTTGTTGGAACAGCAGCTATGCTAATGATGTATCTATTTGTTTCTATGTTTCTAATTTACACAAGCTCCAGTCTGGATCCAGAACACCTGAGAAGAGATGATGCTGACCCCTCAGAGGACCCCAGATGATGCTAACCCTGAATCAACAAACAGAACTAACAAATATTGCTACAAGTGTGACTGCATCATATAATAATTGCTGTTAATAATGTTCATCATCTGGCTGACTACGTCTTGTATTAATTTTTCTGAAAAATCCTGTCATACTTGCACAAACTGACAGTCACCACTTATAAGCTACTACTAAATATTGTAGAAACGTAATTCTCTGTAGTTGCTTTGTAATGATTTGTATTGTAAAAAGCGCTAAACAAATAAACTTGAATTTATACACTACTCTACTAGCATTAAAAACATATTTTCTTATTAAAAACAAAACTCCTCTTCCAATCCTTCCATCCCCATTGTTATATAAAATATCCCCTTCTCATTTATTTTTATAGTCCTTCATAACACTCTCTTTCCAATTTGTTTCTTGTAAAACAATAACATCTTCGCCTTGGCATTTTTCCTTCACTCTTTCAAATTTCAAATGTCCATCAGTCCCCTTGCATTAAAAGTAACACAACTTAAAGCCATTAAAAAGATAAATAAATACCTAAAAACCATTACTCTCCATCTTCTCCCTCCACCCCTCTTAACACTTCATATCTGTTTACACTTTTCACTTGGCCCATTGTCATTATCTTTTTATTAGCATTTTCCACATTTGGTTTTACCTTTTAATGTTCTCCTTCTTATTTGTCCTCTACCTCCTCAGTCTTTTTCCATGTTGTCCATCGTTGTTTCTTTGTCACTGTCCATCTCTCTCCACGCTTTCCAGAAGATTTTTAAAACTGCCCGATATTTTCAATTTCTGTCCATTGGGTGTCCTATTATGTTGTCCATTCCTTGTCTGCATCATTTACCTTTTCTCCTTTTCCCTCTCTGTTGCTCACTCCTCTTTTTGTTTTTTCTTTTTGTTGCAATCCGTCTTCCTCTTGTCCTTCATCAGTTTCTCTTTCCTCCTCACTTTTTCCTTCATGCACCTGTCCGTCTAACTGAAGTTCCATACCTCCTTCCTCTCCTTCCATCCAACATTCACATTTATTTAAAACTTCTTGACACCCCGGGCATCTGACAGCATTGCAATCTCTTGCAAAGTATCCCCTCTCCTCGCACTTATAGCACTTAAAATCTGGGCAGTCTTTCAGCAGCTGTCCAGGGCTCATGCACAGCCTACAGGTCTTCACCTGATGGCTGTGCGTCATCCTAAAATACTGCTGCCCTTCTGCTGTTTCCAGTTTTGTGCTATATGGCAACAATGCCACATCTTTGCGGAATCTCACTTTTAGGAACCTTGTTCCATCTTCTATGTCAGTGCCCGGGTATCATCGATTTATCTGTGAAATGGGATTAACTCCCCATCCTTCCAATTTACCTAAAATTTCATGGTCATCAATATAGACGGGCAGGTGCGTGAAGGAAACAACATAGTCTCTGTTTTGCAAATTTTTTACCTCACACTTCACTCCCTTTATCATCAGTCCATCAGTCAGTTTGTCACATGTTTCTTCTTTCTCCATTGTTAATTCATATTCCTTTCCATGTCTTAGTGCCAGGATTTTCCCATGTCCACATTGTTTTGATACAGCCTTGATAGATGTAGAGGTCCTTTCTAGGTGCTGATCCAGCATCTGGTCTGGATACGTACTGGATCCGGGTGACTGCAGTGACCCTCTGATCTGGACACAGACTGGATCTGGTGGCCACGGTGACCTCGGAACAAGAGAGAAACAGACTAATATTAGCGTAGATGCCATTCTTCTAATGGTAGCAAGTACATAGGGTGTTATGGGAAGTGTTTCCGGTTCCGGTTTACCTAATTAATGCAGCCTAAAAATCCTTTAACGGATTTGGATAATAAAAGCATATTAGTATGTTATGTGTATGCCAGGTTAAAGAGATGGGTCTTTAATCTAGATTTAAACTGCAAGAGTGTGTCTGCCTCCAGAACAATGTTAGGTAGGTTATTCCAGAGTTTTGGCGCCAAATAGGAAAAGGATCTGCCGCCTGCAGTTGATTTTGATATTCTAGGTATTATCAAATTGCCTGAGTTTTGAGAACGTAGCGGACGTAGAGGATTATAATGTAAAAGGAGCTCATTCAAATACTGAGGTGCTAAACCATTCAGGGCTTTATAAGTAATAAGCAATATTTTAAAATCTATGCGATGCTTGATAGGGAGCCAGTGCAGTGTTGACAGGACCGGGCTAATATGGTCATACTTCCTGGTTCTAGTAAGAACTCTTGCTGCTGCATTTTGGACTAGCTGTAGTTTGTTTACTAAGCTTGCAGAACAACCACCCAATAAAGCATTACAATAATCTAACCTTGAAATCATAAATGCATGGATTAACATTTCTGCATTTGACATTGAGAGCATAGGCCGTAATTTAGATATATTTTTGAGATGGAAAAATGCAGTTTTACAAATGCTAGAAACGTGGCTTTCTAAGGAAAGATTGCGATCAAATAGCACACCTAGGTTCCTAACTGATGACGAAGAATTGACAGAGCAACCATCAAGTCTTAGACAGTGTTGTAGGTTATTACAAGCGGAGTTTTTAGGTCCTATAATTAACACCTCTGTTTTTTCAGAATTTAGCAGTAAAAAATTACTCGTCATCCAGTTCTTTATATCGACTATGCAATCCATTAGTTTTTCAAATTGGTGTGTTTCACCGGGCTGCGAAGAAATATAGAGCTGAGTATCATCAGCATAACAGTGAAAGCTAACACCATGTTTCCTGATGATATCTCCCAAGGGTAACATATAAAGCGTGAAGAGTAGCGGCCCTAGTACTAAGCCTTGAGGTTCTCCATACTGCACTTGTGATCGATAGGATACATCTTCATTCACTGCTACGAACTGATGGCGGTCATATAAGTACGATTTAAACCATGCTAATGCACTTCCATTAATGCCAACAAAGTGTTCAAGTCTATGCAAAAGAATGTTGTGGTCAATTGTGTCAAATGCAGCACTAAGATCCAATAAAACTAATAGAGAGATACACCCACGATCAGATGATAAGAGCAAATCATTTGTAACTCTAAGGAGAGCAGTCTCAGTACTATGATACGGTCTAAATCCTGACTGGAAATCCTCACATATACCATTTTTCTCTAAGAAGGAATATAATTGAGAGGATACCACCTTTTCTAGTATCTTGGACAGAAAAGGGAGATTCGAGATTGGTCTATAATTAACTAGTTCTTTGGGGTCAAGTTGTGGTTTTTTGATGAGAGGCTTAATAACAGCCAGTTTGAAGGTTTTGGGGACATATCCTAATGACAATGAGGAATTAATAATAGTCAGAAGAGGATCTATGACTTCTGGAAGCACCTCTTTTAGGAGCTTAGATGGTATAGGGTCTAACATACATGTTGTTGGTTTAGATGATTTAACAAGTTTATACAATTCTTCCTCTCCTATGGTAGAGAATGAGTGGAACTGTTCCTCAGGGGGTCTACAGTGCACTGTCTGATGTGATACTGTAGCTGACGGCTGAATGGTTGCAATTTTATCTCTAATAGTATCGATTTTAGAAGTAAAGTAGTTCATAAAGTCATTACTGCTGTGGTGTTGGGAAATGTCAACACTTGTTGAGGCTTTATTTTCGGTAATTTAGCCACTGTATTGAATAAATACCTGGGGTTATGTTTGTTTTCTTCAAAAAACGAAATACCTCTAGTTTTGTTTTCCTCCAGCTGCGCTCCATTTTTCGGGCTGCTCTCTTTAGGGTGCGAGTATGCTCATTATACCATGGTGTCAAACTGTTTTCCTTAACCTTCCTTAAGCGTAAAGGAGCAACTTTATTTAAAGTGCTAGAAAAGAGAGAGTCCATAGTTTCTGTTACATCATCAAGTTGTTCTGAGGTTTTGGATATGCTAAGGAATTTGGTTACATCAGGAAGATAACTTAAAAAGCAGTCTTTTGTGTTAGAAGTGATGGTTCTTCCATACTTGTAACAAGAAGTAGAATTTACAATTTTGGCTATATGAATTTTGCAAAGAACTAAATAATGATCTGAGATATCAACACTTGGCTGAATAATTTCAACACCATCAACATCAATTCCATGTGACAGTATTAAATCTAGAGTATGATTTCGACAATGAGTAGGTCCTGAAACGTGTTGTCTAACACCAATAGAGTTCAGAATGTCTATAAATGCTGATCCCAATGCATCGTTTTCATTATCAACATGGATATTAAAATCACCAACTATTAAAACTTTATCTGCAGCCAGAACTAACTCGGATGTAAAATCACCAAACTCTTTAATAAAGTCTGTATGGTGCCCTGGTGGCCTGTATACAGTAGCCAGTACAAACATAACAGGGGATTTATCATTAACATTTGTTTCTCTGGATAATGTTATATGAAGCACCATTACTTCAAACTAGTTATACTTGTAGCCTGCCCTCTGAGAAATCCTGAAAACTTTGTTATAAATTGAAGCAACACCTCCACCTTTGCCTTTTAGATGCGGCTCATGTTTATAACAGTAATCTTGGGGGGTGGACTCATTTAAAATAATGTAATCATCAGGTTTTAGCCAGGTTTCTGTCAAACAGAGCACATCTATATTATGATCAGTGATCATATTATTTACAAAAAGTGTTTTCGTAGAAAGGGATCTGATATTCAATAAGCCAAGCTTTAACATTTGTTTATCCATATTGCTTCTGTTTTTTATTTGTTGAACCTCAATTAAATTGTTAATCTTAACTTGGTTTGGACGTTTTTTGTTTTTTCTGGTTCGGGGAACAGACACAGTCTCTATAGTGTGATATCTAGGTGAAAGAGTCTCTATGTGCTGAGAATTAACTGACCTCTGTGACGGGAGGCGGCTAGCAGACGGTCGGTTTAGCCAGTCTGTCTGCTTCCTGACCTGGGCCCCAGTTAGTCAAGTATAAACACTAAGACTATTTGCCATATTTCTAGAGAGAAGAGTGGCGCCAACCCAGGAGGGATGAAGACCATCTCTTTTAAACAGGTCAGGTCTGCCCCAAAAGCTCGTCCAATTGTCTATGAAACATATGTTATTCTGTGGGCACCACTTAGACATCCAGCCATTGAGTGATGACAATCTGCATGCATCTCATCACCACGGTAAGCAGGGAGGGGACCAGAGCATATTACAGTGTCTGACATCGTGCTTGCAAGTTCACACACCTCTTTAATGTTATTTTTAGTGATCTCCGACTGGCGAAGTCGAACATCATTAGCGCCGGCATGAATAACAATCGAACTGTATTTACGTTTAGTATTAGCCAGCACTTTTAAATTTGCCAAGATGTCAGGCGCTCTGGCTCCCGGTAAACATTTGACTATGGTGGCTGGTGTCTCTATATTCACGTTCCGTACAATAGAATCACCAATAACTAGAGCACTTTCATCAGGTTTCTCAGTGGGTGCATCCCTGAGTGGGGAGAACCTGTTTAATGTTTTGATCGGAACAGAAGAGCGGTGTTTTGACCCACGACTACGCTGCCTCACCATCACCCAGTTGCCCTGCTGCAGGGGCTCTGTTTCCGGATCCGGACAATGTACAGGAATCCCTGAGCTAGATGCATCCAAAGCCGTATCTAGAGCCCTAACATTCTTACTGTCCTCAATTAAAGTTTGGATGCGTGTCTCTAATTCTGAAATCTTCTCTGTCAGCCTAACTATTTCCCTGCATTTATCACATGTGAATCCCTCATCAGCGACAGAGATAGATAAACTGTACATGTGGCAAGAGGTGCAAGTAACAATGACGGGAGAAGCCATTACTCACCGTGCTTGATGAAATGTGGTTGTTTGATGAACTTGTGAAAAACTGGAGCGAGGGAGAGGAGAAAAGAAAACAGCGATAGGTTCGAATGAAAATGCTAATGACAAGCTAACGAGTGCTAACGCTTTGCAGGTGTACTGCACTCACGGATATAAAATAAAAGTGAAAGATCAAAGTTAATCTGATAAGATTGATCGATAATATCAGAAATATGGTGTGAATTAAGTTATATTTTACCACTTTAAAAACAAAGAGTGATAGTAAGATAAAGATTCTAGAGAAAAAATAAAATAAAAACAGCTACACGGAGCTACAATTTGCTACAGAAGGCCAACAGGAAGTAGAGAAAACACTGTCCAACAGCGACACCCGCGAGTAATAAAAGGATTATCATCAACAATGCACTTATTAAAAATTCCCAGTTGTCCTGTCATATTAAAATAATCATACAGGATCTTTATAGTATTAGTTAACTTATGCTTAAATAATACACATACTGAAATGCCTTTAACTCATTCAGATCCTTATAAAAGTTATATTTCTCTCTTTCCTCGTTAGGTGCATGTATGTTACACACTTTCATTTCTTTTCCATTACACAAGAATTTGACTATTATTATTCTTCCATTTGTGTCTTTGTAGTCTACATCAACTTTTTCAAATACCCCTTTTTTTTTATTAAAATAGCTACTCCTCTTTTCTTTCCTATATCACAATTGCTATACATTTCTCCATTCCACAATTTTCTAATTTCATCACTTATTTTATCTTTTATTTTTTATCTTTTTTTATCACTTATGTTTTTTGTAGACATAACACATCACTCTTTTTTGGAAGACACATCAATCTTTCCACCTTTTGACTTTGGGATAAGCCTCTAGCATTCAGTGAAACAATCCTTAGAGAGCTCATTAAGGAAAAGACAGGATAAACCAATAACCACCACTCAATTAGTTTCATTGTCTTTAAAGAAAACATGTCTTGCTTCCCCCATTTCCACTTTCCTTCTTTCATTTAGCTCTTCTCTTCTTATTTTCTGCTTTTTAAGAACCTGTTGAATGTCTACTCCACCTTTTGTTCTTGCTTTTACACCTCTATTCAGTCTTTCTATTCCTTTATTTTCCAATCCAAAAATCCTCCCCCCATTTTCCGCTTCTTTTACCTCAGGCAGTATCTTCATTCCCTTATCCTCATCCTTTTACTTTTCTTGACCTTTTTCATAGTCCATCCCAGTCGTGTCCACTTCTTCCTTTTCCTTAGAAAAGTCTTTGTTAATCAGATTTCTATCCTCTTTGTCTACTCCATCTCCCATCTCCATTCCTTGTTCTCCATCCTTGTTCTTTTCCTCTTTCTCATCTATGTTTTTTTCTTCCGCTTCCTTGTCATCCTGTTCATATTCTTCTCCTTGAGTCTGCCGTAGTGAATCATTTAACTGCTCAGTTGCAGTATCTACCATCACCTTCTGTACTTCCATATTTGTGTCCTCATTAACCTCATGGTCCATCTCACATCTGCATCTCATGATTGCTTTGTCGCAGCCTTGGCACAGTGGGACTTTGCAGTCCCTCGCATAATGCCCCTGCTCAAGACAGTCTCTACATTTGAATTGAGGACAGTCCTTTTTCTCATGTTCCACACTTACACAGATGCTGCATGTCTTCAGTTGGTTGTCATGAATCACTCTGTAGTACTGCACTCCTTCTTCAGTCATGAACCTTGTATTATATGGCAAAGATGTCACTTCTTGTGGAAACTTTGCCTTTATGAAACGTGTTCCGTCTGCCACTTTTGTCCCAGGATGAAATCTCCTTCTTAGAGGCAATATGGGAGTTACTCCCCAATTTATCAGTTTTTGAATAATTTCTTCATCATCTATATAGCTGGGCAGACTCAAGAAAGATACCATTCTTTCTGTTGCACACAGTTTCCTTATCTCACATTCTTGTCCGTTAATCATGATTCCATTCAACAGTGAATCACAGTCCAACTCACTTTCCATAGTAATTTCAAATTCATTGTTATTGTTTCTTCTTAGTCCAATCAGTTTTCCAATTCCAACTTTCTCTTCAATTGATTTAATTATCATTATTACTATTGTGTTTTCTATATCTTTTACAGTCATTGTTAACGCTGCTTCTTTTCTGTATTGCCTCTGATACTTTGTTTGTTGGCTCAACTTCTTTATCATTTGCTGTCGTTGAGATAAATCATTTCTTTTTTCTCCAACTCCTTTATTAGTTCCAGTACCTTCAGTTGTTTGTAGTTCTGTTTTTCTGTCCTGTCCATTTGTTTTCCATCTTGTTTTCTCCTTGAAACCACCTTTGCCCATGTTTCATTCCTGCTTTCAGCATTCCCTTCATTCATATTCCTTTCCATCTCGTCTGCAACATATCCTGATCCTCTGTTCCCCATCTCATGTCCATTTGCCAGTCCACGTCCTTTGTCCATTAAATCCGTCATTTTGTTATATGAAACCCCAAAAAGTATAAACAGTATAAACTGTTTGGGGTAAAAAAAAACTAATAAAACTAAACCAAACTACACAATGGAAGAGCCTCTCTCTTCCTACTACTGCCAACTCACTTCCTGTTGCACTCTAGCGCCCTCAGGATGGTATGGCCGTAAGCGAGGGCTGATGCAAGGAGAAGGCTATTTAAAAATCAGCCACTCTAATCGGTAGAGCATTTTATAAGAAGGGATGAAAATGCAAAAGCTTAAAGCAACTGGCTTTCCCAGGCGGTCTAACATCCAAGTATAAACCAGCCCCAAACCTGCTTTGCCTCTGAAATCAGGCAGAGACTCTTGTTTTTGTAAGATTATTATATAGTTTGTGAAAAAATTCAAAAGTTTACAGCACCTGGTATTCCCAGGCGGTCTCCCTTCCAAGTACTAACCAGGCCCAAACCTGCTTAGCTTCCGAGATCAGACAAGACCAAGCATAGCCAGGTTGGTTGGGCCATAAGCGAGTGTTGCTGCAAAGAGAAGGCTATTTAAAGATCAGCCACTCTAATCGGTAGAGCATTTTATAAGAAGGGAAGAAAATGCAAAAGCTTAAAGCAACTGGCTTTCCCAGGCGGTCTAACATCCAAGTACAAACCAGGCCCAAAGCTGCTTAGATTCTGAGATCGGGCATAGACTATTTTCTTTTTTGTAAGATTATTATATAATTTGTGGGAAAAAAAATGCAAAAGTTTACAGCACCTGGAATTCCCAGGCAGTCTCCCATCCAAGAACTAAACAGGCCCAAACCTGCTTAGCCTCCGAGATCAGACGAGATCGGGCATAGCCTTTTTAAAAAAAAAAATTTTATTTAACTTTCAATTCACAGTTTTTAAATTGCATTATACAATCCGATTTACTTACATTTCATTACATTTGTATGATTCATTTTTCAATTGATCTACTTAATTTTGCATAATCATACAGCAATAAAAATAAAGAACATAAATAAAATACACACAAATATGTTTACATTTACTTAATTGACATCAGCCATTCTCAACCAGATTATTACTCTACCAATTGAAACATATTTCTTCCCCCACCTTTTGATGTATGAACTTATTCGTAGTCAAAAATAACTCTTTCCCCTCTTTATCTCCATACTTACAAATCGACTCTACATCTCTTTGTATCATTGACTTAAACATATCTTTTACTTTTATTTTTCTCCCTTCGAAATGTGCATAGTTCCTTCTTAGAACTACTGCAAGTCTGGCATGACTCATCACAACATCAACTATTAGTCTCCTGTATATGTTCTTTACACTCATATTTTTAAATGTGTTTTTCTCGCCATTATCATCCACATACATCTCCGGCATACATTTTTCCACGTTAGATACACATTCACGTTCAATCACATTAGTCCACTGCAAAGGTATACTTGATTTAATTTTTCCATATATTTTATTTACTTTCTCTCTGTTCTCCATCCCTTCCAGATCGCACACAGTATCATAAATGCAGTTATTTTTAAGAAATCCTGAAATAACTTCATACATAATGTCCTTCACTTGTTTTATACCCCCTTCTATAAATTGACAATCATACAATGTTTTATTTTTATGTTTAATCTTTTCATTGAGAAACTGGTAGATTTTTAATCACCTGTATGTCTTCACACTCATACTCTATTTTGGGAAGGAACTGCCTCCATGCTTCTAATACTTCCCGATATATTTATGGTATTCATCCTGTCATTGATTGCTTAAAGCCCATATACCATCCATTATACCCTATTCCGACCACGTCATCAATATATTTCCTTAAGAATTCCTTCCACCCATAATCCCATTGCCCTCCCATATATTTTATCACCGTTTTTATTCTCATCGCAGCCCTTTTTATTTCTAGGTCCATCAAGTTTAAGCCTCCCTCCCATCTCTTACCCACCAATGTTTTCTGTGCAATTTTCACACCTTTTCCCTCCCATATAAAACCACATACAATTTTATTCAATTCATTCATCACCCACCCTGGCATTTCCATTACACTCATTACATAAACACAAACTGACAACAGCAGACTATTTACTACTATTACTTTCCCATTTAATTTTAATTTCCTCCCTTTCCATGCTGCACTTACTGTTCTTATTTTATTAATCACCCCAGTCCAGGTCACACCTCTTGCCTCTTTGCTTTCGACCCCTAAATATACCCCTAATACTTTTATATATTTTTCCTCCACTCTCATCCCTACCTCTACTCTCTCTACCTCCCCTATATACATCAATTCAGATTTATCTACATTTATTTTTGCCCCTGATGCCTTCCCAAACCTCTTCACTATCTCTAAAACTCTTTTTACACTGTTTCCTTCCCTCACTCTAATTGTAGTGTCATCCACATATTGGTTTACAGTACACATTCCTCCATATGGCAACTCAATACCAACTACTCTTCTATCCCTCTTGATTAGAGTGGCTAGAGGCTCTACTGAAATTGCATATAATAATGCAGACAGGGGACATCCCTGTCTCACTGACCTTCCTATCTTAAACCTGTCTGTTAATACTCCATTTATTTTTATGCAACTTTTTGCCTTCTCATATAGTCTCCTCACCCACCCTATCATTCTCATTCCAAATCCAAACTTCTCTAATACCCTAAATAAGTATTTGTGTTCTACCCTATCGAATGCTTTATTCCAATCTATCCCTAGTACTATTCCTCCCTTTTTATCTCGTTTCATGTACTCAATCACGTCCCTAACATGGTGGTGTTAGCGCAGTGGATAAGACATGCCTTTGGTGTGAGAGACCCGGGTTCGAATCCACTGTGAGACACCAATGTGTCCCTGAGCAAGACACTTAACCCCTAGTTGCTCCAGATGCGTGTGACCTCTGACATATATAGCAATTGTTAGTCGCTTTGGATAAAAGCGTCAGCTAAATGAGTAAATGTAAACTGTCCCTATTGTGTCTGCTATATCCCTGCCTGGTATAATGTAACTCTGTGATGGTTGCACTATACTTCCAATCACTTGTTTTACTCTGTTCGCTAAAACTTTAGTCAGTATTTTATAATCCACATTTAAAGGGATAGTTCACTTTCAAATTAGATTTTGATATGTTTTAGCTTACCTCAAGGACATCCAAGATGTAGGTTTCTTTGTTTCCTCAGTATTTCCCATTTTGATATTTTTAGGTCCAACCGTTCTTGTCTGTGACTCACATAATGTGTGATAATATGGTCACCACCTCAAAGAGCATGCAAAGAGGAGTCAAAATTAAACAATTCCCCATCATAAGTACACATTGATGACCTAATACAAGAAACGAGCGGTTTGTGTAAGAAAACGAACAGTATTTATATATTTTTTACCTTTTGTACACTCTGAGTTTTGTACACACTGAGTTCGCGAGTGCTTCCTGATATGACGTGCGCGCGCGCTCTGGCTTTATTCTGTGCAAGCGCGGAAAGCCCCGGATGTGATGTCTCGCGCATGCACATCACTCATTGTTTACCACACGCTACGCTTTCAATCTGCACTGTCTGAAATATAATGCAGTAATTGTAATAAATTAATGTTTATAATGCACCCTATAATCATTGCGTTTATAATAAGAATACAACACATTACTCACTCTATTGACAGTGTGCCATTGGGTCCCTCTGGCATTGGACGTCGCCTCCAGTTTATACGTGGCAAACTAAACACAACGTGCAAAACGCTGCGTCTCAACAGCGGAGAAAAATCAGGATCCTCAGTCAGGCAGGCGTGTGATGTGATACTGTCAATGTCCTCTCGTCATCTTGTAGTTGTTCCATTCGTGACAACATATGCTCTCTACTTCTGTTGGCATCTCACAACACTTGCTACTAAAACACCACCAATTTTGAAGAGATCTCTGTCTCTGAGGCTTGAAGATGTGCTGCAGCAGCGGATCACTACGGAGTACTTGGTCTGTGTATTCTGTTTCAAATAAATATGGTTGTGAAAAAAATTCAACGTTGTCTATGGATATATTGAAATCGTCTTCCATTGCAATTTCCTGTACGTCTAAATATTTTTAGATCTTCACAGTGAAAGGTAATACTTCCGAAATCTGTGTAAACCATAGGCAGTAAGTGTAAACAATGAGTGATGTACACGCGCGATAGATCGCTTCCGGCGCTTTCCGCGCTTGCGCAGACTAAAGCCAGAGCGCGCGCGCACGTCACATCGGGAAGCACTCGCGAACTCAGATCAGTTGGACGTGGTTGTGTACAAGAGGTAAAAACGATATAAATACTGTTCGTTTTCTTACACAATCCGCTCGTTTCGTGTCTTAGGTCATCAATGTGTACTTACGATGGGGAATTGTTTAATTTTGACTCCTCTGTGCATGCTCTTTGAGGTGGTGACCATAGACATCCATTATGTGAGTCACAGACAAGAACGGTTGGACCTAAAAATATCAAAATGGGAAATACTGAGGAAACAGAGAAACCTGCATCTTGGATGTCCTTGAGGTAAGCTAAAACATACCAAAATTTTATTTGAAAATGAACTATCCCTTTAATAGACTGATTGGTCTGTAGTTCTCTATATTCAACCTATTCCCCTTCTTATACACCAAAGCTATCACTCCCTCTACCATTCTATCTTGCACCATCCCTGTTCTTTCCATCTCCTTGAACACTTTAACTAAAATCGGTGCTACCTCTTCTCTATATGTTTTATACCATTCAATACCAATCCCATCACTCCCTGGACTTTTTTCCACTTTTCAACCCCCCTATTGCCTCTTCTACTTCCTTCTCATCTATCTCCTATCACACCATTCTGCATCCATCTTATTTAGAATATTTTCTACGCTTTCTAATACTCCATCTATACTTCTCTCATCTACTAATACTCAATCTACTTCTCCTCTCTTATATAACTCTCCATATAATTCTTGAACTCTCTCCAAAATCTCTACATAATCTTTGGTTGTTTTGCCCTCTATTGTATTTATTTCATTTATATATGTTTTACTTTGTCTCCTTTTCTCTAGCCTTAAAAAATAACCTGTACATTTCTCACCCTCTAATGCATATTTTGCCTTGCTTCGTAAAATAGCTCCTCTGCATTTCTCCCTATCATATTTTTCTAGTGCCATCTTAACCTCTATATATTTTTCCATACTGTATCCTTCTTCGTCTTCAGCCTTAACTAACTCTTCTCTCAATCTTTCTCTAAGCATAATTTCCTCCTTCTTCATCTTTCCTCTTCTCTTCTTACTATATTTTATACTAATAAACTTGATTTGATCCTTTATTTCCTCCCATCTCTCCGCTATTGTACCCTCTAATCCACCGTCTCTTGTATACTCATCTATCTTCTCTTTTTCCCTATTTAATCGATCCTTCATCTGTATCTTATATACTTCATCTTCAATATACCCTGCATTCAATATCCACATCCCTCCTCCTACCTCCTCACTCCCTACCTTGATTCTGAACCTTACACTATTGTGATCACTTAAACTATTTACCTGATGTTTTATCCCGTCTATGTATCTAATTATTTCCTCCTCAACTAACACTAAATCTATTCTACTCTGTTGTAATATACCTTCTCTTAACTGCCTTCTAGTAAATTCTCTTTTTTCCGGATTTTCATACCTCCACACATCTATTAACCTCTTTTCTCTCATTATCTCCATCAACATTCCCCTCGACTTTTCCCATCTAAATTTTACCCCCTTTCCCACATCCAATCTACTACATTTTATATTGAAATCTTCCACTATAATACATTTCCCCAGAATTAATCCTTTTAACCCTCTGGAGTCTAAGGGTATTTTTGGGGCCTGGAGAAGTTTTGTCATGCCCTAACATTTGTGCTTTTTTCAGTTTCTTATAAATATCTAAATGGTTAATGTCTAATCTCACTGTAATCAGCACAAACTGGGCTGTAATAATATGTGACCAGCATGTACATACATGATTGTGTTTTTGAGAAAAAAAATGTTATGCGTGGTTAGTGAAAAACATTTTTTTTTTTAAAACACTTGAATAAGGCAAAAAAAAAACACATAAAGAAAAATGGTTCCCGGGATTCTTGAGAAATGGAGCTTGTAGCCTAGAATTTTTCTTTCTAAATTATGTGAAAATCATCTTGTTTACTCACTCACAGAAAACAATATATTGATTTAAATTTTCTAAGACACTTTTTGTTGGTAAAAGTCATATGCGAGTAGGCATCAACTATCATGAATATCATTGTGATTTACACCTGAGAAGACAAAGGCCTGCATAATGAGCTAATAATGAGCCTTTCAGTCATCTGTGCCACTGAGAGGGAAGATTTACAAGAAAGAATGTGAGAACAAAATAAATCTATATAATTTTATGTTTGTAGTTTATTTAGAATATATTTAATTATCCCACAACATAATTTAATATCCACTTGGGGAAGCAGTTAAACAGTTTTGATGCGAGGGTTGATCCAAAATGAGTGGGTGCCTGCGGTCGCCTGCGGTTGCCCGCGGTTACGAGTCATCCAAAAATATTTTTAATGATATTCGGGTCGCGGTCGGTCGGTTCCTTTGAAATAAAAATGGCAATTAAACCTTTGTCATTTATATAGTACTAGACACATTTTTGAAATACATAGGCCTACACTTTATTGGCTGAATAACTGGTGAAGATGACGCACGAGCTCAGTCTGCACGTAGAGATGGAGGAGGCAAAGAAGACTGCATGGGGAGCAACAGCGCTGTTTTTGGTAAAACATGATTTTGACGACTTCATTAAGTTTTGTTTTATAGAAAACTCTTTTTAAAAGATTTTCGTTTTGTATAAATTGTATCTTAATTTTGATCAATGTTTAATCAATCAGTTGCCCGTATTTAATAAATAAGAAGCAAATATATAGCCTAGCGGTCAATGTAATAAGGCGCCGGCACGATCACTTGCATTGCATGTGAACTAAACTCAGCGTATGCCTCACAGATTTGAGAAATATAGGCTATATATTACAGAAAGCTTGAAATGTTTTCTTTTAAACTTCAAACCAAAATAAATGGGCTACTCTCTGATGATATAATCCATATGAAATGTGAATTTTTCTCTGGCGTTCATGGCGAGTCTGCATTGTCAACTTCATCTTTGCTGCAACACAGAAAAAAACAGTTTATTACTAAACAATTAAATGACTCCTTGCATATTTTCGAACCAGCAGGCCATTCTGGGTTGAGTGAGACCCCACGGAATGAGTGAGCGGATTGGGATATTCAGAAATGCGCTCTCCGCTCACGAGCTCTGATCAGAACAAACCCGAGCCTCAATGTCTGCTGACCTTGCAGAAACATACAAATAGACATAGCCAGACTAGACTATTTTAGTACAAATTATGAGCTTACTGACGATTTTTTATAATTCTTGACAAAATTACAATATATTAAGGTTTGTTGTTGTTTTTTTTTTTTTTTTTGCCTAGTTAGTTTTGCCTACGTTCCTATGGCCCAATGACGCTACAATGAGCATTTACTGCTTTTTACAAATGCGGGTCAGGAAGCGGGTCGGGTACAATATTTTATTGAATTTTTTTTTGCGGTCCAAGTTGCGGGCGGGTTATTGAAAACGTCGGTCGGGTGCGGGTTATTAATACTGTCACGGGGTGGAAGGAACAAACGATAAGGAGAGCTCAAAATAAATGCCCCGGAGGGTGGATTTATTAAGAAGAGTGCAGTCAAGGTGAGTAGTGGGTGTGCTGAGTGTTCTCGTGCTCTCTGTGCGAGTCTCCCGGTGCTGGGTGCTCGTCTGTGCAGTTTCTCGTGGGCGCTGATCGGTCACACACTGGTGTCTGCAGAGAGAGGAGTAAACACAGGTTAGATCTCAGCTGCATTGGAGATATCAGACTCCTCGTTGTGGCGTCGAGTACGGCTTATCTGGCCGGCGGCGACCGAGCTTCAGGTGTGGCCGATCAGCTCGTGATGAGGCTCTGCAGGTGCAAGGTGTTCGTTTCCAGGGTGTGGAAAATATTATTGTGTCTATGTTTTAAATTGTAACAAATCAAATGAACAAACTGTCTTTTAGAAGAATGTGTGTAGGTGTTGTTCTCTCTCTCTCTCTGTCTAACTTCAGCAGAAACTGCAAGGCTAGAAAATATCAGAAAGACACCTGTGAATGTCAGCGCCCTGCACAGTGGAAAAGTACCCATGGAGCAGCCACTGTGAAGCAAGAATATATAATGAACTGCTTATGCTTTGTAAAACATTCTGGACTGCCCAGAATGTTATATCTTTGGTAGACTGTAATCCTGAGCTCAGAAAAGACAATTCTGATTCTTTATTAAAAGATTTTCTTAAACCATATACAAGTCTCCAGTTTATCATTTGACGAATCAACGAACTGGGAGGAAAACTCTGCAGGGGCAGACTTTCCAACAATTTGGAGGGGGCACCCGGATTCGTCACGAGACTGGACGCTGAAGGACATCTCTTTTTCAGTCAACCAGCTGGAGAACTACTAACAAAGGTAAGCAGACACCTTTTTAACAAAAGTACTGTATATTGGCAATTACCAAATTTAAAGACTGAGAAAAAGGTGAATATCAGTATTTTAATTAAAAGAGTCAGAAAAAAGAGTCAGAATTGGACTAAATAGGTAAAATAAAATATTTTAAACTGTTGTGAAAATCCTGGCATGGTTTAAGGGTGAGAATAACCCGGAGTGGTTTTACTATATATTGTATGTAAAATTCAAGAAACCTTTGAGAAAATCCCGGCGTGGTTGACAGTTTAAATATAAAGATTGGTATACATTTTTAACTGTTGTAAAAATCCTGGCAAGGTTTAAGGGTGAGAATAACCCGGCGTCGTTTTACTCTATAAGGAAAATAGGTTGTATGTAAAATTCAAGACCCCTTTGTGAAAAATCCCGGCGTGGTTAACAGTTTTAAATACTAGGATTGGTCTGATGTATGTGTATGTGTGATTGCATGAAAATATAACTCGTATTTGGGAGGTCAGAGTGCTGCGCACGTTCTCTGGACCGTCACTTAAGTATGACCTGGTAGGAACGGACGCAGTACTCTGGTGGCCCAGAGAGAGAAACTGAAAGATAAGCCCTCGTATAAAGGGATAAGTGTGAAAGAAATAAAACACGGGTGAATGAGTGGCTGATGGCTGAAAGACACATATCGGTAGCACTTTATTTTACAGTACGTGTACTTCCATGGTACATACATGGTAAATATCCTGTACCTACAGGGAAATGTGTGGTAACACAAGGTACTTACCTGAACTGTATGTACATGGTAACTAATAAGAAACACGGCTGTACTTAACAGTTGTACATGCATGGTAATTAGTTTGTATGTACATACAAGTGTGGGTACTTACAGGTAGTGTCTGTACATGGTAAGTAATTAGATACTTCACTGTAACTACTAATGTAAATACATGGCAAATATGTAGTACTGACGGACAAGTGTGAATGTACTAAAATGCACTTACATTATCTGTATATGGCAACTGATAAGAAACATTACTGTACATCCTAATGGTATTTACATGGTAAATATGTAGTACTTACGGACAAGTGTGGGTACAAACAGGCACGTCCTTACAGTATCCATTTATGGTAAGTAATAAGACACATTAATGTACATCCTAATGGTATGTACATGATAAATATGTAGTACTTATGGACTAGTGTGGGTACAAACAGGCACGTCCTTACAGTATCCATTTATGGTAAGTAATAAGAAACATTACTGTACATCTTAATGGTATGTACATGGTAAATATGTAGTACTTAAGTATGGTTAATAACAGCCACAAACAAACAGGGTACATTCATGATAACTAATGTGAAACTATATGTGCTTTGGAAGTTGGTTAGGAACACTGCAGTAACTGTGCAGCTCTGCATGTTAATGCTCAGCAGGTACAGTTCTTTAAAATAGGGATTTTGACATATGATAAGTTGTAAGTGTTATTATGAGTCTAGTAGCTACTGTATAAGTCCAAAGTAAAATCTGTCTACACGTATAATTATTAGCAATGCACACCATCAAAAATCCCTGTTGAATCAATTAGTTAAGAGAATCAGTGACATTAAAGAAGGAGGTAAGTTAACTGCAATGGCATTTACCATCGATTACTCAACAAGTACCTTGGTCCATGTTCTTACCCCCCAACTTGAGTACTGCATAACTTATACATGAACTAATAGGTACATTCACCAGTACGTTCATAGTAAGTAAATGGAAATAGGACTGTAAAATAAAGTGCACCATTTTACACAAACATTACATAGTAATTACCAGTTCTTTCAACTTTGTCATAAGCACTGTTGAGATGAGCAATTTAGCATTAACAGTCATACACAAGCAATTGAAAAACAGCTATATTTTTATTAATTTATAGTGCACAAATCAGACAACATTCTTTGTACAGTATAAAAACAATTACTTTTTATTGACTAAACATGGTATCATCTAAAATACATGTATACTTACCTGTACTTAAGTATACTAAATATACATTAATGAGGTTTGCATGTTTCCTGATGCAGTGTGATATCTTTAGCAGGATTACTCAAAGAAATTCATATAGATGCTTTTCGTATTATACTCTATATGCAGCAGCAATATCTTGAAGCAGACAACCAAGAACACCTTTGGGATGTTGTTTCCCCCTCCAATAATGCCATTCAATAAAGGCAAGTTGATTTTTCAATGTCTTTAGAGTCATGTTACCCCTATAACGGTATACTTCACTTTTGTAGGTTCTCCATGCACGTTCTATATGCTGCGTATGAGCTCCTGTTTGTGGGTGCACAAAGAAACGACTGTGGTTGACCTGATAGTGAATAAAGCCATGCTGACTAAGTCTTCTATAAGCTGGCCAGTCATCACTGAGTAAAGTGCTTCCTTGACGCACATACTTCTCAACAATGGGAATCAATTTTCCAGCTGTTCTTCGTTTCACTACTTTGAGCACAGGTCTCCTTCGCCTTCTTTTGACTTCAATCATGCCAAACACCCATGCCTTTCTCCGCCAGGTGTTTCCAAAGCGTCCACGTGCATACTATAAGGGTATAAGGGTAATATAACAAACATGGAACTAGTCATAATGCAAATTATCACAGTCCATTAGTTTATTATTATCTTGTAAAAAAAAAATATAAATACCTTTCGCTTGTGGCAAAATTTGCTTTAATCCAGGACTATAAAGGCCCTTGGTCCACCAATTCTCATCTTTCTTTCTCTTCGCAATTTTTGTATTGATTTAACACATACTGTTTTGAGTTTTTTGGTGATCTTTGTAAGTGTTGCAGAACTGCCACACAAACCCTCCTCAAGCATATCCACCTGACGGAGACGTAATCCTTGAGCAAATCTAAAGGAAAGTAATAACATTTAGATTAATATAACAGTGTTTTCCAACCTGTCTTAAATATACCCCTATCCCCATCTACAGGTTCAAGTTCAACCTATTAATCGATATGAAACTAAAGATGTTTACTGAACACTAAATTAAAATTGTCTCAAAACCATTTCTGTGAAAAAGATTTACATATTTCGAAATTATGAGATTAAATCACAATTTATTTTGATATATTGACATCCATATTATTTTAAGTCTTAAACGTGTAAGGTATTAAATTTTCTGGTAAGGGGCAATATTTAACGCCTTGAATTGATTTCTAGTGGTATTGACTATAACAATTGAAAATGACTTGATGACTAAAATTACTAAAACTGCCAGTGAAAGCAAGTTAGTTTCTTAATCAGTGGGTCATTATATAATTTATTTCAACTGATTTGTTAAAATGAATTTGTTTATTTTGCTACTGTCATATCAGGTACAGGTAAATACATATGAGAATACATATTTTAATATTGTTCATAGTTCACAACTGTATGTATGCATAAGAGCTGTTAACATCATTAAATAGTTAAAATATGAACTAGGATTATTTACCTGTGAATGACCTTCATATAGGAGTCAAGGGTAACATGACTTCTGCTAAAAATAGAGCCATCACGTATGGAGACAGACACATCTTTGTGCCGATTTCTCCTACACATCCTGCAATGATGATAGACATCAGTTTACAAAAGGTTTTGGGACCTTCTTCTTTACGTTAGAAATTTTAAATTTAAAACCATTATTAAAAGTTATGTACTGTCATAGCTTGCAGTGTATACGTATTTGTAGCGAATATTTTCGGTTCTTTTGGTTCTGGACGTGTCTGTACTGTGTGTACACACTTAATGTGGCGTGGCAGATCGGAACGCCATCGCCATACATGGTTAAAGCATTAAATAATCATAATTAAACATATTTACATTTCATTACAATCAGCTATATATATATATATATACATATATATATATATATATATATATATATATATATATATATATATATATATACATACATATACATATATATATATATATATATATATATATATATAAATATATATATATATATATATTAATCTAGCTGATTGTAATGATATATATATATGCTATAACGTTTTATTTTTATAGCGAATTGGAGTAGAAACCAAATTTTACAATTAGATTCAGATTAAAAAAAAAAAAAGCCTTACAGTATGTTCAATTGACATATTTTGTAATTTTTTGCTTAATATAAAAATAAATAACAAATGAAGTGAATACCTTAGCTGTTAACTGTAACAATATTATGGGTTCCCTTTTTTACAGTATTAGCTGAAGTAGATTTTTATCCTTTATATATATATATATATTTATTTTTTATATATATATATTAAAAAATGTATTATTATTGAAAATATAACAAATTATAATTTAAAGACAATGGCACACTAAAAAAATTAAAATTTCTGTTTACTTTCCGAAAATCATGCACCCAGTTACATCAAAGAGTTATTTCACATAGTTTAAGATGTCCTACTTTATGAATTTCTGGAGTGTCAGATGACAGGACTAACCCCTAATATTTGGCATATTTGACCCACTTGTCCATTGTGCATTAATGTTACTCAAGTAACATGGTTGTATGTTGTCAGTGCTGTTGCTATGTGTTTTAATGTTAACATTTCTAATAGTATGCAGAACACAAAGCGCACAAAGCGGGGGAGAAACCAAGGTGGCGTTGTTGATAAAGGTAACTATTTTTCTTTTCTTTCCTTTTTTACAAGCCATAAATAAATCCTTTCCATTATTCAGCAGAATAAGTGTGATGAATTTATGAACATATTCACTCCTCTAATAGCAGTTAATCATAACATTCACCCTCATAACAGTTTACTTGTACTTGACTATATACAGTACAGTGGTGTAAACACTAGTTGTTTATTAATGTGCCTTACATGCTTGCATTTTAAAGTAAGAATAATCCAGATTTACTCAACTTTTTTGAGATCTCTAGAATGACCAGATAAATATTTTGTAATTACTGTAAATCTACAGTAGGTGATACAGTCTCAGTGCCACCTCCTGTCTCTGGTTCACCACAAGTTGCACCGACGGCAGTTGCAACAATTGAAAAACTCAAAGAAGAAAATAGACTCCTGAAAGAGGAACGGGATTTTCTGCGGGAGCAATTGAGAGGTTCCCTCAATAAAAGACAACTAGGTAAGTCTTGGTTTACACATTGTTTTCTTTCCATATCTGGCTCAGTTTTTTTTATTTATTTTTTTTATGTCAAACAACCACAACAACAACAAAATAATGTGTGATCTGATGTTCAGAAACCTGATACGAATGGAAATGAGAATTTAAAGTATTAAAGGTTTGCTGGAACAGCATCTCATTATGTTCTAGAATAAAGTTCTTCATATATTATATGCCCTAGAATATATTTATTGAAAATATTTATTTTAAATTTTGTTCACATTTATTAACATATTTACTGACATATAATTGACACTTATATGGTATTTAAATATAAATATGAAAATGTAAACAATGTATAACAATATATAATATAAACTTTTATTTTGGATGTGATTAATTACAAAATTGTCTTTTTTTACTTGCATACTGTTTTAGGGACAAACAGAAGAATGCAAAATGATTCATCTTCTGAGTCAGAATCTGCAGACAACTCAACATTCTCAGACACATCAGATTCCTCAGACAAGCCTCCAAAGAGAAAACACAAGAGAAAGCACAAAGTCAGAGAAGACAAAGATACCTACATTCGAAGAGGCAAGTTAGTATATTATAGGACCTGCAGTATGCTATACACAAACATACACACACACACACACACACACACATATATGTGTGTGTGTGTGTGTGTGTGTGTGTGTATGTGATTTCTCCATTCCCAATTTAATGTGCTGAGACAATTATGTCTTATTGATTTATTAAATTTAAATTACATAGTTTACCTTTAACTACTTCACACCTATATAATGTACATGTATTAATAAGAGTTTCCACCATAATAAATTAGCGAGAGAAGTCATTTTTTGTTGTTGTTGAATTCTGTAAATGCTTTCATAATTTCTATGCTGTGTAATACTTATTTTCAGTTAAAACTCCTGATGATGTTTTGCACCGCTACAAGGCCATTCTGAAGAGCTTCCTACGGACTAGGAGTGTCTCCAGAAGCTGCAAACTACACAATGTTGATCGCAGTACCATAGCTCTTACAGCTATCATTGCAGAGCTGCAGATAATTGCTACTCCTGAACTGCACATTCCAGAATTTCAGGGTGGAACTCTGCAGAAATATGCAAAAAATATGCAGAAAAAGTGCAAGGAATATCTGGATACAAAACCAGAAGTCATGAGTAAAATCACTGAAATGAAACGGAATCGTGAGCTCCTACCAATTGGGTATAAATTCCAAAAAGAAGACAAGTAATTGGCTCAAAAGTATAAGATGTCTTGTTCAGTGCAGCAGTAGCATTTATACACATGCGTTCACCATGTAGAAAAGTAATCTTTTTCAGATTTATTCTAAGCCCATTTTATTGATTAAAAAACAAAGTGTGAATGTTCCCCTCACTTTGTTGTCTTTAAGTTCACCCTGTCTTGTGTTATGTTTCTAGATAAAGTACAATGTTTTATAGACAATGTATAACTTGGAACTAAATGGCTCTTTTAAGTTTCTTCTCTGTTATGCACAATAGTGCAATCTATTTTACAGTGCATTACTAACATGGATGTCTAACATGTTATTGTCCTTATTGATGCCATTGAAAAAGCAAAATGGTTAACAAATAAAGTCATTGTTTTGATGCACTATGTATGTACTGTAGTGTATTAAGAACTGTTAATTCTACATTGCTTTCATGTCATCTTTTACAGTCCTTACTAGTTGATATGCCATATAGTGGTGTATATGGACTAAGCTTATAACAAAGTTGGAAGAACTGGTAATTACTATGTAATGTTTGTGTAAAATGGTGCACTTTATTTTACAGTCCTATTTCCATTTACTTACTATGAACGTACTGGTGAATGTACCTATTAGTTCATGTATAAGTTATGCAGTACTCAAGTTGGGGGGTAAGAACATGGACCAAGGTACTTGTTGAGTAATCGATGGTAAATGCCATTGCAGTTAACTTACCTCCTTCTTTAATGTCACTGATTCTCTTAACTAATTGATTCAACAGAGATTTTTGATGGTGTGCATTGCTAATAATTATACGTGTAGACAGATTTTACTTTGGACTTATACAGTAGCTACTAGACTCATAATAACACTTACAACTTATCATATGTCAAAATCCCTATTTTAAAGAACTGTACCTGCTGAGCATTAACATGCAGAGCTGCACAGTTACTGCAGTGTTCCTAACCAACTTCCAAAGCACATATAGTTTCACATTAGTTATCATGAATGTACCCTGTTTGTTTGTGGCTGTTATTAACCATACTTAAGTACTACATATTTACCATGTACATACCATTAAGATGTACAGTAATGTTTCTTATTACTTACCATAAATGGATACTGTAAGGACGTGCCTGTTTGTACCCACACTAGTCCATAAGTACTACATATTTACCATGTACATACCATTAGGATGTACATTAATGTGTCTTATTACTTACCATAAATGGATACTGTAAGGACGTGCCTGTTTGTACCCACACTTGTCCGTAAGTACTACATATTTACCATGTAAATACCATTAGGATGTACAGTAATGTTTCTTATCAGTTGCCATATACAGATAATGTAAGTGCATTTTAGTACATTCACACTTGTCCATCAGTACTACATATTTGCCATGTATTTACATTAGTAGTTACAGTGAAGTATCTAATTACTTACCATGTACAGACACTACCTGTAAGTACCCACACTTGTATGTACATACAAACTAATTACCATGCATGTACAACTGTTAAGTACAGCCGTGTTTCTTATTAGTTACCATGTACATACAGTTCAGGTAAGTACCTTGTGTTACCACACATTTCCCTGTAGGTACAGGATATTTACCATGTATGTACCATGGAAGTACACGTACTGTAAAATAAAGTGCTACCCACATATCTTTTAAAGAACTATTGTTACCGAGTGACAGAGAAAGAGTCAAATTACCCCCAAGCAATTTGTTGTGTAGATTACTGGGACATAGTAAATATTGTGAAAGGTGTGATCCAGATAGGGAAACAGTACCCCTATTAGGATGGCTACATACGGGGAATCGTGGGAGGGATTATGTAAACAAATGCTTAAACACTCAGAGCCCAAAGACAGAGATAAAATAGGAAAACAACTCGGAAAGGCATGGGAGAAGCTGAGTAGCCTATATGGGTGGGAAAGAGATACAAAAAATGGAGGGAAGTTGCTAAAGGCAATCTTAGAGGAGGAGAAAAGAGCCAACGGTGAACTAGAAATAGCGCGAAAAAAGGGTGAAACGGGCTCTGTATGGCAGAAAAGAAAGAGTAACAAGGACATAGCAGAGAAGGAGGCAGAATTGAGAAAATGGAGCAGAATAGCGGCTGCTATGGCAGCCAGGGTAAAAAGTGCTACATGGGCAGAGGAGAAAGATCGGAGTCCACCCCCTTATGCCCCGCCCACAAATAAAGTAACGGCATCAGCCCCAAAGCAAATGCCATTGTTTGAAATAAATGAAGGGGTGGTTAAAACCACAACTAAAACAGCAAAAGGTGACGGTACTTTTAAAATCACGAAAGGGCAAATAGATGTAACTCTCAGTGAGAGAGATAGGGAAGAAAAAGAACCAGAACACCAGTTACAACAGTATGAAATAAAGGTAATGATAGAACAAGAAGTGAAACAGAAAGTAAAAGATGCAATAAAAACAAGAGGATGAGATCAGGAGTGAGTTTGAACCATATGAACAAACCATACCACATTTTTATGGGGAAACCCACCACAGTGTAATGGCAGAAGATGGGGCTCACACGTCCTCCCCCAGGTTTACCACCTCTTTATCAGCATTACCCGACGTAAGACGAAAAAGTTCAAAATATCAAATGCCACTGATGAGGGCTAATGGCAACTATCCAGAATACAAACCGCGGGGCCATTCTGAAATGAATGCTGTGTTGAGTAAATTACCAATAATAACAAAAGGAGGAATTAGATGGTTAACAAAATTCGTAACCCTCACACATGGTACTGATTTGGCCATAGGTGACCTAAGAGCCCTACTGGGCAACATAATGACCAAAACACAAGTAGACACAGTAGAAAGGGAAGCCAGAATAAATAAGGTTGCAAATGAAGAACCTTTGCCAAGACACATGACAGATGTGGGCACTGCACTGGGTAAATTGTACCCAACCCCAAAATTGACTTAACAAAGCATAAAATTCAAAATACAACCTTTAGAGTCTGCATCAGCCTACCTTCACAGGTGTGAGTCAGAATGGGAGGAGAGAACAGGGGAACATCCTGACTCCACCCCCATATGCCAAGAATTCTATAGGCAGGCTGTGGTAAGAGGGGTCCCAGCAGGGGCAGTAGCTGCCATCGAAAATAGCCCAGATATGAGAGGAGGAGAAGGAGAGGTATGGACTAGACACTTTATTCACCATGTAGACAGGGCCGTGGAAAAACAGGGAAAGGAAGAGACAGAAATAGAGAAACTTAAAACACAATTGCTTAAAATGCAGATTCAAACTGAAAAAGATAAAAATAAGAAAAAGCCAAAAGATACCCTACAGCTACCAGTAGCTCCAGTGCCAGGGTATGGGGGGGGAAATGGAGGTGTACAGCAGACAGTCCAGCAAAATGTAGACAGATACTGGCCAAGTGACTACCCATATGATCCACTACCAGACTGGCTCCCTAGACAAAAATTTAGGGGTAGAGGTAGAGGAAATAACATGAGAGAGCAGGGGTGTTTCCTATGCGGGGCTACAGATCATTGGAGGCGTGAGTGTCCTGAGGGACAGAGGGGACAACCTCCTGCACGGGGACGGGCTCCTGTCAGAGGAGGGCCTCAGAGAGGGGGAGGAAGAGGTGTCCCTAGAAGTGAAGGCCCGTGGTCTGCCAACCAACAGGTGCCCAGACAGTGCCCAGTCTGGGACCTGGCAGATTACGCGGATTACTGACGAGACCCACAGAGAACCAGCAGGGGGGCTGAGGCTGAGCCTTTCCTGACAATACTGGTAGACAACCAGCCAGTGCGTGCCCTAGTGGACACTGGGGCATCCTTCTCCACCATCCAGAATGCTATGGTGGACACAACCTCACTGTCCTGCAGGACACAGGAAGTGATATCGAAAAATGGCCACTGACAAAACCACTGCTAGTGCAAATAGCAGGCCAATCAATATTACATCCTTTTCTGTGCTCTGCAAGGGTGCACTCTGCTCTTTTAGGAAGGGATTTATTGGTAAAAAATGGGGGTAAAAATACTATGTAGCCCTGATGGGGTGATTGTGATATTTCCAAATGGACAAAAAACTAACTGTTCAGTCCAGGGAGGGGTGGTCCATGAGGGTGGTCAGTGGGTAGTGGACAGTGTAAAACCAAGAGGGGCTGATATCTATTGGCTGTTACTCACAAATCAGAATAACAGCGATCTGGCAGGCCTAATGACAACATGGGGAGGATGGATGCAGTCCAAACACCCTTTTTCTGCTCCATCTGACGCCTGGCACTGTACTCTATATTATGATCAAAATGAAGATGAGGTTTATGCAGAAGAATTCAATGAGCAGAAAGGTCAGTTGACCACCGTAAAGTCTAGGTGGCTATTTTTGGGACCCCAGGGAGCGGCTGTAGCAGTTCAACTAACAGAAGAACAGCAGGGATGGTATGAGATGGAGGCCACGGTAGCCCCCCACATCTCATTAGGAGTGAGCAAAACACACGAAGCAAAGGTTCTCGGGCCCATGGTAAAAAATTTACTAGCAACAACTGATTGGAAAAAAGACCCTGTTTCTGAGTGGGAGTGTTCTGAGTCTACTGATAGCTATAGGTTGAGGATAGGGGTAAGCAGTGAAGCCGTGTACCAAACAACCAGGGTAAACAGAGCTGAGATCATAACCAGGGGCGATGGAAAAGGGACAGAAGAGATGTTGCTGAAACTGCCAGATGCATTATGGTCCCAGGGACCAGAGGATGTTGGCTACTGCAGAATAGCCCCTGTAAGCTTTGAAGTAGACAACACAAGAGTCATACAGGCAAGGAAATACGCAGTAAAACCAGAGGCAGAGGCAGGAATAACTGAGACCATACACAATTTAGAAAAGGCTGGGGTACTGTACAAAACTGACTCTGTATGGAACACCCCAATACTACCAGTGTTAAAACAGTCAACTGGGAAGTATAGGATGGTGCATGATCTAAGGAAAGTTAATGAAATAGTAACCACCCCTGTGTTGCCCACACCTAACCCATACACCATATTCTCAAAACTGACCCCAAGCCACACCCACTTCTCATGCATTGATTTGGCTAACGCCTTCTTCTGTATACCTCTGGCAAAAGAGTGCCAGGATATGTTTGCTGTTACCCACAAAGGGTGCAGGTATACCTATGATCGCCTCCCACAAGGTTTTATACTGAGCCCAGGTATTTTTAATCAGCAGCTAAGACACCTCTTAGACAAGTACATTCTAAGTGAATCCTCTGTGCTGATTCAGTATGTAGATGATCTACTGATTGCATCAAAATCTGCTGAAGCGTGTATGATAGATACAGAGAGGGTACTGGCGACTTTAGCCCAAGAGGGGCTAAAGGTAAGCAAAAGCAAACTACATGTGTGTAGACCTGAAGTCACCTTCCTAGGGAGAATAGTGGGAAGACAGGGCACGGCGCACACCCCTGACACCAGACAAGCTATACTATCACACCCCAAACCAGTGTATGTGAAAGACATGCTCTCTTTTCTAGGCCTGGTAGGCTACAGCAGACACTACTTACCCAACTACACGGAAAAAAACAGCAGAATTAAGAGAAATGGTGTAAGAAGTAGGCATGAAAAACAGTAAGGCTGTACTGCAGTGGACAGTACAGAAAGAACAGGTTTTCATAAATCTGAAGACTGACATGGCTGCTGCTGCCACATTGCAAACTCCCAACCATGCATTACCTTTCTACCTAGATGTAAGCAACACCAAGAACAGTGTGAGTGGGGTGCTGTATCAAAAACAGTGCCAACAAAGGCGAGTGCTGAGTTACTGTAGTGCTCCTTTGGACAAAGTGACAATTTGTGGCAGGGCTGGCTAAAATGATAGAAAAAACACAGCATCTGGTGATGGGACACCCACTACACATCCTGACAAACCACTCTGTGGTGGCTTTCATTACTTCCTCTGCATTTACTTTTTCAGCACAGAGACAAAACAAATTACTCAAAATACTAACTGCCCCCAACATTGTACATGAGCACAAAGGAATAAACATGGCTGAGCTGGTGGGAGAGGGGGAGCCTCATGAATGTGCCCCAAGGGCCTTGACGGATGACAAGGTGAGGGAGGGTTTGAGGGACATCCCTTTAGACAACCCTGCATTGACACTTTTTTGTGATGGATGTTGTTTCAGGACAGAACAGAACGTGCTGTCTGCAGGATTTGCAGTGGTTAGCCAAACAGAAAGAACATTTACAACAGTGATTACAGAAAAATTACATGACAGGCCTTCAGCACAAAGGGCTGAATTGTTGGCTCTTATAGCAGCATTGAGAATAGCCACAGATAAAAAAGTTAACATCTACTCAGACTCAGCTTATGCAGTAACAGCTGCAACGATAGAACTAACCGGGTGGGCCAGGGTAGGGTTTGTTACATCTACAGGAAAACCCATAAAACACTCACAAGAAGACTCTGAGTTATTAGAGGCTATCATGCTACACAAAGAATTGGCTATCATAAAATGTACAGCACATACAAAAGGTCAGGACAGTGTCTCAAAAGGGAATGATGCAGCAGACCAGGCAGCAAAACAGGCAGCTGGATACCTTACATTGCAGATGGTAGTCACAGCAACAGATGAGCTAATGGAGTTAGAACCAGCAATAACCACTGAGTATATCAGACAGGAACAAACGTCAGCCTCTCCTGAGGAACGTAGCAGTTGGGTAAGCAAGGGAGCGACAATGGCTGACACAGGGCTTTGGGTAGGGCCTGATGGACGACAGGTACTACCTGCAAACACAGCAGTTCACACATTGACAGAAGCACACTCATTGGCACACAGTAGTGAGAAAGACATGACAAAACGCATGAAGGCATGGTGGCACCCTTTTATGCCTCATTTGATCAGTAATACAATTGCTAACTGTGAGACATGTGTAAAATTCAATGTGAGACCTACTGCTTGGCCTGAGGCTGGACACTTCCCCACAGACAGGGGTCCAGGACACATGGTGGTGAATGATTTTACTGATATGTTGATACCAGTGAACAAGAAAAGGTACCTGTTGGTGATGGTGGACCAGTTCAGTGGGTGGCCTGAAGCATTTCCATGCAGAAAGGAGGATGCCATGTCTGTGGTGAAGTGCCTGGTTAATCAGTATATTCCAAAACATGGTTTCCCAAAATAAATCAGGTCTGACAATGGCTCACACTTTAAAAACGAACACCTGCAGATGGTAGAAAAACAATTGGGTTTGAAACATGTGTATGGGGCAGTATACCACCCCCAAAGCCAGGGGAAGGTGGAAAGGCTAAACCTAACACAGAAAAACAAATTGGCAAAAATATGTGCATGTACTAACATGAATTGGGTTGAAGCTCTGCCTGTGGCATTAATGTCTGTCAGATGCTCAATCAATAGAACCACAGGGTTTACACCATTCGAACTGACCACTGGCAGACAATTTCCTGGCCCATGGGCTCCCCTCTGTACGGAGGGGCAAACTGACACACCAATTGCTTTTGCTACTAAAGTGGATGCGGTTATTAACATGTTTTGCCCACAGAAAAATTGGCCTGACCCCTCTGGCACAGATCCAGCCCCGAAGGAAATATCTGACAACCAGTGGGTAAGATTGAAACAGCTAAAACGAAAATGGTCATCTCCCAGGTGGTCAGAACCACTGAAAGTGACAGCACGCACCTCTCACTGTGTACAGGTAGCTGGAAAAGGTAAAACATGGTTTCATTTGTCTGCATGCATGTTCTGTGACCCTCCTTCTAGGACCCTAGCAGACACCAGAATTGACCTTTTGAAAGGTTAAAGAGAGGGAGACGTGGAGGAGCAGGAACAGGAGCAGCGTGAAACAGAGGAAGCAGAGGAAGGACAGAGTCAGACCAATGCAACTAACACTGCTCCAAACCAGCTAACCCTGACAGAAACAAAAACAAGCCCAAGACTTTTACTCAGGAAAGGGGACTTGTTGGAAATTCCCGAGGACATACCCATTGCCCACTGCATAAGCGCAGATTATGCATTAGGAGCAGGAGTAGCCAGACAGATTAGGGAAAAATACGGAGTCCAGCAGCTAAATGCAACAGTAAGCAGACCAGGTCAGTGCATAAGAACAGAGCATGGTAGGAAACACATCTACCATTTAGTGACCAAATTGTGGTGTAGGGACCTACCCACTTATGAAACATTAGAAAGCTGCCTGAGAAATTTAAAGGAACAGTGTAGCAAAGACAAAATTGAAGTACTAGCCATTCCCAAATTAGGCTGTGGGCTAGGAAACTGGACATTACAAAGGTTAGAAGCATCCTAGAGAGGGTGTTTGACAAAGAGACCATAAAAATAGTGGTAATTGTGCAAGAATGAGGAAAATAAATGTGGCAGTATGTGTATGGGGAGTGGCGGTTATAGCTTGCATAGTAATTGTGGGGTATCACATGGTGGGTATGAAAAGACAAAAAAGGAACAAAATATGGGAGGGAGGGTCTTCTGGGGTAAGAATGACCCTAGAAAAATTGAAAGGGAAAGATGGGTACTGGGAAGTGAACCTGTTTAAAATTATAGACTGTAGGGGAGGCTGGGATATATAGTGTATGGATGTTACTGGGCAAAAGAGAAACCGCCAACCGAAGCATGGTGTCTCAGTTGGAATGATGTAACTTGGATCTCAAAGAATGTAGGGCAAAGTAAAATGGGAGATGGGGTAGTATTAGGACAATTAAAAAACATGTTAAAAGTACCACTAAAAATAACTAGAGTAGGCCAGACAAAAAGCACAATGAATAGACTGATAATAACCCTAAAAAATTACAGAGGAGGGAATTACGAAGAATACTTCACTCTGGGAATAGACATCAGAACGACTGACCCCCTGCATTTGATAAGAATAGTGACAAATGATGGAGTCACGCCCACTAAGGGCAGCAACATAATTGATTTGACTAAAAGAGAAAGGGTAATAAAAGCATTAGATTATAGTACAATCACTCCTTTAGATCTAATGACCATGGAAACAGGATACCATGAGTCCAACCTCTGGTTAGATTGGGTATATAGTGCAGCTGCCGATTTAGGGTTTGAAGGATGTATAGCCTGTGCTGCTGGCAGGCCACAATTAAACACGGAACCAGGTCCTCTCCATCAGAACGATGAATGGGGATATAAATGCATGTTGAAATTAACACAAGAGAAAAATCCTACTAACTGCTCCGCTCTAACCCAAATATACCCCATTACTGGGAATAGGTCATCTCTGGCAGTGCCACTAATCAGACAGAAAGCTAATTACACCTGTTTCAACTTTACTTCCCAAACTAGCACCAAGATTTTGGTAGGAAAATTCAATGAAAATGGTGTACAAAAATTGAACAAGGGGGGCATGAAAAAATCGGTCCCATACCGAGAGAGGGACTCTATTATGCCTGTGGGAAGAAAATAACCATAGTAAGAATAGACTCCAATATGGAGGGCCTTTGCGCCATGATCAGAATAGCAGTACCTATGATTCTGATAGGAAACAGGAAGGCCCCTGAGATTGGTACCCGAAAAAGGAGGGCCATAGCTGATTTTGACCTCACCAAAAATACCCCCACTTACATAGATGCTATAGGGATACCAAGAGGGGTACCTGATGAGTTTAAAATAGCAGACAATATAGCTGCAGGCTTTGAAAACATACCCATAATCTCTGCCATATTTCCAATTACCCCAAACAAAAATATAGACAGAATTAACTACATTCATTACAATGTACAGAGACTATCAAACTTCACCAGAGATGCTGTAGAAGGATTACGGGCCCAGTTGGCAGCAACCTCTTTGATGACCATCCAGAACAGGTTAACACTGGACATGCTCCTGACAGAGAAGGGAGGAGTGTGTTCCATGTTCAAAGACACCTGCTCTACAGCGATACCTAACAACACTGCCCCTGATGGTTCCATGCCTAAGGCCTTAGATGGGTTGAGAGCACTCTCTGAAGAAATGAAAGAGAATTCAGGGGTGGATAATGCTGTAACTAGGTGGATGGAAGACATGTTTGGGGCCTGGAAAGGAGTAATAATATCTATACTAACATCTATGGGAATATTCCTGGGGATCCTGGTGACCTGTGGGTGTTGTTGTATCCCTTGTATGAGAAGCATGGTGAACAGGTTAATTACAACAGCAATAGAGAAAAAAGATCCTCCGCCATACCAGATGCCCTTACTAGCTGCAGAAAGGAGTGAGGAGAGCGAAGAAGACGAAGAGGTGGTAGAAATGTTAGGTGATCTCTAGTAGGAGATCAAGAGAGGGAATTGTGGAAAATATTATTGTGTCTATGTTTTAAATTGTAACAAATCAAATGAACAAACTGTCTTTTAGAAGAATGTGTGTAGGTGTTGTTCTCTCTCTCTCTGTCTAACTTCAGCAGAAACTGCAAGGCTAGAAAATATCAGAAAGACACCTGTGAATGTCAGCGCCCTGCACAGTGGAAAAGTACCCATGGAGCAGCCACTGTGAAGCAAGAATATATAATGAACTGCTTATGCTTTGTAAAACATTCTGGACTGCCCAGAATGTTATATCTTTGGTAGACTGTAATCCTGAGCTCAGAAAACACAATTCTGATTCTTTATTTAAAGATTTTCTTAAACCATATACAAGTCTCCAGTTTATCATTTGACGAATCAACGAACTGGGAGGAAAACTCTGCAGGGGCAGACTTTCCAACAAGGGCAACGCTGATCTGTCCTCGGGATGCTCGTTACAATACATTGACCCGCGCATCACTGTTATACACCTCTCTTATACCTTCTACAATATCTTTTTTAAATAATATTGCCACACCTCTTGCATTTTTTGCACCATTATTATAGTATATGTCCCCTCTCCACTCTTCCCTCATCTCCTTTACTTTATCCTCCTCCCAGTTTGTCTCCTGTATAAAGATTATATCACTCCTATAAGTAAATAATAATTTTTTCATCTTGTTTTTATCCCGTAACCCATTTATATTTATTGAAATTACAGTGGCCATGAGAGTAACCTAAAAGAAAAACAAAACAAAACCAGGAACACACGCACAATTCAATAATACATCACATACCCGCTCGCGGTTCTTTTATCTGCTCAACCTGTTCTCCGTCGATCTCAGACTTCCTCTTTGCACTCAGTCTTTTAATCTTTGTTTTCAGTCTTTCTTTTCTCGGTCTCCCTTTTCTCCACCTCTGCTTTCTATCACTTTCTGTGCTGTATTTTTCTTTTCCTCTTGTTTACCTCTTTCTTTCACATTACTTTCATCTGTCTCCTCCTCTTCTTCGATCTCTTCCGACTGCTCCATCTCCTCCTCCCCATCATCCGCTTCACTGAAACTTTCAGCTCTGTCTCGCATTCCATTTTGCTTCTTCTTTCGCTATCTTCTGCTCCGTCTTTCTCTCCACTGCTCACCACATCAGTTGTTTCCTCCTCTTGCTCCTCTGTCAGAACACTGTTCCTCCTTTCACCATATTTTTGACCATCCACTCTCTCTCTCTCTAATACCATCCATTCTTCACAATCTCTTGCATAATGGCCTCCACCATTGCACTTGAAGCACTTTAATTCAGGGCACTCTCTAATTATGTGCCATGGCTTGATACAGAGTCTGCAAACACGTATTTGTCTATCATGGATGACACGAAAATATTCGGTACCTCTCAGTCTCAAACTTTGTGGAGTATGGTAGTGAACATACCTGTTCCATGAAGCGAACTTTTAAGAAACGTGTCCCATCAACTATATCCGTTCCAGGCCACACCCGGCGTTTGATTGGTGAAAGTGGTCGTACTCCCCACTCATGTAGCTTGGCGAGTATCTTCTCATCCTCTAAGTACACAGGCAAATTGATAAAGGACACCACCATATCGTTATTCATTATATCCCTGGCATGCACCATCACTCCTTTCACTCTCACTCCATCCATTAGTTTCCTCTTTGCCTCTTCATCCTTCATTGTGAGCTCATAGACCCTTTCACCTCTCACCCTGCAGCCAATCACTTCTCCACACTCCTTCTTTACTCCTTTCAGTAAATCCATCATTGAAATCTTTTCAGTTCCCTCCACCTCTACCTCCACAGTCAGCTCTTTGTTGTACTTCCCTTTTGATTTTCCTTGCACTCCTCTGCTGTTTTCTTCTCCCTCTTCCCACAAATGCTGTTTTTGCCCCATTGACTTCCATTATAACGACATTTTTTGATTGCAAAGCAATGACACCATGTAATCATGCATTCTTGATTGTTTGTGGTTTTCCCTTTTGGGAAGAGGTAAAATTTGTTAATTTTACAGTTGATCACTAGGTGGGACCATTAACCCTTTAGATAGGCCTGTGCAAAAAAAGGCTTAGTTTCTGGCTTGTATATGGAATTATATGGAGTATAACAGCAAATTATAGTGTTTTTGTGTGTGAGATTCTTGATTGTTGGTGGTTTTCCCTGTTGGGAAGAGGTAACATTTGTTATTTTTACAGTTGATCACTAGGTGGGACCATTAACCATTTAGATAGGCCTGTGCAAAAAAAGCTTAGTTTCTGACTTGTATATGAAGCTATATGGAGTATAACAGCATATTATATTGAGTGTGTATGTGTGTGTGTGTGAGAAAGAGAGAGAGAGTGTGTGTGTGAGAGAGACCTTTGCACACTTACCTTAATGTATTTCAGAAAATCACAATGTACACCTCAGCTCTTAGAACTACATGGAGTAAACAAAAGTGTATTTATGCACCTGCTGCCTTTTAATGGTGGTGAAAGTATGTTAAGCGGTTGTTAAGTGATGACGTAAGAAGCGCTGTTTCCGGATCCAGGCCTCAATTCGCTTCACTTGAGAATATGACCTCAGCAGCCGTTTATGAGCGCTGTTTATTCATATTGATAATTTAAGTTGAACGCTTTCAAACTTACAATATACACTACAGTCTCCGTGCTCACAGCGTCCCAAACACAAATAATTTTTATATATTTTTTTAATATTTATATTTTCATTGTCTGGCTATCTGGTACTTTGGTATGGAGTTAAAGGTTAATATTATAACTTTTTCGCTAGTATTCTATCACAATGTGAGTTTATATTAGCACCTTTTGTTGTTTTCTCCTGGTAACTAATAGAGCGTTTGGACACGGAAGCGCTGCTACGTGACGTCAGACTTAACAAGCGAATAGACTAAACAAAAGCAAAGTACGTGGATTTAAACACTTACATGCCATCGTGCTGGATATTTAATGGTGAGAAGAGCAGCAAGCAACATAAGAAAGGGCTTGACTTGTACCAAAGTTTTAGAAATGATTATGTAGCGTGACCCCTCCAGCGAGCTGCAGCTTATTTGAAGTTGGTATTGCATTTTGGTTCATAATACATTATGTTCATAAATTTGATGCGAAGTAGATTTTTTTACAGGATTTTAAGGTTTTAAACTGGCTTTACCATCAAGAAAAGAGGAGCATTTCACATAAAGGCCATCTGTACTTTTCACCATCAAAAGGAAGCAGGAGCATAAACACACTTCTTTTTTTATTGTTTACTCCATGTAGTTCTGAGAGCATGAGGTGCATATTTTGATTTTTTCAAATACTGTACATCAAGGTAAGTGCACAAAGGTCTCTCTCACACCCTCTCTTTCTCTCTCTCTCTCTCTCTCTCTCTCTATCACACGCACACACACACACACACACACACTATAATTTGCTATTATACGCCATATAACTCCATACAAGCCAGAAACTAAGCCTTTTTTGCACAGGCCTATCTAAAGGGTTAATGGTCCCACCTAGTGATTAACTGTAAAAAATAACAAATGTTACCTCTTCCCAACAGGGAAAACCACCAACAATCAAGAATCTCACACAAACACAATAATATGCTGTTATACTCCATATAACTCCATACAAGCCAGAAACTAAGCCTTTTTTTGCACAGGCCTATTTAAAGGGTTAATGGTCCCACCTAGTGATCAACTGTAAAAATATTTTTTTTTTACCTCTTCCCAAAAGTGAAAACCACAAACAATCAAGAATGCATGATTATATGGTGTCATGGCTTTGCAATCAAAAAATGTCGTTATAATGGAAGTCAATGGGGCAAAAACAGCCACCAACAACAAATTAGGGAGAAAAAAATTTAAATCTAATGCTGCACAAAAACTAACAATGCATCAAAGCCAATCTTGTTACTAATCTTTGACATGCCCAAGACTGTGATAAAAGGTAAAAAAAAATCCAGTCCACAATCACTTTTTAGCCTTCCGGGACATCCAGGGAGCTTTGACAACTAGTGCTGTGCTACACAATCCTGATTTTAGTCGTCCTTTCATTGTACAGACTGATGCCTCTGAGAGGGGAGTGGGAGCCGTTCTATTGCAAGCACCACCAGAGAGCCGACAGCCAGTGGCTTACATCAGTCGTAAACTGTTTCCGAGAGAAGTACGTTATTCAACGGTGGAAAAGGAGTGTTTAGCCATAAAGTGGGCATTGGATTCCTTACGATACTATCTATTAGGCCGTGAGTTTATCTTGGAGACTGATCATAAAGCATTGCAGTGGTTGGAGAAAATGAAGGATTCTAATGGAAGGATTACAAGATGGTATCTCGCCATGCAGCCCTTCAGATTCAAGATACAACACGTTTCTGGTAAAGTCAATGCTACTGCTGACTACCTCTTCCGCTCTACTGGCGAGATTCCTGAAGGGGGGGGAAATGTGACGGCCCGAGTGGTGGCCGCACAAGAGTGGTAATGTGGATGCGCACGCACACATACACATACACACACTTGCACACACGCCAACATGCATACATTTACACGAAGGATATACATTTAAGAATAATCTTTATTTAAACTTATTTTGTCATTCATATTCATTTTAGTAGAATGATGGATCATAATTAATCACACAAAACAAACAATCTGGGCTTCTTCGTAAATGGGTCACACTTAGCTTCCTCCCGCCCGAAAACGGGCGAAGCCTTAAAATTGTACTTTACTTTTTCCCAGGATAACCAATCAAATATATTTTTGTTCTATAATGTTTTCTGATTATTATTTAGAATTTTTAGAATTTTTTATGACACTTTGCATTAATTATATAATTTTTATGAGCTATTTTTTCCATTAGAATTAATATATCATTTTTTATTTTATATTTATTAAAAAAAAAAATTAAATAAATGCAGCATTTCACATCAAAATAGAGTGCCAGCCTAAAAAAAAAAATATTCCAGGAGAAGAACTTCATCTAGTGGCTTTAAAAAATAGCCACTTTTGTGTAATGTCCTGTACCAGCCTGTAGGCTGCCTATAGCTTCCTATATATCCTATATAGAAAGGCTTTTTGATTCCTTTTGTTGTTTTAGACATGATTTCTCTATCTTATTCGTTTTTTTTTTAAATTTAGATATACATTTAGATATTCTAAGAGATGATTACTTTATTTTTTTAACAAAAATGTTTAGATAAGTATCAGGTTTTGCATTATGATTACAATCAAACTATAGCATTTGGTTAGAAAGGGAACACAATGCAAACATTTTTGTTACTCAGTATTTGATTATTCAAATAATTGAACAAAATAAGGGATGGTTAGTGATAATTCAAAACACGTTATACAGACATTTAGCAATAAATTGGTATTTTTTATTAATTTTAATTCACTAAGTAATAACTTCAGAAGGGAACAGCAATTATGATCGAACAGAAATAAACATAAATTATAAACATAAAAAACACAAAAATAACAACAGCAAACAATCATTATCAAACTCTAGGTTAAAAAATGAAATGTTATTAATAATATTAATAAACATTACAAACATTTACAAACATTTTAACTATATACATACAAACTGTATTTATTTTATTTATTGTTGAATATGGAATATATATCAGGAACTCATAGGCTAAAATAAAAACAAACAATAATTATCAAACCGTAAATTTAATAAAAAAATAAATATGGTAATAATAATAATGCTACATATTATTTGAAATATATACATACAAATTGTAGCCTAATTGTTTTACTAATTACTGCAGAAGTCACAGATAGTGACAAAGTGCTTCTTGCAGACTGGAAGTTTGCATTTTTTGCAAATAGTGCTGTTGTCACAAGTGAGAGAGAGAGAGTCTCTTTTGTATTTTTTTTAGCATATTCTCAAAATTTGCTGTTGCAGTCTTGCCAGTAAATCTCTCTCTTTCTCTCTCTCTCTCTCTCTCTCTCTCTCTGTGTGTGTGTGTGTGTGTGCATTTGAACAAGTTTTTTTTTTCATTTATTGATTTTATGTGGAATATTCTACAAATTTGCTGTTGCAGTCGCCAGTTTATCTGTGTATGTGTGTGTGTGTTTGTGTGCGTGGGTGTGTGTGTGTGGGGGGGGGGGGTCTTATTTGCACTCTTGATGTTCTAGAGTGTCACCCCTTCATTGCTGTACACTTTTTTTCAGCACAGTTGCTGATCTGTAGCTTGTACCACCAAAAGTTTCCTCTGAGTTTTCCTATTTTTTCGTATTTCCCATTCATTTCCTATGTCGCCCGTTTTCGGGCGGGAGGAAGCTAAGTGTGACTTTTTTTTTTACGACCCTTTAACATATCAGAATCATCTCCTTGATTTTTTTGTGTGTTCATATAGGTAATACAACAAAAGTCACCAAGTTACATCCCCATCCGATGAAGCAAAAAAATTAAACATTTCAAAACGTTCAAGTTTTCGCCCGTTTTCGGGCGAAGAAGCCCAGAGGGTTAATCATTTATTTATTGTTAGGTTTTCACATGTTTACATTTATAGCACATTTTATATACATTGTTACTGATTTGAAGTGCACACAAATTAGTTACGTTGTATGTTACTTATATTTGTTTCTATTTTGAGTTTAAGTTTACCGTTCATGGTTAACTTCAGACATGGTCCGCTGCAGCCGCATCCTGGCGTGACGAAGATTTGAGTCTGGGCAGGAACAGAATTTAAGCATTAATGGTTCCGCCCGAACATACCATTTGCTGGAATTGCCCGGGGGAGGAAGAAACGTTAATGTCGTTATCAATTGCTTTATTTAGTTGTACATTTATGATATTTGATTACATTTTGCTTTCCTTATCTTTATCTGATTTGATTTTGATTTATTTAAGGTTATATGTTGAATGTAAAGTTGGTTTGTTTCCCCTCTTAATTTGTAATGGGCCCATCCTTTCCTTTATAAGCTTTTGCTTTGTTCATTTGAACAGGGGGGTATTCCAGAAAGCAAGGTTAACTTACCATTTGGTAAATCATAACCTCTGGGTTGATTTACCCCAAACCCGCATACCATGAGTATGTCGGTTCCAAAACACCTGAGAAGAGTTAGTTTAATCAACCTCCTACTGGTTACCCAGAGTTAATGCGCGTGCATAAAGGCATTTTCAATGGATCGCCGATTTCACGAGTCAAAATGGAAAATGACAACGAAAAAAAAAGAGCGGCATACTTTACTGAGGCGGAGTTGGAGGTTTTAATGCACGCATACGAAGAATTCAAGCCAATAATAATGAAAAAAAGCAATACGGCTGCATGGGCTAAAGAAAGAGAGTTGGCTTGGCAAAAAATAACGGACAGAGTAAATGCGTGAGTGTATTAAATTGCAAATTTTATATTGCCTCCCCTTTTATTATAGTGCACAATAATTAAACACCCCTTCCGCATCCTTTTGACTGTTAAATCACTACGAAAGCATTTGCTTTTCCTGCCATTCATTTCTTCAGATTAAAATAGTGTATATTGACTAGGAATATATGGTTTCTTATTTAATAAGGTGTAATCCTTCTGGAGCCAGAAGAACTTTGAGCCAAGTCAAAATGAAACACAAAAACATTCTGCAAAAAGGTAATATTTGATTACACAATTACTGAACTATTTATTAAACACGATTTAGTATATTCTTTCTGTCATGTAGCTAATAGAAAGAAGGCTGAAGCCCGTCTAACTGGCGGGGGCCCACCACCACCTCCCCTAACCCCATCTGAGGAGCTGGCTCTGTCCCTTAATAAAGGGCGACCAGTGGTTGCTGGCATTCCAGGGGGCACTTCATCACACACACCATGCACCACAAGTAACATGGTGACATGTAAGTTTGCCACTGTGATTTGTTCTCATTATGACTTAATAAATTACTCTCTGTCACTTATAAAGGCTTTTTGAACATGCTTAACGTTTTTATGCAGGCTTACATTATTTAACTACATATGATGTATAGGCTACTGTGGTCTTAATTATATTGCTTTGATATTTTTTCCTGCATTATTGGTTTCTCTTTGATAATATTGAGAATTGTATGGGTTGTATTTTCTTATAGATACTGACAGAGGGATTGTATTATTGGACCCTACAGAAAGAACACAGTCTGTCACAGCTGTAAGTGTTTTGTTGTCAGGTACCTTTAGTTGCTTTTAGATATTTTTTATGTTTATTTTTGCCAGATAATGTATACTTGCATATTTCCACTTAAGGATGAAGATGACGATGAAGAGACCACATCTGCTGTGACAGAAGTGGACAATGCTGGTAGATCCACTGAGGTATGATGCACACCATTATAATGTATGCCCCCTTTTTACATTAGAGTAACAAACTGTCATTGTCCTTTCACAGTACATACCTGGGGATTTGCCCACAGATGAAGGTCCTTCAACCTCAATGCACAATCTAACCAGAGTAAGAATTTGAGTGCAGTTGTCCATATTTTACTTTTATTGTCTGACAGAATCTCATTCATTAAACTTTTTTTGCCTTCCTAGTTGCCAGCAAAGGAGCTGTATAAGGTCCATCTTCAAAAACAAATAAGAAAAAGTGACATGGAGATGGACCTTATACAGCTTCAAATTAAAAAAGCAAAACTTGAAATTGAATTACTGGAGCATCGCCTTAAGGTGAGAACTTCTGATTAATCTGTTGCATGTTAAAAGTGTTGTGTATATAAAGCATTGTAATAAAAAAACAACAAATTTTATTTCAAGCTTGTTTTGCTTCATTTTATTTCATTTTTACTTTCATTGTTTTGCAGGAAATCAAGAAATGAACTGCAGAGCAGACCAGTGCAAACATTTTAATAAAAGTAATTTTGACACATCCTGTCTCTCAATAGTCTTCCATCTCTGTTGTGTGCAAAACCCTGTCGGTGTTCCTCTGGGCCATCTTCCTCAATCCAAGGAGGGTGGCTCTCTCCTCTTATAGTGGCAATGTTGTGAAGCACAACACAAGCCACTATGATGTCGCATGCCCTCTCTGGACTGACCCGGAGCCCACGCAGACACTGAAACCTAGACTTCAGGATCCCTATGGTCATCTCCACCTTGGCCCGTGTTCGGCTGTGAGCCAGGTTAAAGCGGGTCTGTGGTCCGGGATCAGGTTCAGGGTAGGGTGTCATTAAATAGGGCAGACAAGGGTATCCTCTGTCCCCCAGCAAGTAACCATTGATTGTACTGTCCTGTAATGATTCAAGTGTACAATACAAATATAGTAAAAAAAAAAAAATTATACAGCAAAACATACCCTCCTGAAATGCCTGACATAATGATGACTCGCGTAAAATTCTGGCATCATGCACAGATCCTGGCCATTTTGCCTCCACATTAGTAATGATGTGGGTTGCCTCACATATTACCTATAGTTAGTGGGAAAAAGTAATGAGTTTAATGATTTTAACAAGACAAAAAATTAGGAACACAAAATGAAATTGTTACCTGCACATTGATACTATGAATGGATTTCCTATTAACATAGTCTCCCTCATTTACTGAAGGAGCTTTAATAGGAATGTGTGTGCCATCAATGCACCCAATTACATTTGGAAATCCTGAAATAGAAAGTCATATATGGAAGTTTAAAGTGTGTGTGTGTGCAGGATGAATACATGTATAGATATAAATAGTATGACTACATATTTAATATGCGTCATAGATTTTACTACAAAGGACAAACCTGCCACTCTGTGGAATTCCTCTTTAATAACACGCAGAGGTTTATGGCCAGGGAACTGTACAAATGTGTGTAAGAATCGTTTAAGTGCCTGACATACTGTGCGAACGGCTCTACACACAGTTGCCTTTCCCACATGCTCTGCATCGCCCACATTGTACAAAAAATGCCCTGACGCGAAAAACCGAAGTGATATGCACAGAATGTTCTCTGTTCTAAGCGCAGACCCGCGGTTTGTGACATTTGCAATATGTGGTCTCAAGAGATGTGTTAAATAAATTAACGAATCTTTTGAAAATCGATAACGCTCTTTCAAATAATCATTAGGAAATGAAAATACATCAATTCGCGGTCTTATAACTCTCTCCCGGCGAAAAAAACCTCGTATAATTTGTGCCTCCACGTCCACAGGATCGTCATCAAAAGGGCACGCCATACTCAGTAACCTTCTGAAACAAACTAACCCTGGAACATAACCTGCTACCGAGCAGGTTATCTTCAGAGAGTAAGTCCCTATGGTTACATACATACCCAGAAAGTTACCTCCATTTTTGGAACCGAAAGTTGAGGTTATCCACTAACTTACCCTTAAACTTACCCGGGTATGTCACATAACCTGCTTTCTGGAATACCCCCCAGGTCAGTTTTAGTTTGTTTGTTTGTTTTTTTGTCTAGCTGTTTTGATCTCATTTTCTGTTTGTTTATTTTGTTGTTTGACAGTTATGAGTTTGTAAAGTTAATTTTTTTTCTTGGGTTCAAATAAAGACCCATTTTTTTGCGCAAAGATTGTGTTCCTTGTTCTTGGCTTCTCGGTCCCTCACAAGCCACCAACAACAAATTACGGAGAAAAAAATTAAATCTAATGTTGCACAAAAACTAAAAAAGCATCAAAGCCAATGATGCTACTAATCTTTGACATGCCCAAGAATGTTATAAAAAGTAAAAAAAAAAAAATCCAGCCACAATTACTTTTATATTGAAAATAAGTCATTTTGTGTGTTTTTTTTCCCCCAATCAGTGACATCATTTATGAACTTGGCAATTAAAGAGTTAAAATCTTGGATTTTTAAAAAACATTTGGTAGTTTTGATCAGGACTGAGGTTGATTAACAGATTTATGCAAAAAAAATTTAAAAATAAAATATGAATCTGATACATTTTTACAGCAGTTTAATCGAATGGATGTTTTCATTCCGAACAACTCGAAAGGGTAGTGAATTTGAACAATCCACAAGGGTTTAAAACCCATTCACTTTAACACAACTAAAAAACCCATTATAAAGACATTTCATCCATCTAATAAAATTCTTTCCAAATCCAAATCGTTCTATTAAATCAAATTAATAACTGTGCTTCATTCTATCGAATGCTTTTTCTAAATCCACACTGATTAAATATCCCTTCTCTCCTTTTACTTTGATATACCAGATAATATCTCTTATATTACATACTGTGTCTGAAATATCTCTATTTAAAACACTAAAAGCTTGATTTGTAGTAATAATGTTAGAAATAACCTTCTTCATCCTATTAGCTAAAATCTTATAGTCTGTATTTAACATACTCAGCGGTCTGTAATTCTTCAGCTCTTCTTTATCTCCTTTATTTTTATAGATAATTTTAATCATTCCCTTTTTCATACTTTCACACAACTGTTCCTCCTTAAAAATAACACTATAAATTTCATATAATATCGGGGTTAAAATACTTTTAAAGGCCTTATAAAATTCACTTGATAATCCGTCTAATCCAGGATTTTTGCCACTACTCAACTGAGTAATTGCTTCATCTATTTCCTCTTCTGTTATTTTTTTACTTTTATTTGATTAAATAAAAATTCTTTATCTTCTTCTATAACTCCCTTTTCCTGAAATAAGTTTAAATAAAAATCTTTAACCTCGCTTAGAATTTCATTCTTTTCTTTAACACTATTTCCATTTTTTAACACACTTCTAATGAGTTCTGCCTGTTGCCTTGTTTTTTCTAATTCATAAAAAAACTTTGTACTTCTCTCACCCTCTACTATATTTTTAGTTCTACTTCTTATTATGGCGCCCATACATTTTTCTTTTTCTATTTTTTTTTAGTTTTTCTTCTAATATTACAATTTTCTCCACTTCTGCCTTTCCTTCATCAGCCTTTTCATTTCTTTATCCCATTCTCTTTTAACTTCTCTTTCCTTGGCTCTTTTTGCTCTCTGCACATTCCTTGCATATTTTATTGTAAACAACTTTATTTTTACTTTAAGATTATCCCACCAAACACATATTGCTTCCTCATACAGTAAATTATTTATACTATTTATAATTATATTTTCCACTTCCATTTTATAACAACCATTTTTCAATAGTTCTGTATTAAATAACCCTATTCCACTTCCCCTCTCTACTCCACTCAAACCCATTATTACATATAAGAAGTCATGATCACTCCCACTATATATTTTATAATATATGTTTGATATATATTGTTCAAGTTCCCTATTACTTAATAAAAAAATCGAATCTACTTTGCTTTAAAACTGAGTTCACAACTTGTCTTCGTGAATATTCCCTTTTAGATTTATTTCTATTTCTCCATACTTCAATCAGATTCTGTTGGGACATCATTTTTTCCAACTCATTCCTCCCACTATCAGCTTTATATATCATTTTATCATCAACATCAATTCTTTCTAAAACAGTATTAGAATCTCCAATCAAAAACACATTTTGCCACACACCCATTAAATCACTCAACTCCTTAAAAAATTCAACTCTTTCTTGTCCCTCATTTGGAGCATGAATGTTACATATTATTATTTCTTTTTCTTTACTTTTTAATTGAATAACCAAAACTCTACCCTCATTGTCCTTATATAATACATTTGTTTTGTCAAGCACTTCTCTTTTTATTAAAATTGCAACATCTCTTTTTTTGTTGTGGGTCATTATTGAATAGAATTTCTCCATCCCACATTTTCAAGTCATTAATTTTGTCATCATTCCAACATGTTTCTTGTAAACATAGTATATTGCATATCTTAGTCAAATGAATCAAATTTTCATATTTAGTAACATTTGATAATCCTCTAGCATTAACGGATACAATACAAAATTGACTCATCACTACAAAAAAAGAAAGAATAACCAACAAACAACAAAAACAGCCCAAGACCCTTTCCATCAGTCCAGTCTACTAATAAAACACTTCACTTTTGTTCAGTCTCTCTCCCCTCTTCCTCTCTTAATCCAGTCATTTCTTCCTTTTTTCCCTTTTTTCTTTAGATTCTCTTCTCATTCTGTTTTTCCATCACTTTCTCAATATTAATTTGTGCTGTTGTTTTCAATCTACTTCCCCCACTCTATATGTTTTTCTTCACACTTTCTTTCCCGCCAAAAGTTTTTTCCTAAGTGTCTCTTACCTCATCTTGGCTTGTAATGTCCTTTACTCCATCATCACCTTCTTCTTTGTTTTCCATCTCATTCTGTTCAACTTTACCATCAAATAGTTGTAGTCCCATCGTCATATTTGCTCTTTCTGTCTTTTTTTCTCCGCCCCATTCATCTTTACTTACTCTTTCTTCGCCGCTTTGTATCTCCTTTGTCATGACAATTACTTGCTGTGGTACACTTCCTTCATCATCCTCTTCCACATTCGCTCCATCATTGTGTGAATCCATCTCCATTCCCTCATGTACTTCTTCGTAATTTTCACATATGCACCTCACAGCTTTGGCACTGTGGGGCTTTGCAGTCCCGTGCTTAATGCCCCTGCTCCAGGCATTCTCGTTCATCTTTGCTTACTCTTTCTTCGCTTCTCTGTATATCCTTTGTTATGACATATTCTTGTTGTAGTACACCTCCTTCATCATCCTTTTCCACATTCTCCCCTTCGTTGTGTAAATCTGTCTCCATTTCCTCATGTACTTCTTCATAATTTTCACATCTACACCTTTGTAATGCCTTCCCACAGCTTTGGTACCGCGGGGCTTTGCAGTCCCCTGCATAATGCCCCTGCTCCATGCATTCTCGGCATATAAAATGAGGACAATCCTTCTTTTCGTGATCAACACTTGAACATATTCTGCAAGTTTTCACTTGGTGATCATGAATCACTCTAAAATATTTTATTCCTTCCTCCGTTTCAATCCTTGTATTATATGGAAGGGAAACCATGTCCTTTGGAAATTTTACTTATCACTTATGTAATTTGGCAAATTTAGAAAAGAAACCATCCTTTCTGTTAATTAATATTCCATCCAATATATGTTCAAAGTCTGTTTCTTTCTCCAAAGTGAGTTCATATTCAAAATCAGTTTTTTTTTTCTTAGTCCGTATAATTTGCCAATTCCAGTTTTGTCCTCTACAGCTTTAATTATCATTGTAACAGTTAATTTGTCCGGATTTTTCACATTCATTGTCAGCGTTGTTTCTTTTTTGTACTCTCTCTGGTATCTCATTTTCCCTCTCAACTTATTTATCATTTCATCTTTTTGACTTTCCTCTTGTCTCTTTTCACAATTTTAATAATCCTTTGCTTTACCTTGTAGCTTCTGTTGTTGTTCAGTCCTTCCTTTCAGCATTTCAGCTCCATTCCTCTTCTTTCTCGAGACCACAGTTGCCCATGTTTCCTCTTCTTGATTTTCATTAATTTCTTCAATCATAGTTTAGAATGAATTAGACCCTTCATCTACTTTGTGGGATTTTATCTCCAGTTCTTTTCCCAGTCCTGATCCATTATTCATTATGTCCTTCCTTGTTTGTAGACCTCTTCAATGATATCAAAAACCAAAACCAAAAACTCAACCCCAAACAGTTAAAAAACTGCTTGGGGTTACACCGTGAAAATTACACCAAAAGTGAACTTTATAACTTTTAACTAAGCAAAAATAAATAAATAAATAAAACATTAACAAAAATGGCGGAGAGCCTTTCTCTCCAACTGCAGCCAACTCACTGATTGGAACATACCAACTAGATCGGGCGTGCTCAGGATGGTATGGCCGTAAGCGAGGGCTGCTGCAAAGAGAAGGATATGTAAAGATCAGCCACTCTAATCGGTAGAGCATTTTATAAGAAGGGAAGAAAATGCAAAAGCTTAAAGCAACTGGCTTTCCCAGGCGGTCTAACATCCAGGTATTAACCAGGCCCAAACCTGCTTAGATTCTGTAAGATATTAATTAAAAATCACAACATAAATACATTAACAATACATCTCCACAAATATTTAAACATCTTCCGGTAACAGAACTTAACCAGTTCAAGTTTTTTTACAATGTATGGATTATTTCTTGTAATACATTTTTCAAACATTTCCATATTCTCAAGCATTTTGCAATAGTCATATAAAACTTGTATTTCCTCCATCATGATCTGTTTATATAATAACTTTATCGCTATTTCTTTTTTCTTTTGTTTCATTATATTTCTCCTTCTCCATATTGCAAATCTTGCAAAGCGTTAACGTAAAATTAAGAGCATAGTTATTTTTTGTCCTTCCATTGAAGCCAAATAAAAGCAATGTATCCCATTCTTCCAAAGTAATGTTGTCATTATACAGAAAATCACATACCATCTTTTTTAACATTTCTATAAAATCACTTAACTTTCTGCATTTTAAAAATAAATGTATTACACCTTCCTTTTTCTCCAAACAAACTTTGCACATTTCATCTTGCGCTAACCCAATTTTACTTAAAATCATTTCTTTCATCACACAATTGTGTCTTAATAAAAAAATCTAAATTTTCCAAAACTGGACTTTTAAAATTCAATCTTACATTTTTCCATATATTCGAGGCATCAAAATTCTCAAATAACTTTTCCCAATATTCTATTGCTTTAGGTTTTACAAAAACAGTCTTACTTAAACAGGTATAAAACATCTTAATGACACAATCATTTAAAACAATCTTATCATCCCCTGCTTTTAAAAAAACCTTTGGTTTCTCATTCTCAGTTTCTTTTTCATTATCCTCAATATTTTTAATCCAATGTTCTGGCACTGCTAATTTTAATTTTGTATATTGTTCTTCAATTTTCCCTTTGTTTTCTATATCTTCTCTTTCCTCAAGTGAATCAATTATTGCTTGTGTAGGTAAAAATCCAGGTTTCACTTCATATAAAATGTGTTTTACTTGTCTAAAACCTACTGCGTACCAGTTTTCATAAAACATATGCTTTTTGCTTTTATTATTTTGATTTAAAAATAGGGGTTGCTGTAGGTACTGTTTTCTCCCTTTAATCTCTATGTACACATTATCATAAAACATTTTCCAGCTTCTCAACAATTCTTTATAAAACTCTGGTATATTTTCTATCATGTTATCCTTAAAAGCCATCCATAAAAAAATCATCTCCTATTTGTCCGCATTTATTAATAACATAATTCATGACACTTTTCCATGGAATGTTGTCTTTGTTAAAGAACGTTTTTACAGTTTTAATTCTCATGCTTTTCATTCTCAGCCATGGATCTATTAGTCCTAATCCTCCATCTTCCACCTTTCCAATGATTGTGTTATATGCAATTTTAGATGGCTTACCATCCCAAAGAAACTTTAAATTATAGTTTTATTCTCTTATATACCCACATTGGTAAACTAACGACACTTAAAACATACCACATTTTTGATAAAAAAAGAGAATTCAAGACAAGTACCTTCCCTTTTAGAAACAGTACTCTCTGTTTCCAAAAATTGTATCTTTTTTCCATTTTGTTTACAGTTTCATCCCAATTTATTTCTCTAGTTTTAATTTCATCATATCCAAGTGTAATGCCTAAAATTTTTATATTATTTTTTTGTTCTTTTAACTGCCAATTTCTTTTTGAAATGTCCACTTTTCCTATCTTTATAGATTCAGTTTTTTCCTTATTTACTTTTGCACCCGAACCTCGACAGTATTTATCAATAATTCCCATAGCTTTTTCAGCACTATTAAAATCTTTTAAAATCAGAGTAGTATCGTCTGCATACTGAAACAATTTTTGTTCTATTACATTGTCTTCTATTAAAAAACCTTTTATTTCTTTTTCTCCATTTATTGCTAAACCTAACGGTTCAGCAACTAAAGTATATAATAAAGCTGATAAGGGACATCCTTGTTTTATAGATCTAGATATTCCTATGAAGTCTGTTAAAAAACCATTTATTTTGAAACAACTAAAAATATCTGTATAAAAACATTTCATCCACTTTATAAAATTATTACCAAAACCAAACTGTTGAATTAAATCAAATAAATATTTGTGCTCAACTCTGTCAAATGCCTTTTCTAGATCTATACTGATTAAAAAACCATCACTCTTTTTCTCTTTTATGTACCAAATTAAATCTCTAATGCTTGTTACTGTATCCACTATATCTCTTCCTAATACGCCATATGCTTGATTAGTCGTAATGATGTGGGGAACTACTTTTTTAAGTCTATTCGCTAAAATCTTGGCTAATATTTTATAATCTGTGTTGAGCATACTTAATGGTCTGTAATTTTGCAAATCATCTTTATTTCCTTTCTTTTTATAAATTATTTTAATCATGCCCTTCTTCATACTCTCACTCAATTGTCCATTCTTAAAAATGGCTATGAAAAGATCTTTCAAAATAGGTATTAAAACATCTTTAAAAACCTTATAAAATTCAGATGGTAAACCATCTAAACCAGGACTTTTCCCATTACTTAATTGCATTATAGCTTCATTTATCTCCTCTTCTGTTATATCACTATCACACATTTTTTTATCATCCTCTTTTACTTTAACTTTGATTTGATTTAGCAAAAATACTTCATCCTCCTCATTAACTCCCTTTTTCTTAAATAAAACACCAAAAAAATCCTTCAGCGCTTTTAAAATCCCTTCTTTATCTTTTATCTTTTTACCTTCCATTGAAACATTCTTTATTAAATCAGCTTTTTGTCTAGTCTTTTCTGCATCATAGAAAAACTTTGTACTTCTTTCCCCTTCCACTGTATTCCTTATCTTACTTCTTATTCTAGCACCCACACATTTGTCCTCTTCCACTTTTTTGAGTTTCTCTTCCAATATTACTATTTTCCTAATATCCGTATTTCCTTCAGTTATCTTTTTCATTTCATTTTCCCATTCTTTATTTAGTTCCCTTTCTTTAGCTCTTTTTGCTTTCTGTATTTTCTTAGAACATTCAATAGAAAAACTTTTGATATCTGATTTTATATTGTCCCACCACACACATATTGCTTCATCCTATAAAACATCATCTACACTATTAATAATTAGATTTTCCATTTCCATTTTATACAATTCGTTCTTTAAAAGCTGTGTATTAACCACCCATACACCTGGTCCTCTCTCAACTCCACTAAAATCCATCATTACGTATAAAAAATCATGATCACTCCCGCTATACATTTTATAAAAAACTTTTGAAATAAAATGCTCAAATCTTCTGTCACATAAAATGAAATCTATTCTGCTTTGTTTTAAAATTGTATTGTCTTCTTGAATATTCTCTTTTGACTCTGTTTCTATCTCTCCATACATCTACAAATTTATGTTCAGCCATCATACATTTCAATTCTTTTCTTCCAACATCAGCTCTATACACCATAAAATCTTCAACATCTATTCTTTCTAAAACAGTATTAAAATCTCCTATAACAATGACATTCTTCCATCCATTAATCAAAACACTCAATTCTTTAAAAAAGTAACTCTTTCCATATCTTCATTTGGAGCATGTATATTACATATTGTTATTTCTTCTCCCCTATCCATAATTTTAACAGTTAAAATCCTGCCATTGTTATCTTTAAATAAAACATTCGTTGATTCTACTACTCCCCTTCTAATTAGTATTGCCGAGCCTTTTTTCTTATTTAAGTCATTACTGTACCATATTTCTCCATCCCAACATTTTTTAAAATCATTAACTATTGTTTCATTCCATCCAGTCTCTTGTATACATAAAATATCACTTTGTTTTGTTAAATTCATAATATTTTCAAACTTCCGCTTAGATGACAACCCTCTAACATTAATGGAGACCAAACATAAATTACTCATAATGAAATAAAAGAAAAAACACAAACCAAAACAACCCATCATACATATGTGGTCTCTCTTAATATCTAGGAATTTAGATCTACTTTATCTTCATTTAGCCTTGCTCTGTCTTCTCTTCTTAACTTTTGTTTCTTTAATACTTGTTTAATATTTATTTCCGGTACTCTTAACATTTTACGTCTTCAGTTCATAATGTCCGATATTCTGCTTTCAAGCTCAAGGTTAATTTCATCAGTTTCCTCATCGCTTACCTCCTCTTTATTCCACCCAGCTGCAATTTCACTCGTTGTTGCACATTCCTTTTCTTTCATTTGTCCATCATTAGCAACAGTTTGATGTGTCTCAGTCTCCATTATATGCACTTCAATTTCTTTATCTGCTTTGTCCTCTCTCCTCGTGGAGTCCTCCTTTCCTTGCTTACTTAAATCATCAGAAATCCCATTCACCTCCTGTGTTTCATCTTTCCTTCTATTTCTGCTTGTCTCCTCCATGTGCTCCTGCACCTCTATCTCCATTTCTGCATTGTCCTCATCTTCAGATTCACACGTACACCTCATCCATGTCTTTTCACAGCTTTGGCACCGCGGGGCTTGGCAGTCCCGCGCAAAATGCCCCTGTTCCAGACATTCTCTGCAGGTATATTGAGGACAGTCCTTTTTTTCATGCTCTGTGCTTGCACACATTCTGCAAGTCTTTAGCTGGCCGTCATGAATTACCCTGAAGTATTTTGGTCCCTCCTCTGTGTCAAATCTCACATTGTATGGCAGAGTCACAATGTCCTGTGGGAATTTTACTCTTAAAAACCTTGTTCCATCTGCAACAGTGGTGCCAGGATAATATCTCCTTCTTAATGGGAGAATAGGATTTACTCCCCAATCCACCAGTTTTTGAACGATTTCATCATCTTTTATGTAGTTTGGCAAAAGCAAAAAAGAGACTATTCTTTCAGTTTTACATAGTTTTTTGATCTCACAAAACTGTCCATCAATCAGTAGTCCATCTATTAGCTTATCACAATCCATCTCATTCTCCTTGGTTAGTTCATAGTCAAAATTACTTTATTTCCTCAGCCCATACAGATTTCCAAATCCAGTTTTCTCTTCCACTGCCTTTATTATCATCATCACAGATAGTTTCTCTGGATCATTAACAGTCATTGTTAGCGTTGCTTCTTTTTTGTAGTCTCTTTGATATTTCGATTGGCTTTTTATCTTTTTCATTGTCTCATTTCTTTGAACTGCTTCTCGTCTTCCATCAGTATAATCTCTTGTTTGTTTACCTTGACTTTTATATAGCTCTTCTGTTCCTCTACTCCTTACATCCATTCCATTCTTCTTTCTCCTTGTGGCAACCATTGCCCATGTTTCGTTGTCATCTTTATCCTTTCCGTTGTCCATTTCTTTGTTTCTTTCAGTGTAGTCATTGTCCTCAGTCTCTTGGTCTAATATCCGTTCCGGTTCCATAACTGTTATATCCGTCATTTTGAAAAAATAAAACCCCAGACAGTAAAACTGACTGAGGTTTAAACAAAAAATAAATGTAACTTATAAACTTTAAGTAATTATCAAAAGAAAAAACAATAAAACAAAAATAGGGGAGAGCCTTTCCCTCCCAAACTGCCACCTCACACTTCCTGGATCGTACCAATTTAGGGCGTGCTCAGGTTGGTATGGCCGTAAGCGAGGGCTGCTGCAAAGAGAAGGATATGTAAAGATCAGCCACTCTAATCGGTAGAGCATTTTATAAGAAGGGAAGAAAATGCAAAAGCTTAAAGCAACTGATATTCCCAGGCGGTCTAACATCCAAGTATTAACCAGGCCCAAACCTGATTTAGATTCTGAAATCAGGCATAGACTCTTTTTTTTGTACGATTATTATAAAATTTGTGAAAAAATCCAAAAGTTTACAGCACCTGGAATTCCCAGGCGGTCTCCCTTCCAAGTACTAACCAGGCCCAAACCTGCTTTGCCTCTAAAATCAGGCAGAGACTCTTTTTTTTGGAAGATTATTATATAGTTTGTGAAAAAATCCAAAAGTTTACAGCACCTGCTATTCCCAGGCGGTCTCCCTTCCAAGAACTAACCAGGCCCAAACCTGCTTAGCTTCCGAGATCATACGAGATTTTTTTTTATTATTATTATAAAAAAATTACATTCATTTAATTTGTTTCATACAGTTAAAATCCATGACATTATTATTCATATTTCCCCCATAGCCAGTTTACACCTTTTTCTTTCATTTCCAACATTGGATTCCCTCTTACAATCATTTCTATAAAATCATCCTCTTTGTTTTCCATTAAAAAATAATTCCATAACAGTCTCACAAAGTATTCCATCCTGTTTTTAAAGATTATCCACACATCAACATTTTTCCCATCATATTTCGCCATGTTTCTTCTCAACCATATTACATACTTTGCTATTGTTACACATAAATTAAAGGTATACATATTACAGTCATTATGACCAAATAAAAACATTGTTTCCCACTTCTTTTGGTCCTCCTCATACTTCCCCTCCAAAATTGCTTTTGCAATTTCCGTCATTTTTCTCATAAAATCATCTAACCTTTCACAATAAAAAACAGATGTAACAGTCCTTCCTTTTCTTTCATACACACTTTACACTTTGCATCATTTTGAATTCCTATTTTATGTAATCTCATCTCTGTTAACATAAAATTGTGTCTCAATAAATAATTAAAATTCTCTAAAATTGGTTCCATATATTTCAACCTCACATTTCCCCAAATTTCATTTTCATTTAAGTCATCATATTTTTATTTCCAGTAGTTCAAAGCTACTGGTTTTGTAAAAGCGATAGACCTAAAAACACTATACACATTCCTTACTTTGCATAAATTAAAATGAACGTTTTCCCCATTTAACCTTTTAAAAAATATATCTGGAAATTCATTCTCATCCCCACTCTCATAGTTTTCAATTCTTTCAATCCAGTCCTTTGGTATCGCTTTCTTTAAATTCTCATATTGTCCTTCTAACTTCCTTCTCCACGCCCTTTTGCCCCCTATCTCAATGCATCCACAACTGCCTGTAAAGGTACATAACCCTCTATCACTTCATACAATAGATCTTTTATTTGTCTCAAACCACAATCCCACCATTCTTTATAATACATGACCTTACCGTCCCTTATGATATTCGGATTTAGAAACAATGGTTGTTCTAAAAGCTGGGCCCTTCCTTTAGGTAAAATCAGTACATTTTCTAAAAATTCCCCCCCATTATTCCAAAACCTCGACATAAAAACATGGCAGACCTTTTAACATCCAGCTTTTCATGTTCATCCATAAAACATTACATCCCATATGACATTTTTCCAGGTAATATTCCATGACACTTTTCCAAATTACATCACTTTTGCTCTCTAGAAACTTCTGAAAAACTTTAAAACCAATTCTTTCATTCTTTTGTAGTACACTTGAGGCAATGGGATTACTCCCAACACATACCAGACTTTCGACGGCATTAATGAATTTATAATTAAAACTTTCCCCCTTAGCTTTAAATCTCTAATTTGCCAAAATCTCAGCCTTTTTCCAATTCCATTTAAAACACCTTCCCAATTCAAAATGTCTGCTTTATTAGAATCCATACCCACCCACAACCCCAAAATCTTGATGTGCTGCACTTCCTCCTTGAATTGTATGTGCTGCGGTATTTCCTCTACTCTGCCAATCCTCATGCACACACTTTTCCCCACATTTACTTTAGCTCCCGACCCTTTACAATATCTTTCTAAAATCCCCATTGCCCTATCAATACTTTGGGTGTCTTCTACCAACAAGGTTGTATCATCTGCATACTGATACACTGCTTCTCTTTGGAGATGGTTCTTTATTTGTATTCCTTTGATTTCTCTGTCTGCCTTAATAACCAAACCGAGTGGCTCGGCTACCAGTGAGTAAAGTAAGGCAGACAGTGGGCATCCTTGCCTGATCGACCTTGTTGGTCAAAAACAATCCGTTAAAAAAACATTGCATTTCATGCATGTTAACACATCTGAGTAAAAAATCCAAATCCATGTTCTAAAATTTTCTCCAAAACCAAAAGCCTTAAGAACATCAAATAAAAACTTTTGATCTACCCTGTCAAATGCCTTTTCTAAGTCCAGACTTATTAAAAATCCCCCCTTTCCCTTCTCCTTCATATAACAAATTGTGTCTCTTATACTTTTAACCACATCTACTATATCTCTTCCTTGCACCCCGTATGCCTGTGTCGTTTTTCTTATTTTTGGTAAAACCTTTTTTAATCTGTTTGCTAAGACTTTTGCTAATATTTTAAAATCTGTATTCAACATTGATAAAGGTCTGAATTTTTTTTTAGATCTTTTGGATTACTGCTTTTTTTGTAAATCATTTTTATCATGCCTATTTTCATTTTTTCACTCAAGACCCCCTTCTTGAAAAATTCTTCAAAAACTTATTTTAAAATTGGCACTAACATTTCTCTAAAAGTCGTGTATAAACCAAACACAAAATTGTTGCTTGATTCTTAGTCCATCCTCTAGCTTTTCACACTCCTACTCATTTGATAACGTGATCTCGAATTCTTTGCCTTGTCTTGGTCTCATCTCCAAAATCTTTCCTCCTCCTATATTTTCATTCACTTCTTTGATAATATCCTGCACCGATCCATCTCTCACCTCTGCCAGATCAACAATTACAGTTGCTTCCTTTGAATAAATACTCACTTTCTTAGCCTCGTTGTATCCAAGCCATTGTCCTGTAGTGTTTTCCTTGTCAAAGTCCCTGCGTCTTTCTCCTGCCATTTCCATGTTCATTTCTGTCTAATCAGTCCAATTTTGAAAAAAAAAACAAAACCAAAAAAAAATACTCCTAAAATAAAAAAAACCTCCCCAGACAGCCTAGGCTGCTGGGAAGTGTTTGAACTTAAAAAAAAATCTGAAAAACAGAAAAAAGCTAACTTTAAACAAAAAAAGGGTTTACAAACAAAAAATGGTGAGCCTACTCTCACCCACTACTGCCACCTCACTTCCTACTAGCACTCTAGCGCCCTCAGGATGGTATGGCCGTAAGCGAGGGCTGCTGCAAAGAGAAGGATATGTAAAGATCAGCCACTCTAATCGGTAGAGCATTTTATAAGAAGGGAAGAAAATGAAAAAGCTTAAAGCAACTGGCTTTCCCAGGCGGTCTAACATCCAAGTATTAACCAGGCCCAAACCTGCTTAGATTCTGAGATCGGGCATAGGCTCTTTTTTTTTTTTTTGTACGATTATTATAAAATTTGTGAAAAAATCCAAAAGTTTACAGCACCTGGAATTCCCAGGCGGTCTCCCTTCCAAGTACTAACCAGGCCCAAACCTGCTTTGCCTCTGAAATCGGGCAGAGACTATATGTTTTTTTTATTTTCTTTTAAGATTATTATATAAATTGTGAAAAAAATCCAAAAGTTTTCAGCACCTGGTATTCTCAGGCAGTCTCCCTTCCAAGAACTAACCAGGCCCAAACCTGCTTAGCTTCCGAGATCAGATGAGATCAGGCATAGCCAGGTTGGTTTGGCCGTAAACGAGGGCTGCTGCAAAGAGAAGGATATTTAAAGATCAGCCACTCTAATCGGTAGAGCATTTTATAAGAAGGGAAGAAAATGCAAAAGCTTAAAGCAACTGACTTTCCCAGGCGGTCTAACATCCAAGTATTAACCAGGCCCAAACCTGCTTAGATTCTGAGATCAGGCATAGACTCTTTTTTTTTGTACGATTATTATATAACTTGTGAAAAAATCCAAAAGTTTACAGCACCTGGTATTCCCAGGCAGTCTCCCTTACTAACTCCCTTACTAAGTACTAACTGTTAAGTTTAAGACATTATAAAATGTGTTAATGCACATTATACCACTATGCTGAATTTTTTTTAGTATTTCACATGCCAGTTTATCGAAACTAAAAAGGGATTCTTATTATGAAGTTCCGGGCTGTGGGGGGTTGTTGTTGAACGTGCGTTGTGACGAAGTGTGTCAAAGAGGAATAAATGGAGAACATTGATTGATTCAAAAGTGTTTTATTTCGTATAACATTGGTAGCAGAGGATGGTTAGCAACTACAGAGTACCCCCAACCTTTGATGAAGGAAAACCCTATGAAAGTTGGAAGAATGAAGTCGCGATTTGGACTAGAGTTACAGACCTCGAGAAAAAAAAGCAGGTGCTTGCTGTGGCTTTGGTGCTGTCGGGAAGAGCGAGAGAAACGGCTATGGAAATACCGGTAGACGATCTTAATAAGGACACTGGCTTGAACACTTTACTTATGAAACTCGATGACTTGTTTCTCAAAGAAGAAAAGGACCAAGTTTACGAGGCGTACTCAAGCTTTGATCGGATTGTGAAAGATAGTAGTGATTCCATGACAGACTATATAATTGATTTTGAACAGCGATACTCACGGATGCGTAAATATAAGATGGAGCTTCCCGATGCAGTATTGGCATTCAAACTGCTGGACACTGCGTGCTTGGAAGTGAAAGATCGACAGTTGGAGCTGACAGCATGTACAGATTTGGATTTTGCATCAATGAAGTCAGCACTGAAGAGGATTTTCGGAGGAAAGCCTGCTTCTACAGTGGGGATTAATCAGGAAACAGCATATGTAACAGATCATAGACGGCAAAGGAGCAAGCCATGGTCGCAAAATGTTCAGCAAAAGACACCACTGCCTGGCACTAACCCTCTGGACAGGTATGGACGCAGATCAAAATGTGCTGTTTGTCAAAGCACATTCCACTGGGCCAAAGACTGTCCACATAGAGATGAGCAAGTCAAACTGACTAAAGATTGTTATTATTGATAAAGATTGATATAGAGGAGTGCAACATTACTCTGTATACAAAAGATTCGCCCACTGAAGCAGAAATATTTATGACAGAGTGTTTCGGCTCAGCAATAATAGACACTGCATGCAAACGGACTGTGTGTGGACAGGAATGGATAAATAACTATATCGCTGAACTAAGCCAAAATGACATAAAAGACATGAGGAAGACAGAAACTCACAGTCACAGACCTTTTAAGTTTGGTGATGGAAAAGTTGTCTATTCCAACAGAAAATTGAAAATTCCTGCAAAGATTGGACAAACTAAGTGTCATATTGAAACTGAAGTTGTAAAAGCCAGCATTCTACTACTCCTAAGCAAGGCATCCATGAAAAGAGCAGGGACAGTGCTAGATATGGAAAATGACAGTGCGGTAATGTTAAGTCAACCTGTAAAACTTGACTTTACAAGCTCTGGTCATTACTGTGTAAACATTATGGACAATGAAAAAAAAACATTCAAAGTGATGACTGTGTCTTGGTTGCTATTGAAGATGTCACTCTTGAGGAACAAAAGAATGCGGATGTACAAAGTCAGTGTGCTGAGGAAATACTGACAATTTCAGACAAAATGAGCTTAGCAGAAAAACACAAAATCCTGATGAGGCTTCACAGACAATTTGGTCATGCTTCTGCTGACAGATTGCAGAGACTTCTTACTAGCTCAGGAAATAAAGATGCAGAATGTTGTGTCATTCTGGAGAAAATAGTGAGTGAATGTGGAACGTGTCAAAGATACAGTAAGACCAACCCAAAGCCTGCTGTTGGTCTACCACTAGCTTCTCAGTACAATGAAACTGTTGCAGTAGATCTAAATGAACTTGAACCAGGTGTGTGGTATCTCCACATTATAGACCAGTTCACAAGATTTAGTGCAGGCAGCTCACTGACCACAAAGAAGTCATCTGAAATAGTGAAACACTTTGTCCATATCTGGATAAGTGTCCCTGGTCCACCTCAGAAACTGTTTAGTGACAATGGGGGAGAATTTAATAATGATGAGGTCAGAGACATGGCAGAAAACTTCAATATAGCCCGTGGAGCAATGGTCTTACAGAGCGACAAAATCAAACACTTTCAGAGATCATAATGAAAGTGAAGTCAAGTAACGGCTGTGACTGGGACACTGCATTGGACTGGGCTCTTATGGCAAAGAACACCATGCAAAATGTTCATGGCTACAGTCCTCATCAACTGGTGTTTAGACAGAATCCCAACCTGCCCTCTGTGTTAACCGACAAGCCCCCAGCTTTAGAGGGTACAACGAAAAGTGAGTGGGTGGCAAAACACATCTCTGCTTTACATGCATTAAGAAAGGTGTTTACGGAAGCAGAATGCTCAGAAAGAATACGGAGAGCACTACGTAAACAATTGCGTCATACAGATGAAAAATATGAAATGGGTGACAAAGTGTACTACAAGAGAGTTGACTGTCAAGAGTGGAAACGACCAGGAGTTGTCATTGGCCAGGATGGTGCAGTGGTGTTTGTCAGACATGGAAGAACCTGCATTAGGGTACACTATCTCAGACTAAAAGAAAGTAAACACAGACAGTGGAGATTAACATGTCATTAGGGATGATGCTGAAGTTAACACAAACAACATGCAAAGACAGGAGATAGCAGGAGCTGCTGTCAACAACATGGAGGGAACAGAAACTGTAACTGAAATACAGCAGAGTTCAGTGCAAACTCAGGACACAGGGGCACCCAATATGGGACATAATGTAGCAGCACAACACACAAGTGATTATGTAGTGACACAAAGTGATACAGAGTGGGGAACTGATGTCCATTTAAAAACAGGGCAAGTTCTAAAATACAGAGACAGAGATAGTGGGGCTTTGCACACAGCAAAAGTACTGGGGTGTGCAGGCAAAGCTACTGGCAAATACAAAAACTGGTACAACCTTCTGCTCATTGAACCAACTTATGTTGCAGGCAGTAAAGATTCAGTTGACGTATCATGTCTAGACTGTCTTCAAATGGAACCTGATGTTGCTGATGTTAGTGCCACAACTGTCAGTGAGGATGTACTGGTAACAAAATATCTATCCTTCGACCTAGCCAAACAAGAAGAGATGAGGAGTTGGAGAGACAACAGTGTGTTTGAGGAAGTTCAGGATGAGGGACAAAAGTGCATCTCTACCAGATGGGTGTGCACTCTTAAGGAAACACTAACTGGAATAGTACCTAAAGCGCGATTGGTGGCAAGAGGTTTTGAGGAGTTAAATGTGTTAGAGTTACAAATAGATTCTCCCACATGTGCTTCTGAGTTTCTTCGATTGCTGGTGGCAGTGATTTGTCAAAAACAGTGGACACTTCATTCCATGGATATAAAATCTGCATTTCTGCAGGGGATAGAACTGTCACGTGACATCTACATCAGGGCTCCCCCTGAGGCTATCTGTGAGGGAACATTGTGGAAGCTAAAAAAGTGTGTATATGGTCTGGCAGATGCTTCATTGTACTGGTACAATAAAGTAATAGACATAGTGCTGAAAGCAGGAGGAAAAATGTCCAAGGTTGATCCAGCTGTTTTTTTATTGGCTAGATCAGGACTGCACTGTATCTGGGGTACTTGCCTGTCATGTGGATGACTTCATATGGGGGGGAACACAAAGTTTCTCAACAACCATAATACCACATCTAAGATCTGTTTTCCAAGTTGGTCGTGAGGAACATGATCACTTCTGTTATGTGGGAATAGACTTTGTGACTGTCGACAGAAAAGTACAAATTCACCAGGAAAATTACATTCAGCACATGCAATACATTCATATGGATCCTTCACGGGCTGTGGAACAAGACTCACCTCTCTGTGAGGAGGAAAAGGATCAGCTCAGGTCCAAAATAGGCCAAATTCTCTGGGTGGCAAGGCACAGCAGGCCAGATGTCATATTTGATGCTTGCAATTTGACATCAAACATAAAAAATGCAACTGTGCAGACAATCCATGAAGCAAACCGGATAGTATGCAAACTTAAGTCCAAGAAGATAATTTCTAAATTTCCAACACTTGGGCAGAGACAGTGCCTTTAAGATGATTGTGTTCAGCGATGCTGCGTTTGGAAATCTTTCAGATGGTTACTTTAATGGGAGAAAATGGAAAATTCTCACCCCTTTCTTGGCAATCAAAGAAAGTCAAGAGGATTGTGCGGAGCACACTTGCTGGTGAAACATTGGCAATGTCTGATGGAATTGACAATTCTATTTTTCTGTCCACTCTGTTCTCAGAACTAACTACTGGTGATGATGACCATGCTCTACCAATAATCTGTGTCACTGACAATCATTCGCTTGTTGATGCAATTAAGTCCACAAAGCCAGTCTCTGAGAAAAGACTCTGCCTGGAGATAAGTGGTATCAAAGAACTTGTCCAAACACAGAGAGTTGAGAGAGTACAGTGGTGCAACACAAAAGAACAACTTGCAGACAGCCTTACCAAAAAGGGGGCATCAACTTGTCAGTTACTCAAGGCACTGAGTGAAGGACAATGGAAACTGAATTAAAAAAAGTCTGTCCTTATGTTTGACTGGAGAGTTTGTTGAAATATGTTAGGTCGTATTTTTGTTCTAGAATGTTGTTGTTCAGTATGGCCTGTTAGTTAAATGTTAAATTGAAAGTCAGATTTTTTTTTTTAAAGAGTGGGAGTTTGTTAAGTTTAAGACATTATAAAATGTGTTAATGCACATTATACCTCTATGCTCAAAATTGTTTAGTATTTCACATGCCAGTTTATTATTATGAAGTTCCGGGCTGTGGGGGGTTTGTTGTTGAACGTGGGTTGTGACGAAGTGTGTTGAAGAGGAATAAATGGAGAACATTGATTGATTCAAAAGTGTTTTATTTCGTATAACACTAACCAGGCCCAAACCTGCCTTGCCTCTGAAATCGGGCAGAGACCATTTTTTTTTGTAAGATTATTATATAATTTGTGAAAAAAAATCAAAAGTTTACAGCACCTGGTATTCCCAAACAGTCTCCCTTACAAGTACCCAAACCTGCTTAGCTTCCAAGATCAGACGAGATCAGGCATAGCCTTTTTTTATTTTTTTTTATTTAACTTTCAATTCACAGTTTTTCAATTGCATCATTCCATCCGATTTACTTACATTTCATTACATTTGTATGATTCATTTTTCAATTGATCTACTTAATTTTGCATAATCATACAGCAATAAAAATAAAGAACATAAATAAAATACACACAAATATGTTTACATTTACTTAATTGACATCAGCCATTCTCAACCAGATTATTACTCTACCAATTGAAACATATTTCTTCCCCCACCTTTTCATGTATGAACTTATTCCTAGTCAAAAATAACTCTTTCCCCTCTTTATCTCCATACTTACAAATCGACTCTACATCTCTTTGTATCATTGACTTAACCCCTTTACGTGCAAACATCGCCGACGGCCCCAGTTTATTATTGTTTCACTTTCACAGCACTTTAAACATCCCTCTCTTACTTGATCTGGACAAACTGTGCATCAATTGAAAGTTTAAAGACTCTAGCTTCGATATTTGACCAATATGTGACCAGATTAAGTGTATTATTTGGGATTTAGACGCCTATGTAGGCTATCTATACTTACTCCAGTCCTACAGAGGGAGTCTGTTGCAGGCTAACTTCCTGTACGTAGTTTTCCATTAGGAAGTAGATAAAAGCAGGGTGCAGGGTGGATGAATCATTTTGTTTGACCCGGTCAGCATGCATTAAGTGCGAGCTGAAAAGTTATTTATAGCAGAAGTTTATCTTCGCGTCAGGCCCAGCTTGTTAAAAGCGGGACGAGTAACTGGTTGGCGCATCGCTTTTGTCCTCAATCAAAAGCAGGGACACGGCGAGTCGGAACAACGAGAGCTTTTCATTCATATGGGCGAATTGCTGTCGTAGCTGTAAACAGGAACGGTAAGCTGCTGTTTCTTGACTGCTGCATGTAACGAAGAGTTCAGTAAACAAGATCGTCTTTTAATCGAACTATTTTCCTCGCTCTTAGCTTTTTGGGGATTAAACCGGATGCCGAGGAGTCGGGTGGAACACCAGTAATTAATACAACTAGGAGCGGGGATCCCAAGTGCAAGTTAGTGATTCACTGACGTGATTTTGTAATGATTTAATATATTAATGTGGGACGGACTGTGCCAATTGTTTGCTTCTTTCCTGCTTAAATGTGTTGCACTATTGCTGTGAGTAGAAATAGATTTTATATATTTATTCTGTGTGGTATGTTGTAAGTGACACTTTATACTGTGTGAAACACTATTGTGTAAACCAGGGAAGAATAATAGAGTTAGAAGGAAACTGGTGCAGTTGGTTTTATGCTATGTGTACTTATGGTAGGTTTGTGATTTATTGCAGAAACTGAGTGCTTCGGGGTGTAATTGCTGCTTTCCCCTATTATAAATGTGAGAATTATATTGTACCTCCAAAGTGTATTGTACATTTTGTTTGTTGTTTTCTGTACTTTCCTGAAGGAGTGGTTTACTTTTTTGAATGGTTTGGCAAACAGTATCATAACATTGTGCAACACTTACTCAAGGCTAACCATAGAATAGATTTGGGGTGGTTTCACATGTATTATTCAGTTTGAGCTTGCCGTGTACAGGGTTTCCATATTGGGGGTGCTGTGTTAACTAAGATTGTGGTATTTGATACACTGTGTGATAGTGAGGTTCTGCTGTTGGCCATTTGTGTGCCTATGGACAGTATTGTGTGCCAACCTTCAATATTTTAACTATACCATTTGTGATAATAAAGTAAGATATATATATTTTTTTTGTATACCAGCTTCTGTCTTCCTTTGAATCCTTTAATATACTTGTTAAATAGAACCAGGTAATGCTGATAAAGAAAAGTTTCATAATGTTACATCTGGCATTGTCGGCTTAGGATTCTAAGGCTGGTTGCATAGTTTTTTTGTGTTTTGTTTTTGCTTGTTTGTTTTTTTGTTTTGTTTTATTATCGTATCGTTGTGGTACTTGGAGGTACAAGGTTGTTTTGTTAGGGGGGAAGCGGCAGTTCACCATCTTCAGGGAGAACGTGGTTGGAGACTCAGCAGGAAGTGAGCAAAACTGAGACAATGTCTTCCCCACAAAGCATGACGGAATTACGGTAGCTAATGGACCAAATTCGGCAGCTTCAGGCTGAAAATGAACAATTGAAGGCACAGGGACAGGACAGTAACCGGGATACTGATGCTTCTACTTCTAACAGTCAGTCTCGTATAACACCTGCCTCTGCTGATTCGGAACAGTCTACATCTAGTAATGCATCTGGGTCTGCTTCGAGCCATGCACGTTATGTTTATGTCCCACGAGAGCGCAAATGTTCTAAATTTACTGATAAAATGTCTGTTGACCTAATCACCTTAGATCAATGGGTCACGGAGGTCCGTAGATGCCTCGAGGCTAGGCCTATGCCTAATGCTGAACAAGTGTTGTTTCTGTACGATCATTTGGATGGGGGGGGGGCAAAAGCAGAGGTGGAATTTCATGAGGCTTCAGATAGGGATACAGCTGAAAAGATTTTTAAGATTCTTGTTGAAAATTTCAGTTGTTCTCAGTCTTATGTAGTGGTGCAGTTGTGTTTTTTTCAGCGAAACCAGAAAGAAGGGGAGTCCCTACCTGATTTCTCTCATGTCTTAAAGTCTTTAATGGACGCTGTAATAAAAAAGACACCTGGCAGAATTTTAAATCATGACTACGTGACCAGTTTGCTGAAAATGTAAACGATGACATGTTGAGAAGGGAGCTAAAAAGACGGCTTGCACTAGACCCGGACATGAGTTTTGTTACACTCCGTAGCATAGCTATTAAATGGGTGGAGGAGGGGAAGCAAGGAATGAGGACGAGACCCAGAGCTTTCTCTTTCGATACTTGCGTATCTGTTGGGGGTAGTCGGGGTGTCAAAGTCACCTTTATTTATATAGCGCTTTAAACAAAATACATTGCGTCAAAGCAACTGAACAACATTCATTAGGAAAACAGTGTCAATAATGCAAAAATGATAGTTAAAGGCAGTTCATCATTGAACTCAGTGATGTCATCTCTGTTCAGTTAAATAGTGTCTGTGCATTTATTTGCAATCAAGTCAACAATATTGCTGTAGATGAAGTGACCCCAACTAAGCAAGCCAGAGGCGACAGCGGCAAGGAACCGAAACTCCATCGAAACATGTAATTGCCTTGGTGTAGACTCTAATGCAATATCGGCAACCAACACTGAAATGACAGAGCTAAAGGAATGCCTACGGCGTCAGCAGGCCCAATTAGATGCCATTTTGTCACAATTAAATTCATCTTGTCCACAAGCTAACTCCAGGAGTGTAGGAGGTCAGTCTAAAACATACCGGTTTCATCCTGATGGCAGGCCGTTTTGCAATCGTTGTAGCAGAGCAGGACATATTGCCCAATACTGTCGTATCGAGCCAAACTCTACTAATGTAGCAACCCAGGGGGTGGGGCAGAAGGCTGTAGCTCATAATCAGTTAGTGGAATCACCCGCTCCTCTGCAGCCGCAGGAAAACTAGTGCCCTCTGGTGTGGAGAGTCAAACACCAAGGGGGGCTGAATTAGGCTCTTGTCACTCGGCTTTTGATACCATGCCCCACCTCATAGGTCAGTGTCCAGTAGTTCATGTCTTGATGGGAGGAAAGGCAATTACATGTTTACTGGACACAGGCTCTATGGTTTCCACAATAACAGAAACATTCTTTTGGGAAAATTTTCAATCCTGTGAGGAGTCCCTTAAACCATGTAGTTGGCTCCAATTACGAGCAGCGAATGGGTATGAAATCCCATACTCAGGTTATCTTGAATTAGATGTGACCATATTGGGTAGAACCTCCCCTAACATGGGCATTTTAGTAGTGCGTGATCCAACTGATCCTTTTACTCAACAACAGAAGCGTGTGGTACCTGGTCTATTAGGCATGAATATCATCCAGAGCTGTTATAAAGAATTGTTTGCTGACATAATGTCCACCTCAGCCCAGGTCTCCCCGATGGATAAAGATAGCAGAGTATGGCGACAGGCTTTTACCACATGCCAGTCCATTGAGAAACTCCATAGTAAAGGGTGTTTAGGCAAGGCTAGAGTTCAGAGTTCTGCAGTTTGCATTCCTGCCGGGTCTCTAAAACGTATTCCCATAGTTTGTCCTATCGCTGCTAATCTCTCCCTCCACTTTGTACTGATGGAACCGCCCATAGAAGAGACCCAGTTGCCAGTGGGTATTTTGATCTCTAAGGCGTTACTATCAGTGAAGAACGGGCTGGTAGAAATACCAGTCACTAATGTGAGTTTACAAGAGGTGTGGCTGCAACTGCACACCATCTTGGGTGTACTCTATATTGTTTAGGTTATGTCTTCAGGGTGTTCAGTGAACATAGTGGAAGGGTGTAGTGGGAAACAGGTGGCCGTAGTCCAGTTAGCGGAGATTAAAGCTACTCCCGCAATTGATTTTTCTAACATGTCTTGGCCAACCCTATCTGTAGATCAAGAATATCAAGTAAAAGCACTATTGCAGAAACACAGCGATGTTTTCAGTCAGGGGGAGGGTGATATAGGGTGTACCACTTTGGTAGAGCATCAGATCCACCTCAATGATGATGTCCACATTAGGCAGAGATACCGTCGATTGCCTCCTTCCCAGTACGACCAAGTCAAAGGCCACATCCAGCAGCTGTTGGAGACAGGAATTGTGAAACCTAGTTCTAGTCCCTACTCGTCGCCTATAGTTATCTTGCAAAAGAAATGGGGGGACCTTAGACTCTGTGTGGACTATCGGCTCTTGAATGCAAAGATGAGGAAGGATTCTTATCCGCTCCCCCGTATAGATGAGTCCTTGGATGCACTGACTGGAGCGAAATGGTTCTCAACTTTAGACCTTGCCAGCGGTTACAACCAAGTGCCAGTTGCAGAAGTGGATAAGGCCAAGAAAGCATTTTGTACACCGTTTGGACTCTTTGAGTTTAATCGTATGCCTTTTGGCCTTTGTAACTCACCAAGTACTTTCCAGAGGTTGATGGAGAGAATTTTTGGAGATCAAAGCTTCCAATCACTTCTACTTTACTTAGATGACATAATCATCTTCTCGACCTCTTTTGACGAACACCTGAAGAGCTTGGAGCTTGTTTTTAACCGTCTGCACAGTAACCACCTCAAGTTAAAACGATCTAAATGCCATTTCTTTCAAAGAGAGGTAAAATACCTGGGACATGTCGTTTCTGCCGATGGGGTAGCTACTGATCCGGACAAAGTCAAAGCCGTAGCAGAATGGAAACAGCCGGCCACCACAAAGGAATTAAGATCTTTTCTGGGGTTGGCATCATATTACCGTTATTTTGTTGAAGGTTTTGCAAAGATGCCACACCATTGCATAGACTGGTTGCTCAGGTGGAGTCAGGTGCTAATAGGTCTAGGTCCCGAACGAACATACTGGAAAACGGATGGACCCCAGATTGCCAGCAGAGTTTCCAGACTCTAAAAACCCGCTTAATCAGCGTCCCCGTCTTAGCGTATGCTGATTTCACGAAACCGTTCGTTTTGGAAGTTGATGCAAGTCATGCTGGGCTTGGTGCCGTCCTAGCCCAAGAACAAGATGGACGTAGGAAGCCCATTGCTTTTGCCAGTAGAGGATTACGACCAACCGAGAGGAACATGTCCAACTATAGCTCCCGTAAGCTAGAGCTTCTGGCCCTTAAATGGGCCATAACCAGTAAGTTTAGAGAGTATCTTCTAGGTGCAAAGTTTGTAGTCTTCACCGACAATAATCCATTGAGTTATTTGCAGACGGCTAAGTTAGGGGCTACAAAACATCGGTGGGCTTCAGAGCTAGCCATGTTCGATTTTGAAATCAGATACCGCCCAGGCTCTGCGAACAGAAATGTGGATGCACTTTCCAGGCTGCCAGCCCCTGTTTCCATCTCCACTGTGGCCCCAGGCATAGAGGTCCCCTTAGTCCCTTTGAGTGCTAGTGACCGTAAGACCCAAATCCTGTGCCAAGAGACCAGTGTCTTACCAATTCGACAGAAGGCCGACTTGCAAGCCCTACAGATGGAGGATCCTGCTATTGGTCCATTCATCCAGCTCTGGAAACGAGGAGCAGTTCCAACAAAATCAGAACGGATACTGCTGCCTCCAGAGACTCAGAAACTGCTGAAGCATTGGCTAAGGATTCGGTGTCGGGATGGGGTGTTATACCGCAGCGTCCGGCTGCCAGGGTACAGTAGAGAGACGTTCCAGCTCATCTTGCCGCAGTGCCTAAAACAGGAAGTCTTGAGAGGCCTTCATGATGATCATGGACACCAAGGTATAGAACGTACAACCCACCTCATTAGGGAAAGATGTTTTTGGCCTGGTATGTCTCAAGAGATTGAGAACTACTGTCAAGAGTGCGGCCGTTGTATTGTGGCAAAAGCGGTCCATCCACAAGTGAGAACTTTTCCAGGGAATCTGACCGCGTCCAGACCCCTGGAGGTTGTAGCCATCAATTTCACCACGTTAGAGAAATCAACCGATGATTTCTTTTGGGCAGTACCGAAGAGGAAACTGGACCTGGACATCCTCATGATTGGATGCTGCAACACCAGCATAATCTCAGGGCAATTTACACACATGCACGGGACCGTTTAATGCTCTCAGCAGAGCGTCAAAACCAGCAGGTCACCCCGGCAGCAAACCAGCCACTTGCCCCTGGCACATTAGTTCACAGGAGTAACCAACCTTTGGGCCGCCATGAGATTCAAGACTTTTGGGATGCTACAGTGTATCGAGTACGAGAGGCCTTGGACCAGGATGGGAGAGTGTACAAAATCTGCCCAATGGAAGGGACTGGACCGGAAAGGAACATTCATAGATCAGAGCTTCGAGTGATTCCAACTAAGGCACAGGCAGATATGAACCACTCCACAATACTTCACACAGTACGGGCCAGAGGAGTCTGGAATAAGTCGGTTGCGGTTGGCAGAGGATAGCGATTCGGAGGATGGGATTGTGCTGATGGAACCATTGACTAACATGGAGAATAACAGTGGTGCACCTCCCAAATCCCACCATCTAAACCCACCTAGCCCCCCAGGGCTGATAACACCCGTGCCTGGGGGGACAGAGGACCACACGTGCCTTGATGGCTATGTCAACCCCACCATGGAGGTTGAACAAGGCGTCCCCCCAAACCCGGACATGGTGGTAAGTCGCTCAGTAAGGGCTTACTGCAGGCCAACATAGTAATCCATTCCATCTGCCTAGAAATGTCCATAGCAATGTGGGCCAAACTAACTCAATCGAGGGTAGACGCACAACCCCTACTCCCTTGTTAGTAAGATTTAGACCTTGGGTATAAGTAGAAGGGGGGATATTCTCACAGAGACGGCGAGTTCCCAAAGCTGGGGTGGATGTGACCAGATTAAGTGTTTTATTTGGGATTTAGACGCCTATGTAGGCTATCTATACTTACTCCAGTCCTACAGAGGGAGTCTGTTGCAGGCTAACTTCCTGTAGGTAGTTTTCCAACAGGAAGTAGATAAAAGCAGGGTGCAGGGTGGATGAATCATTTTGTTTGACCCGGTCAGCGTGCATTAAGTGCGAGCTGAAAAGTTATTTATAGCAGAAGTTTATCTTCGCGTCAGGCGCAGCTTGTTAAAAGCGGGACGAGTAACTGGTCGGCGCATCGCTTTTGTCCTCAATCAAAAGCAGGGACGCGGCCGAGTCGGAACAACGAGAGCTTTTCATTCATACGGGCGAATTGCTGTCGTAGCTGTAAACAGGAACGGTAAGCTGCTGTTTCTTGACTGCTGCGTGTAACGCAGAGAGCTCGGTAAACGAGATCGTCTTTTAATCGAACTATTTTCCTCGCACTTAGCTTTTTGGGGATTAAACCGGATGCCGAGGAATCGGGTGGAACACCAGTAATTAATACAACTAGGAGCGGGGATCCCGTGCAAGTGCAAGGTAGTGATTCACTGAAGTGATTTTGTAATGATTTAATATATTAATGTGGGACGGACTGTGCCAATTGTTTGCTTCTTCCCTGCTTAAATGTGTTGCACCATTGCTGTGAGTAGAAATAGATTTTATATATTTATTCTGTGTGGTATGTTGTAAGTGACACTTTATACTGTGTGAAACACTATTGTGTAAACCAGGGAAGAATAATAGAGTTAGAAGGAAACTGGTGCAGTTGGTTTTATGCTATGTGTACTTATGGTAGGTTTGTGATTTATTGCAGAAACTGAGTGCTTCGGGGTGTAATTGCCGCTTTCCCCTATTATAAATGTGAGAATTATATTGTACCTCCAAAGTGTATTGTACATTTTGTTTGTTGTTTTCTGTACTTTCCTGAAGGGGTGGTTTCTTTTTTGAATGGTTTGGCAAACAGTATCATAACATTATGCAACACTTACTCAAGGCTAACCATAGCATAGATTTGGGGTGGTTTCACATATATTATTCAGTTTGAGCTTGCCGTGTACAGGGTTTCCATATTGGGGGTGCTGTGTTAACTAAGATTGTGGTATTTCATACACTGTGTGATAGTGAGGTTCTGCTGTTGGCCATTTGTGTGCCTATAGACAGTATTGTGTGCCAACCTTCAATATTTTAAATTTAACATTTGTGATAATAAAGTAAGATATTATTATTTTTTGTATACCAGCCTCTGTCTTCCTTTGAATCCTTTAATATACCTGTTAAAGGGAACCAGGTAATGCTGATAAAGAAAAGTTTCCTAATGTTACAAATATTTTAATAAAACATTGTTGCAGTGACCGTTATTTAGTAATTTATGTCAGGAGTGCAAAATAATAAATCCGTATTATGCCACATTTTGAATAGAAATTCACCACTCATTCATATTCAGTCACGTCTGCGGCGGTTTATTTGTGTTCACATAGCCTCACTGAAAAGCGACAATAAGGATTTATAGACCAAAGATGCATATCTGCGGAGATATATGGATATATTTACTGATGTTTACTTCATATTTCTTCAGACAGAATCGTCATTTCTATTCATTTTCCACTGATTTACGCGATCTGATGATAAATAGCCTCTCCCAGCGATCTCTGTGTGTGTGTGCAGAGCTAGGGGGATCGTGTGTGTGTGTCAGTCAGACTCCGATTGGTCCTTTTCCTTGTCAATCAAGAGTGTCATAACCGGACACCGCCACATCGTGTCACATGCTTCCTTGTACACTTCCTGGTAGTTATCTGACCAAAACAACACTGAAACACCTCTGTACACACGAAATATCCGAATAATAAACCCGCGATTACGATAGTAAAGCTTGGTATGAGATTTTCTTGAGATCTGGGGCGTTTTTATAAAAAAAATCGAAAATGTACATCTGAAATGCTAACTTGTGCAGCGATGTAAAAGGCTATAAATAGCACATTTTTACAACAGTAAACGACCAAATTTCACCCCTGATCGCTAAAGGAAGTTATTATAAACACTCGATTGGGGTTTAAAGTGAGTTTTGAGTAAAAGTGTACTAATGATTTCATAAATTGTCTGATGTAGCTTGATGCTAACGTTAGCTCTAATGCTACTAATAGCAGGTGCATTTCTTCATAATGCATTTTTGTCACAATAATTCACGTAAGGTCGTAAGAAAATGTTTTGTTGTATTTTTATAGTAAGACTTTTGATAAATAAGGGCTAAATGCATACTGAGATTAAAGCGAGATTGCAGCTTTTTACATATCTTTTACTTTTATTTTTCTCCCTTCGAAATGTGCATAGTTCCTTCTTAGAACTACTGCTAGTCTGGCATGACTCAGAACAAAATTAATTAAACAAATGTCAGCAACAATTTCCCCCATTCCTCCTCGGTCTCAACTTTGACACCCCAGTTTTCTAGTAACAGATTTTTAAGAAAATCTAAAAAATCCACCAACGCTTCACATCTTAAAAAGTAATGTAAAAAACTCTCATGGCCATTACCACACACGTCACAAAAGACATTTACCTCATTATTTATTTTGTTTAACACCACATTTGTGTAAATTCTATCAAAACAGAAAAGAAGCCCATGGTGCTCGTTGTGTCCCCCATGACTGGTAAGATCATCTCAGCCCCTGACGTTTCCGGGTCGAGTACGCTGTGCGCGTTTGTGCTGCCACTTCGTATCCTGGATTGTTTGTACTGTTTGTCTGGTTCGGACCACCTCTGCTGTCTGCAAGACGTTGAGAATACTGTGCGTGTCTGTGCAGCTGTTTCGCGCCTGGTTGGATTACTCCATTTTCCACTGTTTAAACTCTGAACTGAACTGTTGATAAGTCTGCCATCGGGCTGCTGCGAGCTTTCTTCCCTGTTACATCTCTACCACACTCGGCTCCTCAGATGGGTGAGTTACCGCTCTCTCTATCGGTTGCGCCGTTTGTTTACTGCTTACTATCTGGGTGCGTTGCCTCCTATTTAGTCAGCTGTTTTGGTGAAGTGACGTTCAGGTTTGGCTAACGTGGTTTTGCTTGTGGTTGGGCTTTCACTTTCTCAGTATCAACATGCCTTGTGCAAAACATTTTTTTCTTTTTTCCTCTGCCTTATTTTTTGTCTTACATCTGTGATGGATATTGAATATTCTACATCACAACTGAGGGCCTTTAACTGCCGCCCGCTTCTTGATTCGGTGACGTATGAATACTGTCAGAGACTAGGGATTCTCCGTCGCCCAAGATACATACACCCTTCGCGGCGCACACTCTTTTCAATCTGGTTTTTGCCCTTTGCATAGTACTGAAACTGCACTAGTTAAGGTACTGAATGATCTGCTTCTCTCTGGTGATTCTGGTTCTCTGTCTATGCTCCTGCTGCTCGACCTCAGCTCTGCCTTCGATACCGTCTCCCATCAACTACTCATTTTGCGCATTTCGGATGTGGGTATTTCTGGTGCTGCTCTTTCCTGGTTCTCCTCCTATCTCTCTGACAGACTGTTCTACATTTCACTTCAGAATTTTCGCTCACCCACTGTCCCCCTGAAGCAAGGTGTCCCTCAGGGATCCGTTCTTGGGCCATTATTATTTATAATCTATATAATACCTCTTGGTCAGATCCTCCGCCGTCATGGTTTTAATTATCATTTTTACGCTGACGATATTCAATTATATACTACCTGTACATCAACTTTATCTCTAACAACTGACAAAATTTCTGCTTGTGTACATGAAATAAAAGATTGGCTTCATTAAAATTTTCTAAAACTTAACATGGACAAAACTGAGATTATTTTCACTGGACCTTCATCACTCACTAATAAAATTCCTACCAACTTCACCTGTGAGATCGCTGGCTCTCTTATCAAACCATCTAGTACTGTTAAAAATCTTGGTGTAATTTTTGATTCCTCTCTATCTTTCCGCTCTCACATTAATTTCATCAAAGTCAAAGTCACCTTTATTTATATAGCGCTTTAAACAAAATACATTGCGTCAAAGCAACTGAACAACATTCATTAGGAAAACAGTGTCAATAATGCAAAATGATAGTTAAAGGCAGTTCATCATTGGATTCAGTTATGTCATTTCTGTTCAGTTAAATAGTGTCTGTGCATTTATTTGCAATCAAGTCAACGATATCGCTGTAGATGAAGTGTCCCCAACTAAGCAAGCCAGAGGCGACAGCGGCAAGGAACCGAAACTCCATCGGTGACAGAATGGAGAAAAAAACCTTGGGAGAAACCAGGCTCAGTTGGGGAGCCAGTTCTCCTCTGACCAGATGAAACCAGTAGTTCAATTCCAGGCTGCAGCAAAGTCAGATTGTGCAGGAGAATCAGCTGTTTCCTGTGGTCTTGTCCTGGTGCTCCTCTGAGACAAGGTCTTTACAGGGGATCTGTATCTGGGGCTCTAGTTGTCCTGGTCTCCGCTGTCTTTCAGGGATGTAGAGGTCCTTTCTAGGTGCTGATCCACCATCTGGTCTGGATACGTACTGGATCCGGGTGACTGCAGTGACCCTCTGATCTGGACACAGACTGGATCTGGTGGCCACGGTGACCTCGGAACAAGAGAGAAACCGACAAATATTAGCGTAGATGCCATTCTTCTAATGATGTAGCAAGTACATAGGGTGTTATAGGAAGTGTTTCCGGTTCTGGTTTACCTAATTAATGCAGCCTAAAAATCCTTTAACGGATTTGGATATTAAAAGCATATTAGTATGTTATGTGTATGCCAGGTTAAAGAGATGGGTCTTTAATCTAGATTTAAACTGCAAGAGTGTGTCTGCCTCCCGAACAATGTTAGGTAGGTTATTCCAGAGTTTAGGCGCCAAATAGGAAAAGGATCTGCCGCCCGCAGTTGATTTTGATATTCTAGGTATTATCAAATTGCCTGAGTTTTGAGAACGTAGCGGACGTAGAGGATTATAATGTAAAAGGAGCTCATTCAAATACTGAGGTGCTAAACCATTCAGGGCTTTATAAGTAATAAGCAATATTTTAAAATCTATACGATGTTTGATAGGGAGCCAGTGCAGTGTTGACAGGACTGGGCTAATATGGTCATACTTCCTGGTTCTAGTAAGAACTCTTGCTGCTGCATTTTGGACAAGCTGTAGTTTGTTTACTAAGCGTGCAGAACAACCACCCAATAAAGCATTACAATAATCTAACCTTGAGGTCATAAATGCATGGATTAACATTTCTGCATTTGACATTGAGAGCATAGGCCGTAATTTAGATATATTTTTGAGATTGAAAAATGCAGTTTTACAAATGCTAGAAACGTGGCTTTCTGAGGAAAGATTGCGATCAAATAGCACACCTAGGTTCCTAACTGATGACGTAGAATTGACAGAGCAACCATCAAGTATTAGACAGTGTTCTAGGTTATTACAAGCGGAGTTTTTAGGTCCTATAATTAACACCTCTGTTTTTTCAGAATTTAGCAGTAAGAAATTACTCGTCATCCAGTTTTTTATATCGACTATGCAATCCATTAGTTTTTCAAATTGGTGTGTTTCACCGGGCCGCGAAGAAATCTAGAGCAGAGTATCATCAGCATAACAGTGAAAGCTAACACCATGTTTCCTGATGATATCTCCCAAGGGTAACATATAAAGCGTGAAGAGTAGCGGCCCTAGTACTGAGCCTTGAGGTACTCCATACTGCAATTGTTATCGATAGGATACATCTTCACTCACTGCTACGAACTGATGACGGTCATATAAGCACGATTTAAACCATGCTAATGCACTTCCACTGATGCCAACAAAGTGTTCAAGTCTATGCAAAAGAATGTTGTGGTCAATTGTGTCAAACGCAGCACTAAGATCCAATAAAACTAATAGAGAGATACACCCACGATCAGATGATAAGAGCAGATCATTTGTATATAGTTGTTATAGTTCTTAGTTTTTTTTTTTCTTCTGCTGGTTGCTGCCCCATCTACCCAATTCTCACTTACTGTACTTGCACTCTCAATTGCCTAATGTTGTTCTGTCTGCTGTCTTTGTCAACTGCCTTTATTGTTGTTTGTTTATTGTAAAGTGTCCTTGAGCTCTGGAAAGGCGCTATAAAAATAAAACTTATTATTATTATTATGTCTTATCAGAAAGTCATTATTCTCACACTCTACAGTATACTGTTGTATTTTATATTTAAGTTTGACCATATTTTTTTCACATCTAAATCTTCAAATACTTTCTTCCACACCTTTTCTGATGCTGGCTCTTTTATAACATCAACTATTAGTCTCCTGTATATATTCCTAACACTCATATTTTTAAATTTGTTTTTCTCGCCATTATCATCAACCTACATCTCCGGCATACATTTTTCCACGTTAGATACACATTCATGTTCGATCACAATAGTCCACTGCAAAGGTATACTTGATTTAATTTTTCCATATATTTTATTTACTTTCTCTCTGTTCTCCATTCCTTCCAGATCACACACAGTATCATTAATGCAGTTATTTTTGAGAAATCCTGAAATAACTTCATACATAATGTCCTTCACTTGTTTTATACCCCCTTCTATAAATTTACATTCATACAATGTTTTATTTTTATGTTTAATCTTTTCATTGAGAAACTGGTAGATTTTTAATCACCTGTATGTCTTCACACTCATACTCTATTTTGGGAAGGAACTGCCTCCTTGCCTCTAATAATTCCCGATATATTTATGGTATTCATCCTGTCATTGATTGCTTAAAGCCCATATACCATCCATTATACCCTATTCCGACCACGTCATCAATATATTTCCTTAAGAATTCCTTCCACCCATAATCCCATCGCCCTCCCATATATTTTATCACCGTTTTTATTCTCATCGCAGCCCTTTTTATTTCTAGGTCCATCAAGTTTAAGCCTCCCTCCCATCTCTTACCCACCAATGTTTTCTGTGCAATTTTCACACCTTTTCCCTCCCATATAAAATCACATACAATTTTATTCAATTCATTCATCACCCACCCTGGCATTTCCATTACACTCATTACATAAACACAAACTGACAACAGCAGACTATTTACTACTATTACTTTCCCATTTAATTTTAATTTCTTCCCTTTCCATGCTGCACTTACTGTTCTTATTTTATTAATCACCCCAGTCCAGGTCACATCTCTTGCCTCTTTGCTTTCGACCCCTAAATATACCCCTAATACTTTTATATATTTTTCCTCCACTCTTATCCCTACCTCTACTCTCTACCTCCCCTATATACATCAATTCAGATTTATCTACATTTATTTTTGCCCCTGATGCCTTCCCAAACCTCTTCACTATATCTAAAACTCTTTTTACACTGTTTCCTTCCCTCACTCTAATTGTAGTGTCATCCACATATTGGTTTATAGTACACATTCCTCCATATGGCAACTCAATACCAACTACTCTTCTATCCCTCTTGATTAGAGTGGCTAGAGGCTCTACTGAAATTGCATATAATAATGCAGACAAGGGACATCCCTGTATCACTGACCTTCCTATCTTAAACTTAAACCTTGTCTGTTAATACTCCATTTATTTTATGCAATTTTTTCCTTCTCATATAGTCTCCTCACCCACCTTATCATTCTCATTCCAAATCCAAACTTCTCTAATACCGTAAATAAGTATTTGTGTTCTACCCTATCGAATGCTTTATTCCAATCTATCCCTAATACTATTCCTCCCTTCTTATCTCATTTCATTTGCTCAATCACGACTAACATGGTGGTGTTAGCGCAGTGGATAAGACACATGCCTTTGGTGTGAGAGACCCGGGTTCGAATCCACTGTGAGACACCAATGTGTCCCTGAGCAAGACACTTAACCCTTAGTTGCTCCAGAGGCGTGCGACCTCTGACATATATAGCAATTGTAAGTCACTTTGGATAAATGTAAACTTATGTAAATGTAAACTGTCCCTATTGTGTCTGCTATATCCCTGCCTGGTATAATATAACTCTGTGTTGGTTGCACTATACTTCCAATCACTTTTTTTACTCTGTTCGCTAAAACTTTAGTCAGTATTTTATAATCCACATTTAATAGAATGATTGGTCTGTAGTTCTCTATATCCAACCTGATCCCCTTCTTATACACCAAAGCTATCACTCCCTTTACCATTCTATCTTGCACCATCCCTGTTCTTTCCATCTCCTTGAACACTTTAACTAAAATCGGTGCTACCTCTTCTCTATATGTTTTATACCATTCAATACCAATCCCATCACTCCCTGGACTTTTTTCCACTTTTCAACCCCCCTATTGCCTCTTCTACTTCCTTCTCATCTATCTCCCATCACACCATTCTGCATCCATCTTATTTAGAATATTTTCTACGCTTTCTAATACTCCATCTATACTTCTCTCATCTACTAATACTCAATCTACTTCTCCTCTCTTATATAACTCTCCATATAATTCTTGAACTCTCTCCAAAATCTCTACATAATCTTTGGTTGTTTTGCCCTCTATTGTATTTATTTCATTTATATATGTTTTACTTTGTCTCCTTTTCTCTAGCCTTAAAAAATAACCTGTACATTTCTCACCCTCTAATGCATATTTTGCCTTGCTTCGTAAAATAGCTCCTCTGCATTTCTCCCTTTCATATTTTTCTAGTGCCATCTTAACCTCTATATATTTTTCCATACTGTATCCTTCTTCATCTTCAGCCTTAACTAACTCCTCTCTCAATCTTTCTCTAAGCATAATTTCCTCCTCCTTCATCTTTCCTCTTCTCTTCTTACTATATTTTATACTAATAAACTTGATTTGATCCTTTATTTCCTCCCATCTCTCCGCTATTGTACCCTCTAATCCACCGTCTCTTGTATACTCATCTATCTTCTCTTTTTCCCTATTTAATCGATCCTTCATCTGTATCTTATATACTTCATCTTCAATATACCCTGCATTCAATATCCACATCCCTCCTCCTACCTCCTCACTCCCTACCTTGATTCTGAACCTTACACTATTGTGATCACTTAAACTATTTACCTGATGTTTTATCCCGTCTATGTATCTAATTATTTCCTCCTCAACTAACACTAAATCTATTCTACTCTGTTGTAATATACCTTCTCTTAACTGCCTTCTAGTAAATTCTCTTTTTTCCGGATTTTCATACCTCCACACATCTATTAACCTCTTTTCTCTCATTATCTCCATCAACATTCCCCTCGACTTTTCCCATCTAAATTTTACCCCCTTTCCCACATCCAATCTACTACAGTCGTGGCCAAAAGTTTTGAGAATTACATAAATATTGGAAATTGGAAAAGTTGCTGCTTAGGTTTTTATAATAGCAACTTGCATATACTCCAGAATGTTATGAAGAGTGATCAGATGAATTGCATAGTCCTTCTTTGCAATGAAAATGAACTTAATCCCAAAAAAACCTTTCCACTGCATTTCATTGCTGTCATTAAAGGACCTGCTGAGATCATTTCAGTAATCGTCTTGTTAACTCAGGTGAGAATGTTGATGAGCACAAGGCTGGAGATCATTATGTCAGTCTGATTGGGTTAGAATGGCAGACTTGACATGTTAAAATGAGGGTGATGCTTAAAATCATTGTTCTTCCATTGTTAACCATGGTGACCTGCAAAGAAACGCATGCAGCCATCACTGCGTTGCATAAAAATGGCTTCACAGGCAAGGCTATTGTGGCTACTAAGATTGCACCTAAATCAACAATTTATAGGATCATCAAGAACTTCAAAGAAAGAGGTTCAATTCTTGTAAAGAAGACTTCAGGGCATCCAAGAAAGTCCAGCAAGCACCAGGATCATCTCCTAAAGAGGATTGAGCTGCGGGATCGGAGTGCCACCAGTGCAGAGCTTGCTCAGGAATGGCAGCAGGCAGGTGTGAGCGCATCTGCACGCACAGTGAGGCGAAGACTTTTGGAAGATGGCCTGGTGTCAAGAAGGGCAGCAAAGAAGCCACTTCTCTCCAAAAAAACATAAGGGACAGATTGATCTCCTGCATAAAGTATAGTGAATGGACTGCTGAAGACTGGGGCAAAGTCATATTCTCCGATGAAGCCCCTTTCCGATTGTTTGGGGCATCTGGAAAAAGGCTTGTCTGAAGAAGAAAAGGTGAGCGCTACCATCAGTCCTGTGTCATGCCAACAGTAAAGCATCCTGACACCATTCATGTGTGGGGTTGCTTCTCATCCAAGGGAGTGGGCTCACTCACAATTCTGCCCAAAAACACAGCCATGAATAAAGAATGGTACCAAAACACCCTCCAACAGCAACTTCTTCCAACAATCCAACAACAGTTTGGTGAAGAACAATGCATTTTCCAGCACGATGGAGCACCGTGCTATAAGGCAAAAGTGATAACTAAGTGGCTCGGGGACCAGAATGTTGAAATTTTTGAAACTCCCCAGATCTTAATCCCATTGAGAACTTGTGGTCAATCCTCAAGAGGCGGGTGGACAAACAAAAACCCACTAATTCTGACAAACTCCAAGAAGTGATTATGAAAGAATTGGTTGCTATCAGTCCGGATTTGATTGAGAGCATGCCCAGTCGAATTCCAGTCAGAGGTCCTGAAAAAGAAGGGCCAACACTGCAAATACTGACTCTTTGCATAAATGTCATGTAATTGTTGATAAAAGCCTTTGAAACGTATGAAGTGCTTGTAATTATATTTCAGTACATCACAGAAACAACTGAAACAAAGATCTAAAAGCAGTTTAGCAGCAAACTTTTTGAAAACTAATATTTATGTAATTCTCAAAACGTTTGGCCACGACTGTACATTTTATATTGAAATCTTCCACTATAATACATTTCCCCACAATTAATCCTTTTAACCCTCTGGAGTCTAAGGGTATTTTTGGGGCCTGGAGAAGTTTTGTCATGCCCTAACATTTGTGCTTTTTTCAGTTACTTATAAATATCTAAATGGTTAATGTCTAATTTCACTGTAATTAGCACAAACTGAGCTATAATAATATGTGAGCAGCATGTATGTACATGATTGTGTTTTTGAGAAAAAAAATGTTATGCGTGGTTAGAAAAAAACAAAAAATGTTTAAACGCTTGAATAAGGCAAAAAAACACAAAGAACAATGGTTCCCGGGATTTTAGAGAACTGGAGCTTGTAGCCTAGAATTTTTCTTTCTAAATTATGTGAAAATCATCTTGTTTACTCACTTACAGAAAACAATATATTGATTTAAATTTTCTAAGACACTTTTTGTTGGTAAAAGTCGTATGCGAGTAAGCATCAACTATCATGAATATCATTGTGATTTACACCTGAGAAGACAAAGGCCTGCATAATGAGCTGCATAATGAGCCTTTCAGTCATCTGTGCCACTGAGAGGGAAGAGTTACAAGAAAGAATGTGATGACAAAATAAATGTATATAATTTTATGTTTGTAGTTTATTTAGAATATATTTAATTATATTATTGGGGAAGCAGTTAAACAGTTTTGATGCGAGGGTTGATCCAAAATAAGTGGGTTCCTGCGGTCGCCGTTACGAGTCATCCAAAAATATTTTTAATGATATTCGGGTCGCGGTCGGTCGGGTCCTTTGAAATAAAAATGGCAATTAAACCTTTGTCATTTATATAGTACTAGACACATTTTTGAAATACATAGGCCTACACTTTATTGGCTGAATAACTGGTGAAGATGACGCACGAGCTCAGTCTGCACTTAGAGATGGAGGAGGCAAAGAAGACTGCATGGGGAGCAACAGCGCTGTTTTTGGTAAAACATGATTTTGACGACTTCATTAAGTTTTGTTTTATAGAAAACTCTTTTTAAAAGATTTTCGTTTTGTATAAATTGTATCTTAATTTTGATCAATGTTTTATCAATCAGTTGCCCATATTTAATAAATAAGAAGCAAATATATAGCCTAGCGGTCAATGTAATAAGGCGCCGGCACGATCACTTGCATTGCATGTGAACTAAACTCAGCGTATGCCTCACAGATTTGAGAAATATAGGCTATATATTACAGAAAGCTTGAAATGTTTTCTTTTAAACTTCAAACCAAAATAAATGGGCTACTCTCTGATGATGTAATCCATATGAAATGTGAATTTTTCTCTGGCGTTCATGGCGAGTCTGCATTGTCAACTTCATCTTTGCTGCAACACAGAAAAAAACAGTTTATTACTAAACAATTAAATGACTCCTTGCATATTTTCGAACCAGCAGGCCATTCTGGGTTGAGTGAGACCCCACGGAATGAGTGAGCGGATTGGGATATTCAGAAATGCGCTCTCCGCTCACGAGCTCTGATCAGAACAAACCCGAGCCTCAATGTCTGCTGACCTTGCAGAAACATAAAAATAGCCAGACTAGACTATTTTAGTACAAATTATGAGCTTACTGACGATTTTTTTTAATAATTATTGACAAAATTATAATATATTAAGTTGTGTTGTTTTTTTTGCCTAGTTAGTTTTGCCTACGTTCCTATGGCCCAATGACGCTACGATGAGCATTTACTGCTTTTTAAAAATGCGGGTCAGGAAGCGGGTTGGGTACAATATTTTATTAAATTTTTTTTGCGGTCCGAGAGGGGTGCGGGTTAGTTGAAAACGTCGGTCGGGTGCGGGTTATTAATACATTGACCCGTGCATCACTGTTATACACCTCTCTTATACCTTCTACAATATCTTTTTTAAATAATATTGCCACACCTCTTGCATTTTTTGCACCATTATTATAGTATATGTCCCCTCTCCACTCTTCTCTCATCTCCTTTACTTTATCCTCCTCCCAGTTTGTCTCCTGTATAAAGATTATATCACTCCTATAAGTTAATAATAATTTTTTCATCTTGTTTTTATCCCGTAACCCATTTATATTTATTGAAGTTACAGTGGCCATGAGAGTAACCTACAACCCGAATTCCGGAAAAGTTGGGACGTTTTTTAAATTTTAATAAAATGAAAACTAAAGGAATTTCAAATCACATGAGGCAATATTTTATTCACAATAGAACATAGATAACGTAGCAAATGTTTAAACTGAGAAATTTTACACTTTTATGCACTTAATTAGCTCATTTAAAATTTAATGCCTGCTACAGGTCTCAAAAAAGTTGGCACGGGGGCAACAAATGGCTAAAAAAGCAAGCAGTTTTGAAAAGATTCAGCTGGGAGAACATCTAGCGATTAATTAAGTTAATTGATATCAGGTCTGTAACATGATTAGCTATAAAAGCTTTGTCTTAGAGAAGCGGAGTCTCTCAGAAGTAAAGATGGGCAGAGGCTCTCCAATCTGTGAAAGACTGCGTAAAAAAATTGTGGAAAACTTTAAAAACAATGTTCCTCAACGTCAAATTGCAAAGGCTTTGCAAATCTCATCATCTACAGTGCATAACATCATCAAAAGATTCAGAGAAACTGGAGAAATCTCTGTGCGTAAGGGACAAGGCCGGAGACCTTTATTGGATGCCCGTGGTCTTCGGGCTCTCAGACAACACTGCATCACTCATCTGCATGATTGTGTCAATGACATTATTAAATGGGCCCAGGAATACTTTCAGAAACCACTGTCGGTAAACACAATCCGCAGTGCCATCAGCAGATGCCAACTAAAGCTCTATCATATTCAAAAAGGAAGCCATATGTGAACATGGTCCAGAAGCGCCGTCGTGTCCTGTGGGCCAAGGCTCATTTAAAATGGACTATTTCAAAGTGGAATAGTGTTTTATGGTCAGACGAGTCCAAATTTGACATTCTTGTTGGAAATCACGGACGCCGTGTCCTCCGGGCTAAAGAGGAGGGAGACCTTCCAGCATGTTATCAGCGTTCAGTTCAAAAGCCAGCATCTCTGATGGTATATGGGGGTGCATAAGTGCATACGGTATGGGCAGCTTGCATGTTTTGGAAGGCTCTGTGAATGCTGAAAGGTATATAAAGGTTTTAGAGCAACATATGCTTCCCTCCAAACAACGTCTATTTCAGGGAAGGCCTTGTTTATTTCAGCAGGACAATGCAAAACCACATACTGCAGCTATAACAACAGCATGGCTTCGTCGTAGAAGAGTCCGGGTGCTAACCTGGCCTGCCTGCAGTCCAGATCTTTCACCTATAGAGAACATTTGGCGCATCATTAAACGAAAAATACGTCAAAGACGACCACGAACTCTTCAGCAGCTGGAAATCTATATAAGGCAAGAATGGGACCAAATTCCAACAGCAAAACTCCAGCAACTCATAGCCTCAATGCCCAGACGTCTTCTAACTGTTTTGAAAAGAAAAGGAGATGCTACACCATGGTAAACATGCCCCGTCCCAACTATTTTGAGACCTGTAGCAGAAATCAAAATTGAAATGAGCTCATTTTGTGCATAAAATTGTAAACTTTCTCAGTTTAAACATTTGCTATGTTATCTATGTTCTATTGTGAATAAAATATTGGCTCATGTGATTTGAAAGTCTTTTAGTTTTCATTTTATTCAAATTTAAAAAACGTCCCAACTTTTCCGGAATTCGGGTTGTAAAAGAAAAACAAAACAAAACCAGGAACACACGCACAATTCAATCATACATCACATACCCGCTCGTGGTTCTTTTATCTGCTCAACCTGTTCTCCATCCATCTCAGACTTCCTCTTTGCACTCAGTCTTTTAATCTTTGTTTTCAGTCCATCTTTCTTTTCTCGGTCTCCCTTTTCTCCACCTCTGCTTTCTATCACTTTCTGTGCAGTATTTTTCTTTTCCTCTTGTTTACCTCTTTCTTTCACATTACTTTCATCTGTCTCCTCCTCTTCTTCGATCTCTTCCGACTGCTCCATCTCCTCCTCCCCATCATCCGCTTCACTGAAACTTTCAGCTCTGTCTCGCCATTCCATTTTGCTTCTTCTTTCGCTATCTTCTGCTCCGTCTTTCTCTCCACTGCTCACCACATCAGTTGTTTCCTCCTCTTGCTCCTCTGTCAGAACACTGTTCCTCCTTTCACCATATTTTTGACCATCCACTCTCTCTCTCTCTAATACCATCCATTCTTCACAATCTCTTGCATAATGGCCTCCACCATTGCACTTGAAGCACTTTAATTCAGGGCACTCTCTAATTATGTTCCATGGCTTGATACAGAGTCTGCAAACACGTATTTGTCTATCATGGATGACACGAAAATATTCGGTGCCTCTCAGAGTCTCAAACTTTGTGGAGTATGGTAGTGAACATACCTGTTCCATGAAGCGAACTTTTAAGAAACGTGTCCCATCAACTATATCCATTCCAGGCCACACTCGGCGTTTGATTGATGAAAGTGGTCGTACTCCCCACTCCTGTAGCTTGGCAAGTATCTTCTCATCCTCTAAGTACACAGGCAAATTGATAAAGGACACCACCATATCATTATATCCCTGGCATGCACCATCACTCCTTTCACTCTCACTCCATCCATTAGTTTCCTCTTTGCCTCTTCATCCTTCATTGTGAGCTCATAGACCCTTTCACCTCTCACCCTGCAGCCAATCACTTCTCCACACTCCTTCTTTACTCCTTTCAGTAAATCCATCATTGAAATCTTTTCAGTTCCCTCCACCTCTACCTCCACAGTCAGCTCTTTGTTGTACTTCCCTTTTGATTTTCCTTGCACTCCTCTGCTGTTTTCTTCTCCCTCTTCCCACAAATGTCCTGTGACTTTACTTGTCTCCTGTTGCTTTTGGATCACTGCTTGTTTGACTTCACCTCTTCTTTGCTCCTCCTCTTCATTCCTCCCATTGCTACTTTTTCTCATCATGGTTAGTTCTGTTTCTTTAACTGCAGCCATGCTGTGCATCTGCAGCATGCTACAAGGAGAAAGAAGTCAAAAAAGTTCCCCAGACAGCCTAAGCTGTCGGGGGGAATTTATGAAGGTCAACAATGACTATCCAGCAACTAATGTCCCAAGCAAAAACTCAAAACTGAAAACCAGAATATTTAGAAACAGACGGTTAAATTAAACAAACAGGATTGAGCCTTTCTCTCCGTGCTGCAAGCCTATCACTTCCTGTTGACTCTCTAGCGCCCTCAGGTTTGTTTGGCCGTAAGCGAGGGCTGCTGCAAAGAGAAGGATATTTAAAGATCAGCCTCTCTAATCTGTAGAGCATTTTATAAGAAGGGAAGAAAATGCAAAAGCTTAAAGCAACTGGCTTTCCCAGGCGGTCTAACATCCAAGTACTAACCAGGCCCAAATCTGCTTTGCCTCTGAAATCGGGCAGAGACTATTTTTTTGTACTATTATTATATAATTTGTGAAAAAATCCAAAAGTTTACAGCACCTGGAATTCCCAGGAAGTCTCCCTTCCAAGTACTAAACAGGCCCAAACCTGATTTGCCTCTGAAATCGGGCAGAGACTCTTTTTTTTTTTTTTTGTAAGATTATTATATAGTTTGTGAAAAAATCCAAAAGTTTACAGCACCTGGAATTCCCAGGCAGTCTCCCTTTCAAGTACTAAACAGGCCCAAACCTGATTTGCCTCTGAAATTGGGCAGAGACTCTTTTTTTTTTTTTGTAAAATTGTTATATAATTTGTGAAAAAAATCCAAAAGTTTACAGCACCTGGTATTCCCAGGCGGTCTCCCTTCCAAGTACTAACTGTTAAGGGTAAGACATTAAAAAATGTGTTAATGCACATTATACCTCTATGCTGAAAATTGTTTAGTATGTCACATGCCAGTTTATCGAAACTAAAAAGGGACTCTTATTATGAAGTTCCCGGCAGGGGCACCCAATATGGGACAGAATGTAGCAGTACAACACACGAGTGATGATGTAGTGACACAAAGTGATACAGAGTGGGGAACTGATGTCCATTTAAAAACAGGGCAAGTTCTAAAATACAGAGACAGAGATAGTGGGGCTTTGCACACAGCAAAAGTACTAGGGCGTGCAGGCAAAGCTACTGGCAAATACAAAAACTGGTACAACCTTCTGCTCATTGAACCAACTTATGTTGCAGGCAGTAAAGATTCAGTTGACGTATCATGTCTAGACTGTCTTCAAATGGAACCTGATGTTGCTGATGTTAGTGCCACAACTGTCAATGAGGATGTACTGGTAACAAAAGATCTATCCTTCGACCTAGCCAAACAAGAAGAGATGAGGAGTTGGAGAGACAACAGTGTGTTTGAGGAAGTTCAGGATGAGGGACAAAAGTGCATTTCTACCAGATGGGTGTGCACTCTTAAGGAAACACTAACTGGATATAGTACCTAAAGCGCGATTGGTGGCAAGAGCCATCTCATATCCAAGATGGCCGCCACCAGTTGAGTTCTTTTGTTTGTGGGCATGTGCTGAGTTACTCTTCATGTGTTTTTATGTTCCTGGCTTTTGTAATACCTAACCAAGGAAAGTACATTCCTTCCGGGAAACTCATGTTTATTGAGTGTCTTCATATGGTATCGCATGGTGCCTTGTTGTACTTGGATCTGTCTTAGAAGGAGAGGGATTACTGCCACCGGCCTGCTGAAAATTTGATCTGCTGAAGATCCAGGGGAATTTAAAATCTACTCTGTCTTCTGGATGGTCTGGGCTCGGTTTGTTCCCCATACCTGGATGGTAGTGATGTGAAAATAACAATAACTTGGATTTAGCATGCACATGCTCTTCCTGCAAGGATCACGGATGCTGTATGCTGGTTAACACATTGCATCTGTGAAGTGTCTCAGGATGGATTAAACCATAACAAGTTTCACGGATCACCGAAAAGCTTGCGTGTTTATTATTTGTTTTAACTGAATTAAAACAAATGCCTTGGACAAAAAGCAACATTGCGCTGCCTTATTTGTGGATCTGTCCAAGGCATTTGACTCTGTTGACCATGAGTTATTTCTAAATAGATTACGTAATATTGGAATAGGAAACACAGCTATTAATTACACAGCTATTAATTGGTTCAAAAATTATCTTACAGAATGAACGCAATGTGTTTCTATAGATTAATCAAAGTCTTAAATCAGACGTTTTAGAGATTTCCAAGGGTGTTCCTCAAGGTTCGATTTTAGCCCGTTTTATTTTCTATATTTATAAATAATATTGGAAAGGATGTGCAAACTGCTAAACTGCACCTTTACGCAGATGATACTGTGATATATTCAGTTGCCCCTTCATTGAGCCAAGCCATAAATTACCTTCAATTAGCCTTTAAAGATCTCCAAGTCTCACTACATGGCCTTAAGTTAGTGCTAAATACTAAGAAAACCAAATTTATGACGTTTTCAAGGGCTCGTTCCCAATCCCCAGATAATATAACTATTAACACACTAAATGGGGACTTAATTGAAAATGTTACATCATATAAGTATTTAGGTTTTTGGCTGGACAACAAACTTTCTTTTAAAGTTTTTTAAATGTTGAAAAGCTTGTAAAAAAACTGAAAGTAAGACTGGGGTTTTTTTTAGGAATAAGGCTTGTTTTAACCTGTTAGATAGAAAAAAACTTGTGCAGGCTACCTTTTTGACTGTTTTGGACTATGGTGATGTTGTCTACATGCATGCTGCCTCTAGTACTCTCCACTTTTTAGATTCTGTGTATCACAGTGCTCTGCGCTTTATAACTAACTCTGGTTCCCGTACTCATCATTGTACGTTGTATGAACTGATTGGTTGGCCATCACTAAGTCTACGTAGACAACTTCATTTTCATATTTTTCTATACAAGGCCATGTTAGGTAAACTGCCAACATATTTAAGTAATCTTCTTAAGAAGAATTCCAGCAGTTTTCATCTCCGTTCCACCAGGTGGCTCTCTTACCAGGTTCCAAGGGTTTTTACTGAGCTGGGGAGGAAAGCCTTGTCAGGATGGGTGGTGGAGGGATGAACTCAAATGCAGACAGTAGTCACAGCAACACAGTTTATTATACAAAAAAAAACAGGAAAACAAAACCCACGAGGGGGCAAAACAAGGGCTAGACAGACGAAGGAAGACAAAACTAGACTAACACTGCACTTAACTAGACTATGACTAAAACACGATCAAACAATTACTAAGACAAGACTTGACAAACTCACAACTGGTAGCAACAGTAGACAATCTTAAACAACGTGACAATATTTAAACAATGAACCGACAAAGGGACAGAGAAACACACGAGGTTATAAAGGGAGGCTACTAATGAACACAACAGGTGGAACAGGTAAATCAATGAAGACAAAACTAGGGTAACAAGGGGGGCGGGGCAAGGGAACGAGACAACGCAAGCACATGGCCCAAACAAATGGCCATGTGCTTGCACATAAAACATGGGCCTGTCATGATCCTGCCACAAGACTAGAGAAAAATCAGAGACAAGAAGGCAGAATCATGACAGAACCCCTCCCCTAAGGAGCGGCTTCCAGACGCTCCCTAAGGGAACACTAAACACGTGACATGACAGACTGAGACCAGGACACAAACCAACAAAACATGACAAATAGCAATAAAGGCAGACACGAAAACACGACAACAGGGTTGGGATTAAACAACAAAAATAACAAACACGGGAGGGGGGGTGGGGGTACAACAAAGTTCATAGGGGGCAGTCCAGGGTGAACAGGTGGACTGGGGGTCTTGGGTGGACAGGACGATGGCTGATGGCGAGGGGTCCGGGCAGACTTCGATGGGGACACATGAGGAACAGTCTGGGGTGATGTGGTGACAGGGGGGACCGGGGAAATGCACAGGGGTACAGAGGGCGAAGAAACAGGAAACCCGACCGGGGAAACAGCAGGGGACACAACAGGACACATGACTGGGGGTGTAGCAGGTGGCCGAGGAGCGGAGAGAGGAATGGAGCTCACAGAATCTGACTCAGAACCCACGCTCCACATCTCCGCCTTGGAAACAGCGTTGTCAGTAGCGTTGTCTGTAGCAGTCTCTGGAACAGCGCTCACGGCAGCTGACTGGGGTTCGGCGCTCACGGCAGCTGACTGGGGTTCGGCGCTCACGGCAGCTGACTGGGGTTCGGCGCTCACGGCAGCTGACTGGGGTTCGGCGCTCACGGCAGCCGACTGGGGTTCGGCGCTCACGGCAGCCAACTGGGGTACGACGCTCACGATAGCGGGCTCTGGGACAGCACCTGGGAGAGCGCTTGCAGTAGCGGGCTCTGGGACCGGCAGAGATGAAGGGCGAGAGGCTCCCTTTCTCCTCCTCTTCCTCTTAGGTCGCGGTGTGGTAGTCATAGCCGGACTTGTGACCGGTTGGAGAAGCTCAGCGGGATCTGTGACTTGCGTTGGATGGGCAGTCTCAGACAGCGCTGACTCAGCCGAGGATGACTCCGACGAAGAATCCCACGAAGTCCGTCTCCCTCGTTTACCATGAAGATTAACAGGCGTGGGAGGCGCCTCAGGACTCGAGGAGGGATGTGCCTGATCCCCCAGTGTTGCAACGGCCAGGAGACGACCCTCTGGGATCACTGGCAGCTTGGCCGAAGGTGGGGACCTCGAGGGGGAGACCTGCGGCTCCTCCTGGGAGATACTCTCCCATAGTTGGGCATAGTTCCGCAAGATCCACTCACCCTCGGACGAGTAAGGGAGGGTGACCCTCTTCTTGTCAGTAGGGGATGACAGCCAGCACTGCTTGCGGAACTCCAGTTGTCGCTGGAGTTCGGAGGACCCCCTGTCTGCTGAGTTCCTTCTTGGTCGGTTCATTCTGTCAGGATGGGTGGTGGAGGGATGAACTCAAATGCAGACAGTAGTCACAGCAACACAGTTTATTATACAAAAAAAAACAGGAAAACAAAACCCACGAGGGGGCAAAACAAGGGCTAGACAGACGAAGGAAGACAAAACTAGACTAACACTGCACTTAACTAGACTATGACTAAAACACGATCAAACAATTACTAAGACAAGACTTGACAAAATCACAACTGGTAGCAACAGTAGACAATCTTAAACAACGTGACAATATTTAAACAATGAACCGACAAAGGGACAGAGAAACACACGAGGTTATAAAGGGAGGCTACTAATGAACACAACAGGTGGAACAGGTAAATCAATGAAGACAAAACTAGGGTAACAAGGGGGGCGGGGCAAGGGAACGAGACAACGCAAGCACATGGCCCAAACAAATGGCCATGTGCTTGCACATAAAACATGGGCCTGTCATGATCCTGCCACAAGACTAGAGAAAAATCAGAGACAAGAAGGCAGAATAATGACAAGCCTTCTCTTACTTTGCACCATGGTCTTGGAATAATCTGCAAAACTTGCTACATCTAAATGTTTTAGTCCCATTAAATGAATTCAAGACCATGTTAAAATGCCATATAACTCAAAAATGTAACTGCCATATGTGACCTGTTCCTTTTTATGTGATGCTTGTTTGGTTGTTTTGACTATGTTGTATTTGTATTTAAATTGTAACTGGTGTGCCGTCTTGGCCAGGTCTCCCTCGAAAAAGAGATTCTATCTCAAGGGACTTCCTGGTTAAATAAAGGTTAAATAAAAAAAATAAGAGGTTTTGAGGAGTTAAATGTGTTAGTTACAAATAGATTCTCCCACATGTGCTTCTGAGTCTCTTCGATTGCTGGTGGCAGTTATTTGTCAAAAACAGTGGACACTTCATTCCATGGATATAAAATCTGCATTTCTGCAGGGGATAGAACTGTCACGTGACATCTAAATCAGGCCTCCCCCTGAGGCTATCTGTGAGGTAACATTGTGGAAGCTAAAAAAGTGTGTATATGGTCTGGCAGATGCTTCATTGTACTGGTACAACAGAGTAAAAGACATAGTGCTGAAAGCAGGAGGAAAAATGTCCAAGGTTGATCCAGCTGTTTTTTTATTGGCTAGATCAGGACTGCACTGTAACTGGGGTACTTGCCTGTCATGTGGATGACTTCATATGGGGGGGCACACAAAGTTTCTCAACAACCATAATACCACATCTAAGATCTGTTTTCCAAGTTGGTCGTGAGGAACATGATCACTTCTGTTATGTGGGAATAGACTTTGTGACTGTCGACAGAAAAGTACAAATACACCAGGAAAACTACATTCAGCACATGCAATACATTCATATGGATCCTTCACGGGCTGTGGAACAAGACTCACCTCTCTGTGAGGAGGAAAAGGATCAGCTCAGGTCCAAAATAGGCCAAATTCTCTGGGTGGCAAGGCAGAGCACGCCAGATGTCATATTTGATGCTTGCAATTTGACATCAAACATAAAAAATGCAACTGTGCAGACAATCCATGAAGCAAACCGGATAATGTGCAAACTTAAGTCCAAGAAGATTATTTTAAATTTCCAACACTTGGGCAGAGACAGTGCCCTTAAGATTATTGTGTTCAGCGATGCTTCGTTTGGAAATCTTTCAGATGGAGGCACTCAAGGAGGGCACCTGATTACTTTAATGGGAGAAAATGGAAAATTCTCACCCCTTTCTTGGCAATCAAAGAAAGTCAAGAGGATTGTGCGGAGCACACTTGCTGGTGAAACATTGGCAATGTCTGATGGAATTGACAATTCTATTTTTCTGTTGACTCTGTTCTCAGAACTAACTACTGGTGATGATGACCATGCTCTACCAATAATCTGTGTCACTGACAATCATTCGCTTGTTGAAGCAATTAAGTCCACAAAGCCAGTCTCTGAGAAAAGACTCTGCCTGGAGATAAGTGGTATCAAAGAACTTGTCCAAACACAGAGAGTTGAGAGAGTACAGTGGTGCAACACAAAAGAACAACTTGCAGACTGCCTTACCAAAAAGGGGGCATCAACTTGTCAGTTACTCAAGGCACTGAGTGAAGGACAATGGAAACTGAATTAAAACAAAGTCTGTCCTTATGTTTGACTGGAGTGTTTGTTGAAATATGTTAGGTCGTATTTTTGTTCTAGAATGTTGTTGTTCAGTATGGCCTGTTAGTATGTTAAATTGAAAGTTAGATATTTTTTTTTAAAGAGTGGGAGTTTAAGTTTAAGACATTATAAAATGTGTTAATGCACATTATACCTCTATGCTGAAAATTGTTTAGTATTTCACATGCCAGTTTATCGAAACTAAAAAGGGACTCTTATTATGAAGTTCCGGGCTGTGGGGGGCTTGTTGTTGAACGTGCGTTGTGACGAAGTGTGTTGAAGAGGAATAAATGGAGAACATTGATTGATTCAAAAGTGTTTTATTTCGTATAACACTAACCAGGCCCAAACCTGCTTTGCTTCTGAAATCGGGCAGAGACTTTTTTTTTTTTTTTTTGAAAGATTATTAAATAAATTGTGAAAAAATCCAAACATTTTCAGCACCTGGTATTCCCAGGCGGTCTCCTTCCAAGTACTAACCAGGCCCAAACCTGCTTTGCCTCTGAAATTGGGCAGAGACTTTTTTTTTTTTTTTGGTAAGATTATTATATAATTTGTGAAAAAAATCAAAAGGCTTACAGCACCTGGTATTCCCAGGCAGTCTCCCATCCAAGAACTAAAGAGGCCCAAACCTGCTTAGCTTCAGAGATCAGGCGAGATTTTTTTTTTTAATTAAGAAATTTCAATTAATAAAATACAATAGATTAAACACAATCGATATAAAATACAGAAAATTGTCTTTACACATATCTACATTACACATCTTTCCTTTACATAGATAATTTAAAAAACTCTTTCACTCTCTGGAAATTTCCACATTAAATCATTTAAAACACAACAAACTTTTGGGGTAAAAACATCATAAAAAGAGTCTAACATATTTACACCTTTAAAGTACACATACAGTCTTTCAATATATAATTCAGTTTTTCTTTTAAACATCCTCCAAACATCCAACACAATTTTTTTCCCTTTTTAGCCACTGTTCTTCTGTCCCATATTGCACTTTTCATTAGCATTACACACAGATTAATGAAACTTTTGTTTTGACACTTTTTTTCCCAACCAAACATCACAACTCTGTTCCATTCCATTACATTTTCATCCCACTCCTCCGTCACATCTTTAATTAAACATTTACATTTCCTCAAAAATTCCTCTAGCTCTCTACAATGTAAAAACATATGTAAAATCCCCTCTTCCTCTTCCTGGCACACTTTACACAGAGCATTTTCTTCCATTCCTATTTTATTTAAAATAACATCAGTAAAAACCACTGTATGCCTTATAAAATACTTCAAACATTCCAATTTTGTTTCCACACATTTCCCAGTCATGTTTCTCCATATACACTCTTTTTTTAAATCTTTGAATTTCTGCACCCAGTAACCATTTGTAATCGGCTCTTTAAATACATCATCTCTAAAAGCACAATAAATCATTTTCAGAGTACATTCCTTAAAATCATACAGTTTTTCCCCTAATTTCACATGAATACATTTCTCTTTTGGCTCTCCTTCCATACTTTCTATTCTTTTAATCCACTCTTTAAGTATTGCATTTTTAATGATTTCATATTTATTTTTTATTTCTTGTTCAATGTAATCCTCTTTTGCCTCCTCCATTGCATCTACAATAAATTGTGTTGGTAAAAACCCTTCTTTAAATTCATACAAAACATCTCTCACTCGTTATACCCAATTCAATCCATTTCTTTAAAAAAATTCCTTTGTCTTGTTTTAAAATGTTTTTGTTTAAAAACAGAGGTTGATTTAACCCTTGTGGATTGTTCAAATTCACTACCCTTTCGAGTTGTTCGGGATGAAAATATCAACTCAATTAAACTGCTGTAAAAATGTATCAGATTCATTTTTTTTTTTTAATTGTTTTGCATAAATCTGTTATTCAACCTCAGTCCTGATCAAAACTACCAAATGTTTTTAAAAAATCCAAGATTTTAACTCTTTAATTGCCAAGTTCATAAATGATGTCACTGATTTGGGGGAAAAAACACACAAAATGACTTATTTTTTTTTTTACTTTTTATAACAGTCTTGGGCATGTCAAAGATTAGTAGCAACATTGGCTTTGATGCATTTTTAGTTTTTGTGCAACATTAGATTTATTTTTTTCTCCCTAATTTGTTGTTGGTGGCTGTTTTTGCCCCATTGACTTCCATTATAACGACATTTTTTGATTGCAAAGCCATGACACCATGCATTCTTGATTGTTTGTGGTTTTCCCTTTTGGGAAAAGGTAAAATTTGTTAATTTTACAGTTGATCACTAGGTGGGACCATTAACCCTTTAAATAGGCCTGTGCAAAAAAAAAGGCTTAGTTTCTGGCTTGTATATGGAGTTATATGGAGTATAACAGCAAATTATAGTGTTTGTGTGTGAGATTCTTGATTGTTGGTGGTTTTCCCTGTTGGGAAGAGGTAACATTTGTTATTTTTACAGTTGATCACTAGGTGGGACCATTAACCATTTAGATAGGCCTGTGCAAAAAAAGCTTAATTTCTGACTTGTATGTGAAGCTATATGGAGTATAACAGCATATTATATTGAGTGTGTATGTGTGTGTGTGTGTGTGTGTGAGAAAGAGAGAGAGAGTGTGTGTGAGAGAGACCTTTGCGCACTTACCTTAATGTATTTCAGAAAATCACAATGTACACCTCAGCTCTTAGAACTACATGGAGTAAACAAAAGTGTATTTAAGCACCTGCTGCCTTTTAATGGTGGTGAAAGTATTCGGTTGTTAAGTGATGACGTAAGAAGCGCTGTTTCCGGGTCCAGGCCTCAACTCGCTTCACTTGAGAATATGACCTCATCAGCCGTTTATGAGCACTGTTTATTCATATTGATAATTTAAGTTAAACGCTTTCAAACTTACGATATACACTACAGTCTCCGTGCTCACAGCGTCCCAAACACAAATAATTTTTATATTTTTTTTTTATACAACCCGAATTCCGGAAAAGTTGGGACGTTTTTTAAATTTTAATAAAATGAAAACAAAAAGACTTTCAAATCACATGAGCCAATATTTTATTCACAATAGAACATAGATAACATAGCAAATGTTTAAACTGAGAAAGTTTACAATTTTATGCACAAAATGAGCTCATTTCAATTTTGATTTCTGCTACAGGTCTCAAAATAGTTGGGACGGGGCATGTTTACCATGGTGTAGCATCTCCTTTTCTTTTCAAAACAGTTAGAAGACGTCTGGGCATTGAGGCTATGAGTTGCTGGAGTTTTGCTGTTGAAATTTGGTCCCATTCTTGCCTTATATAGATTTCCAGCTGCTGAAGAGTTCGTGGTCGTCTTTCACGTATTTTTCGTTTAATGATGCACCAAATGTTCTCTATAGGTGAAAGATCTGGACTGCAGGCAGGCCAGGTTAGCACCCGGACTCTTCTACGACGAAGCCATGCTGTTGTTATAGCTGCAGTATGTGGTTTTGCATTGTCCTGCTGAAATAAACAAGGCCTTCCCTGAAATTGATGTTGTTTGGAGGGAAGCATATGTTGCTCTAAAACCTTTATATACCTTTCAGCATTCACAGAGCCTTCCAAAACATGCAAGCTGCCCATACCGTATGCACTTATGCACCCCCATACCATCAGAGATGCTGGCTTTTGAACTGAACGCTGATAACATGCTGGAAGGTCTCCCTCCTCTTTAGCCCGGAGGACACGGCGTCCGTGATTTCCAACAAGAATGTCAAATTTGGACTCGTCTGACCATAAAACACTATTCCACTTTGAAATAGTCCATTTTAAATGAGCCTTGGCCCACAGGACACGACGGCGCTTCTGGACCATGTTCACATATGGCTTCCTTTTTGAATATGATAGAGCTTTAGTTGGCATCTGCTGATGGCACGGCGGATTGTGTTTACCGACAGTGGTTTCTGAAAGTATTCCTGGGCCCATTTAGTAATGTCATTGACACAATCATGCCGATGAGTGATGCAGTGTTGTTTGAGAGCCCGAAGACCACGGGCATCCAATAAAGGTCTCCGGCCTTTTTTGAAGACCTGTAGCAGGCATTAAATTTTAAATGAGCTAATTAAGTGGATAAAAGTGTAAAATTTCTCAGTTTAAACATTTGCTACGTTATCTATGTTCTATTGTGAATAAAATATTGGCTCATGTGATTTGAAATTCCTTTAGTTTTCATTTTATTAAAATTTAAAAAACGTCCCAACTTTTCCGGAATTCGGGTTGTATTTATATTTTCATTGTCTGGTACTTCGGTATGGAGTTAAAGGTTAATATTATAACTTTTTCACTAGTATTCTATCACATTGTGAGTTTATATTATCACCTTTTGTTGTTTTCTCGTGGTAACTGATAGAGCGTTTGGACACGGAAGCGCTGCTACGTGACGTCAGACTTAACAAGCAAATAGACTAAACAAAAGCAAAGTACATGGATTTAAACATTTGCATGCCATCGTGCTGGATATTTAATGGTGAGAAGAGCAGCAAGCAACACGAGAAAGGGCTTGACTTGTACCAAAGTTTTAGAAATGATTATGTAGCGTGACCCCTCCAGCGAGCTGCAGCTTATTTGAAGTTGGTATTGCATTTTGGTTCATAATACATTATGTTCATAAATTTTATGCAAACTGGCTTTACCATCAAGAAAAGAGGAGCATTTCACTTATAGGCCATCTGTACTTTTCACCATCAAAAGGAAGCAGGTGCATAAACACACTTCTTTTTTTATTGTTTACTCCATGTAGTTCTGAGAGCATGAGGTGCATATTTAGATTTTTTCAAATACTGTACATCAAGGTAAGTGCACAAAGGTCTCTCTCACACCCTCTCTTTCTCTCTCTCTCTCTCTCTCTCTCTATCACACACACACACTATAATTTGCTATTATACTCCATATAACTCCATACAAGCCAGAAACTATGCCTTTTTTGCACAGGCCTATCTAAAGGGGTTAATGGTCCCACCTAGTGATCAACTGTAAAAAATAACAAATGTTACCTCTTCCCAACAGGGAAAACCACCAACAATCAAGAATCTCACACACACACAAACACTATAATTTGCTGTTATACTCCATATAACTCCATATACAAGCCAGAAACCAAGCCTTTTTTTTTGCACAGGCCTATTTAAAGGGTTAATGGTCCCACCTAGTGATCAACTGTAAAAATAATTTTTTTTACCTCTTCCCAAAAGTGAAAACCACAAACAATCAAGAATGCATGATTACATGGTGTCATGGCTTTGCAATCCAAAAATGTTGTATAATGGAAGTCAATGGGGCAAAAACAGCCACCAACAACAAATTAGGGAGAAAAAAATTAAATCTACATTTGCTACGTTATCTATGTTCTATTGTGAATAAAATATTGGCTCATGTGATTTGAAATTCCTTTAGTTTTCATTTTATTAAAATTTAAAAAAGGTCCCAAATTTTACGGAATTCGGGTTGTATTTATATTTTCATTGTCTGGCTATCTGGTACTTCGGTATGGAGTTAAAGGTTAATATTATAACTTTTTCGCTAGTATTCTATCACATTGTGAGTTTATATTAGCACCTTTTGTTGTTTTCTCGTGGTAACTGAGAGATCAACTGTAAAAATAAATTTTTTTACCTCTTCCCAAAAGTGAAAACCACAAACAATCAAGAATGCATGATTACATGGTGTCATGGCTTTGCAATCCAAAAATGTCGTTATAATGGAAGTCAATGGGGCAAAAACAGCCACCAACAACAAATTAGGGAGAAAAAAATTAAATCTGCACAAAAACTAACAATGCATCAAAGCCAATCTTGTTACTAATCTTTGACATGCCCAAGACTGTGATAAAAGGTAAAAAAAAAATCCAGTCCACAATCACTTTTTATATTGAAAATATGTAATTTTGTGTGTTTTTTTTCCCCAAATCAGTGACATCATTTATGAACTTGGTAATTAAAAAGTTAAAATCTTGGATTTTTTTTTTAATTTGGCAGTTTTGATCAGGACTGAGGTTGATTAATAGATTTATGCAAAACAAATTGAAAAAAATATTTATCTGATACATTTTTAAAGCAGTTTAATTTAGTGGATGTTTTCATCCACGAACATCCCGAAAGGGTAGTGAATTTGCCCACAGTGTACCGTTGAGTTTTTGGTAGCACTTTATTTTACAGTCCTGTTCCTCATGTACATACTATGTACTTATTATAGTAATTTCAATAACTATGTAATAACTAGGTACTAACCCTGAACCTACCCCTAAACCTAACCCTACCCCATGTAGTTACCTTGTATTACCAGAACTTTCTTAGATAAATACACTGTAAGTACACTATAAGTACATGTTAGTACACGTACTGTAAAATAAAGTGCAACCGAGTTTTTTTTCCCAAAATATGGGTCAAAATAAGATTTGTCACCAAAAATCATTCCATTAACTCAAACACAGAGAAAGTTGTGGCAGTTGTGGCCAAAATAAGACTCAACTTTACCCCCTAGTGGACGAAAATGTCCCCAACAACGCACAAGGGTTAAAATGTTTTCTCTCCCATGTGGGTCATACTCAACTTTATCTAAAGATTTTCCCCAGGCACTAAAAATTTCTCCATAAAACTCTGGTAATCTTTCTGTCATCCAATTCTTCATTTTCATCCATAAAATTCCATCCCCCATGTTAAAATCCCCACATTTGTTTAAAAAATATTCCATTGTCTTTTTCCATGCTGTTTTGTGATCCTCATCTAGATATTTTTTTACTATTTTAATTCTTAAGCTATTTTTTCTCTGTTCCACATCAATTAATCCCATCCCTTCCTTCCCCGCTTCTCCTATTAATGTACTATATGCACTTTTTTTTACTATAGGTTTACTATTCCATAAAAAATCTAAAAAAACATTTTTTCAACCTTTTTTCCACCCACATTGGCATAGCAGTCACATATAAAACATACCACAACTTTGACACCTTTAACACATTTAAAATTAAAACCTTCCCTTTTAAACTTAATGTCCTCAATTTACCAAAATTCTTCTTTCTTCTTTCAATTCCTCCTACTATTTCTTCCCACATTTTTTCTTTAACATTCCTTTCGTCTTTTCCCATTAGAACGCCTAAATTCCTTATTTCTTTTGTTTCTTTAAAATGAAAATAATCTGTTAAAACAGTCACTCCTCCAAATCTCATATATATTGATTTTTCTTCATTTATCTTGCCTCCTGATCCCCTACAAAACATCTGTACTACTTCCATTACTTTATTAACACTTTCTATATCTTTAACTATTATTGTTGTATCATCCGCATTTTGAAATATTTTTTTCATTTCCCCCACTTCCTTCAATGTTTATCCCTCTTATGTCTTCATCTATTTTTATAGCTAATCCTAATGGTTCTGCAACTAAAAAATATAAAAGCGCTGATAATGGACATCCTTGTGTTACGCCCATGGCTCAAAAGGACGCAACAAAGACGGGGACACACGCTGAAGTGCCAAAACATATACGAAATTTATTAACAAAAGAGAACTATACAGAAAATAAATAAAGTAACATGAAACTGTCAGGAATCCGTGGTGTAAAGTTAGTGAATGCATGAAGTGTAATGGGCTGTAGTAATGTTGGATGCAATGCAAAGCATAAACAGAAAGCAAACAAACAAAGTCCAAAATGCAGCCGCGCCCCTCCTTCCAGTCATTTGTCATAAGGCCCTTTTTAAAGGAAGAGACCGGAAAGCAATAGCAGGTGTCCTCGATAAGAACGCCCACCAATAACTCCTTTGGAAGGCGGCACATTTCTATTGCACCACAGGGATGACGCACATGAGTCGTCACACCCCACCCCTTAAGACAGGGGTCTATCAAAGAAACCCTGTAACATACAAAAAAAAATTAGCAACAATATAAACGCACTTTAATTACCCAGAGGAGCACGCGACAGGGCATCAGCAACAACATTTTCAGATCCTCTGACGTGTCGAATATCCAGAGAGTAAGCCTGTAAAAACAGAGACCAACGAATAAGCCTTTGATTCGGTCAATGGAATGAATTCAGGAACGTCAATGGGTTGTGATCCGTAAAGACCACAACGGGTTGACCCAAACCAACGTAAACCTCAAAATGTTGCAACGCCCAAATCAGAGCCAGAGCTTCCTTTTCCACTACGGAATAATTCAACTGATAGGAATTAAACTTGCGAGAAAAAAAACTGACAGGGTGGATCACACCTTCCTCATCGCCCTGTTGAAGGACAGCCCCTGCACCAACCTGGCTTGCATCCACCTGTAACGAAAAAGGCCTCTCGAAACAAGGGGCAGCCAGGACAGTGGAAGAACACAATAAAGACTTCACATTGTCAAAAGCCAATGCACAATTCGACGACCAAACAAATTTTGCCTTAGCCTTTTGAAGATCAGTGAGTGGTGCGACAACGGAAGAAAAATTGCGGCAAAAGGAACGATAATAACCTACTAACCCTAAAAAGCGCATCAGCTCTTTTTTTGTAGTAGGAACAGGATAGTCACAAATAGCCTGAACTTTAGCACTTAATGGACGTACCTCCCCGTTACCCACAACTTTGCCAAGATAAGTTATAGTAGCCTGAGAAAAGCTACATTTTGCAAGGTTCACTGTCAACTTGGCGGCTGACAAACGCCGTAAGACAGCGCCCAAGCGTACTAAATGTGAATCCCAACTGTTGCTAAACACTACAAGGTCATCTAAATACACCGCACACCCTTCAAGGCCCGAAACTACTCGATTCATCAGCCGTTGAAAGGTGGCAGGTGCATTTCGTAGCCCAAAGCTCATCACCCAGTATGAGTAGAGGCCTGATGGAATAACAAATGAAGAAATTTCCTGAGCTCTTTGACTCAAAGGCACCTGCCAGTATCCTCTCAGCAGGTCAAGCTTTGTTACAAATTTAGCAGAACCAACTTGATCAATACAATCATCCATTCGTGGGAGTGGGAAACAATCCGGCCTTGTCACACTATTAAGTTTACGAAAGTCGGTGCAAAATCTTACCGCACCATCAGACTTTGCAACCAGCAAGCAAGGCGATGCCCAGTCTGAACTTGAAGGAACTGCGATATCATTTTCCAGCATATATTTGATTTCTGCTTCCATTAGCTTTCGTTTCTCTGGTGACACTCGATAATAACGTTGTTTTATAGGTGATGCGTTACCCACATCAATGTCGTGTTCAGCCCAGTCAGTACGCGTTGGCGTGTCCCCAAACAATTCTGGAAAACTCTGTAACAAAGAAATCAAATCTACAGACTGTAACGGTGACAAGTGAACCAGAGTAGCATCAAGTTTTTCCAAAGATTCAGTATTGTTTAATCGCCCATGTAAAATACTATCATCAGGTTCATAACCCTCTTTCTCCCCTAAACAAAAGTTTGAAACATCAGATGTCGCAAGTAGAACTGAATGAACGGATCCTTCATTATTTGACTTAAAACTCTCATAGTACGGTTTTAACAGATTTAAATGATATAAGTGAGTAGACTTCCTCCGATGTGGAGTTGCCACTATGTAATTTTCATCGCTCAGTCTACGCTTCACCACAAACGGCCCCTCAAATTTCGCTTCAAAAGGAGAAGACGGCAATAGACGTGACACAAAGACCTGATCTCCTGGCTCAAAAACACGGCGTTCTGTTTTAATACTTGTTGGAAAAGATGAGATGTAAGGTTAGTACCCTGATCACTCTGGATAATTTTAGGAATGCCAAAAATTGACATAAACTGTGACAAATCCTTTACAATGGAACGTGACGTAATTGTGCGCAAGGGATAGGCAGAAGGAAAACGTGTAGCCAAGCACATAACGGTAAACAAATACTTGCTTCCTGACTTTGAACATGGTAGAGGACCCACGCAATCCACAACAACATGTTCGAAGGGTTCACAGTTCGCTGGAATCTGATTTAATGGAACCGGTTTTAAAACTTGATTCGGCTTACCAGTAAGTTGACAAGTGTGACACTTTTTAACATAAGCAGAAATATCCCGCTTCAGTCGTGGCCAAAAAAAATAGCGCAGAACCCGATTATAGGTTTTCTTAACCCCGAGGTGACCAGATTTTTCATGAGCAACTTCTAAAACCATAGAGCGAAACTTTGTTGGAACAACTACTTGGACAATAGGATCACCGACAAAATCCTGTCCATGAGGACACCACTTTCTCAGCAAGAGTCCATCCTGAATGAAGTACGCTCTGACCACATCAGCTACGTCACTGTCAGAAAGAGCAAGAGTGAATAATTCAGACAATGAAGAATCTGAATGTTGCTCCTTACTCCATTCATCTATAGAGAACGGAAAAGACAAATCAGACAAGTCAGGTATAGGAAGAGAAATATTCGCCCTTGACACTTGTTTGATTTCATCGGTCAGGACACACTGAGCATTTTTAACCATAGCCCGAGTTGCAACAGCTACAGGATCTCCCTTTAGAACTTCTTGAGTAACCGCACTCCCGGACAAAACCATAGGAGATGGCGGTACACTAGGCCAGACCTGACCTCCTGCCAATTTGTTACCCAAAATAAGGTGAACCCCCTCAATTGGTAACACAGGGCGCAGTCCTACCGCAACCTCACCAGTCACCAAATCAGAGCTAAGTTTCACTTTATGTAAAGGCACTAATAACGTATTTAACCCCATTCCCCTTACTAACATGCTCTCACCAGTCTCAGATTGCGAGGAAAATGGCAAAGTGGACTCTAAAATGAATGAATCCACAGCTCCAGTGTCCCGCAGGATTTTAATGGGAACTTCCATAGATCCATCCAACAAAGACACTCGCCCTTCTGTAATAAAAGGAGCAAAACTAGACAAGCAATTATTAGAAAGCTTAATATCAGTGTCACTATCACATAAGTGAACAGAATTGGCCATTGCCGCAGGTTTAAATTTACCCGTCTCAACTCGTTTATTTTTACTTTTAAGTATCAAACAATCTGCTTTCCAGTGTCCTTTTCCCCGACAGTAGTTACAAATTTTGGACGGATCAAATTTGCTTGAAAATGTGTGACCAAACTGTGAAGTGGTATTTGTCAAATGAGCTAAACCTGCTTCCTCCCGTATCTGCCTAACAGCAGCCATACGCTTATGAGTAAGCACATAGTTATCAGGCCAATGATGCCGCTTCTTCAGGAGACTGAAATTTGTGTTCATTAACATACGTTGCAACTTGCTCTGGAACAGAGATTTTAAACCGTTCAGTTATAATCAACTCAAGCAAATCATCAAATGGTTTAACATCAAGCGATGAACACCAACGCGTAACATGTCGTCTTAAGTCCCGCACAAACTCCAAATGGGTCTGGCCTGGACTCATTTTACACGATCTAAATCGCTGTCGATAAGTTTCAGGCACACACGCACAAACTTTCAACACCGCTGCCTTAACAGCATCATAGTCCTTAAACTCATCAATAGTTAAAGCAGAAAAAAGCTAGTTGTGCCTTACCAACTAACACGCACTGCAACATCAATACACAGTTTGTTTTGGACCAACCGTGTATCTCCGTGAGTCTTATCGACCTAGTAATTTTAAAACATTCAGTTAAAAAACCGTTACACTGTATTCTTGTTATTGCTCCCCTATATAAAATTGTAATCCACTTGATAAAATTTTCCCCAAACCCGTACCTTCTTAAAAATCCAAATAAATATTCATGCTCCACTTTATCAAAAGCCTTTTTGAATTCCAAACTAATAACATATCCTTTTTTGTTTTTTTCTTTCATATATCTTATTCTATCTATTATACTTAGAGTTGTGTCCGCTATATCTTTCCCTTTAACTCCATACACTTGATTTGTTTCAATTATGGTTGGCATTACCTCTTTCAATCTGTTGGCTAAAACTTTTGTTAAAATTTTCAGATCTGTGTTCAGCATTGTAATTGGTCTATAATTTTTTATGTCTACTTTCTCTCTATTTCTTTTATATATCCATTTTATTAACCCCATCCCCATTCTCTGATTCATTTCCTCTTTCTTAAAAATCTCTTCATAAACTTCTTTTAAAATACTGGTTAAAAAATCGTTAAAAACTATATAAAATTCACTCCCCAAACCATCTATACCTGGACTTTTCTTTTTGTTTAATTCACTTATTGCTCTTTGTATCTCTTCTTCTCTTATCTCTTCATCACACTCTTTTATGTCTACTTCTCCTATTGTGTTTTTATTTGCTTTAGTAACTCCAATTTCTCTTCTTCCCTCAACCCCTCAGTACTAAACAGGTTCTCATAATATGCTTTTATTTTTTTTAATATTTCCTCATTTGTTTCCACCACTACACCATTTTTTCCTCTTATTTCTTTAATCATTCCAGCTTTCCCCCTTGTTTTTTCTAGATCAAAGAAAAACTTTGTACATGTTTCCCCCTCCACAGTATATTTAGCTTTAATTCTTAGTCTTGTACCTTCATATTTTTTCTCTTCCATGTCTTTCAATATTCCCTCCAATTCTTTCATTTTTTGTATATCGTTCCAATTCTCATTTAATTCCTTTTCCAATTTTTCTCTTATTTCTTTCTCCTTCTTCCTCTTTCATATCTGTATTAATTTGCAATACTTTATTGTGAATTTTTTTTACTAAATATTTAACATTTTCCCACCATATCCTTTTATCTTCGTTGTACATTTCATTCTCCTTTTCTTTTTCAATAATTTCTTTAATACTTAACACATACTCCTCATTCTTCAAAACCTCTACATTTAACACCCATAACACCCGGCCCTCTTTTCACTGAACTCCAGTCTACTTGCATAAAAATTGGTTTATGGTCACTTAAGCTTGATTATTCATATTTAATGTTACCGATAAATCCTTCAATGTTCCTTGTACATAAAATAAAATCAATCATTGTTTTACACATAAAATTCCCTACTAATTGCCTTAAATTTTCTTTCTTTTTTTCCTTTCTTTCTCTCCATACATAAATTATATTATTTTGTTCCATTAATAATTTCAGTTCTTTTCTTCCTTTATAATTTTTATAAACCATTCCCTCACCCATTTCTAATTTACTGAAAACGGTATTAAAATCACCCATCATAATAAAAAATAATAAAAAATCTCTTAATACATTAAAATATTCCTTCTTTTCATTCTCTACAGTCGGTGCATGAATATTAATTACAATAACTTTTTTCTCCTCATACTCCATTTCAATCGCAATACATTTCCCATCTATGTCATTATAATAGAGGATCCAGTGCACCTTGTCTCCAAAAATTTGATTGATGAGGGTCATAAAAGCCATCTGTTCTGGACACCTGTTTGTACACCCCCACCCCCCCCCCCCCCTACCCTCCCCTCCCTGTACAGCCAGTGACCTAAATATGAACTTATGAACCTAAGAAGGAATTTCGGTGGGAGGGAGAAGTGTTGGGAAGGTATGGGCTTTTTTTTAAACATTAAAATGTGAAATCGTGAAAATGGTATAAGGGAAGATTTTATTAAGGTTTTAAATACACAGTGCATTTCAAGAAAAAGGTTATAAACACAGACGAGACGGAAACAATGTAATGATCGTTTTTGTACTCTGAAAAGTGTAAAAACGGTGTTAAAGTTGTTACAAATTAAATAAAAAGAAAACTAGGTTACTGGTTATTTATCTAAAACAACCAAAAAAGTCAAAAAACTATCAGATACATTTCATTAAGCAACATGTGAAAAAGATGTGAGAGCTTGTAGCATTACAATATAAAAAGCTGTTTTGTTACCAGTTAGAAAACCAGGTTACAGAGTTTTATAGCATTTTGTACCTTACCTCACCTCAAATTAAAAAAAAGAAGCGAATGTAAAGCAGCGATACAAAACAAAAAGTTGGCATTTGTCACGATGTTAGAAAAAGTTAAAACAAAAGAAAAAATAGGTATGCATTTACGCGGATCTAAAATAAAATATACAAGATACTTGTCAAATCTATGCAGTACTTTACCACTAACTACCATTTTAAAAATCGAGACGGTTACTGACAGAGAGTTAAACAAAAGAAAAAAGGTTTTACGACGTCTCCGGTAACGTTAGATTGAGTCAAACTAAAAAAAAAAAGAAGCTAACATAAAGCAATGTTACAAACCAAGAAAGTTGGTGTTTGTCACGCCGGGTGAAACGTTAAAACAAAAGAAAAATGAGGTATGCATTTACGCTGATCTCGAAGAAAATACATCAGACCCCGACTTTAAAACACCAGCACGAGATACTTGTCAAAACTATGCTGTACTTTACCACTAACTATCATTTTAAAAATCGAGACTGTTAGTGACAAAGAGTTAAACAAAAGAAAAAAAAGATCCTCCGGCAGATTTTGCGAAGCCTCTGGTAAAAACGACCTCACAGCACCGCTGACACAATCAGAATGCTTACGTCCGGTCCCACTCAAACCACTTCTTCGTCTTCTTGACGCAAAGCTTTAGGTGCATTTATCGCCACCTACAGGACAGGAGTGTGGAGCATTGACGTTAATGAAAACTAACTCAAAGATAAGAGACAAAAGAAATACAAAAATAAAATTAATGATAATAATAAACTTAGTAGTGATTCTTTAAATACTATTTATCACCTCTTTGAGATACTTAATCTGTGAAACATTTCTATAGTCACATCTTTATTCAACAATTTCTAAAATGAGATCTGATTTATTTCTATATTAAGTGCTTTTGTAAGTTGTAATCTTTTGTTGTCATATCTTTTACATTTTATTAAAATAGGTTCAACTGTTTCAGGAAGATCACATTTAACACAAAGTCCAGACACATGTTTTTCCTCTTATAAATAATGACTGATTAAGTGCAATGTGTCCAATTCTATGACGAGATCTTCCTTTTTACCCCCAAAATTCTCCTTTCATTTCCAACTGTTCTTTGAATATTATATAAATGCTGTCCTTTATTCTCCCCACCTCATTTAATTTGCCACATATCTTTTTATGTGTTTTTTTTTTAATTAGCCCTTTTATTTCTAATTTACGCATTGGAGTATTAAATACGATGTCTGAGATTTCAATGTTTTTATCTAATCCACTACTTCATTACATATATGTGCAGGTATCCATACAAAATAAATATTTGTTTTTGTTTGTATTCTAAACAAACTTTGTAATATGACTGACAAAATGTCCTGTCTAGTTGAAGATTCATCAGTCTTTAAACTTGATAGTGCTGAAAATGAGTCTGAACGTGTTCAACCCACTGAAGAGCCAAAAATATGACAATCATTTCTGTAGTTTAAACCGACGGATGATTAGATGTTCTTTTTGCTATTCTATACCTAACCCCCTTGGAACATATGTGTCCTTTTTCAGGATCGTTAGATCCAACTGTGTATATGAGTTACTTTAAAACTAGGTTAGCCTATATGATCTTTATTTTTCATCTAAACAAAAGTCCGTGTTGCTTTATTTTATTATAATAAGCCACTCACACTTACTTTAGTAGCCTAAATCCTTTAATATGTCTTTTATTTTGTCAATATTAACTTCTGGACTGAAATTCTACATTCATAAATGTATGTTTTTCAAAATTCCCCCATGTTTAGTACTACTTAAAGAGGAATTTGTCATGTATTTGGAGACGTTAAAAGGAATGAAAAGTCCCAAAGCAAGATTTTTGTATTCTTCATTAGAGGACTTTGGTTTCTTAATGTGAAAATCTGTTACTCCCCCTACATTTTCTTTATCTTTATATTTTTTTCTTTTTTCTTAAGTGTTGTTTTATTTATTTTACATTTATTTTGTTTTATGATGTACAGAGTGTGAACAAAAATTGAGTGTAATCTCAGACCGTATTTGTAAATCTACCAGTAATGTACGCCTTTATGTTTTTAATTGTTGAAGCATCGAATAAAAAATAAAAAACACCCACTAACACTTACCCCTAACACCTCCCTAATAACGTTGGTCGCAAAGGTTTAAATGTATGTTAAAAGAATTAAACAAAGTAACGTTTTTAATAAAAACACATCAGTTCTTATTAGATAAACATTCTACCTGGTTTTAATATTAGATCAATGTTTTTATTCTAAAATTAGGTTAACCTATACAATTTATTTCCATCTCAACAAAAGTTCTTGTTTCATTTTATTTTAATAAGTCACTCACACATACTTTAGTAGTCTAAATCCTTTAATATGTATTTTATGTAGTCAATATTAACTTCTGGCATTGCTATATCAGTTTAAACAGTGTAGACGCATGCAAATATTAAACAGGAATGCTTGTGGTAAGTCAAGATGGGCTTTTATTGCCAAAGAAACTTTTACAACATTAATGTCAATGTCAATGTCACCTTTATTTATATAGCGCTTTAAACAAAATACATTGCGTCAAAGCAACTGAACAACATTCATTAGGAAAACAGTGTCAATAATGCAAAAAATGAGAGTTAAAAGCAGTTCATCATTGGATTCAGTTATGTCATCTCTGTTCAGTTAAATAGTGTCTGTGCATTTATTTGCAATCAAGTCAATGATATCGCTGTAGATAAAGTGTCCCCAACTAAGCAAGCCAGAGGCGACAGCGGCAAGGAACCGAAACTCCCATCGGTGACAGAATGGAGAAAAAAACCTTGGGAGAAACCAGGCTCAGTTGGGGGGCCAGTTCTCCTCTGACCAGACGAAACCAGTAGTTCAGTTCCAGGCTGCAGCAAAGTCAGATTGTGCAGAAGAATCATCTGTTTCCTGTGGTCTTGTCCTGGTGCTCCTCTGAGACAAGGTCTTCACAGGGGATCTGTATCTGGGGCTCTAGTTGTCCTGGTCTCCGCTGTCTTTCAGGGATGTAGAGGTCCTTTCTAGGTGCTGATCCACCATCTGGTCTGGATACGTACTGGATCCGGGTGACTGCAGTGACCCTCTGATCTGGACACAGACTGGATCTGGTGGCCACGGTGACCTCGGAACAAGAGAGAAACAGACAAATATTAGCGTAGATGCCATTCTTCTGGAAGTGTTTCCGGTTCCGGTTTACCTAATTAATGCAGCCTAAAAATCCTTTAACGGATTTGGATAATAAAAGCATATTAGTATGTTATGTGTATGCCAGGTTAAAGAGATGGGTCTTTAATCTAGATTTAAACTGCAAGAGTGTGTCTGCCTCCCGAACAATGTTAAGTAGGTTATTCCAGAGTTTGGGCGCCAAACAGGAAAAGGATCTGCCGCCTGCAGTTGATTTTGATATTCTAGGTATTATCAAATTGCCTGAGTTTTGAGAACGTAGCGGACGTAGAGGATTATAATGTAAAAGGAGCCCATTCAAATACTGAGGTGCTAAACCATTCAGGGCTTTATAAGTAATAAGCAATATTTTAAAATCTATGCGATGCTTGATAGGGAGCCAGTGCAGTGTTGACAGGACCGGGCTAATATGGTCATACTTCCTGGTTCTAGTAAGAACTCTTGCTGCTGCATTTTGGACTAGCTGTAGTTTGTTTACTAAGCGTGCAGAACAACCACCCAATAAAGCATTACAATAATCTAACCTTGAGGTCATAAATGCATGGATTAACATTTCTGCATTTGACATTGAGAGCATAGGCCGTAATTTAGATATATTTTTGAGATGGAAAAATGCAGTTTTACAAATGCTAGAAACGTGGCTTTCTAAGGAAAGATTGCGATCAAGTAGCACACCTAGGTTCCTAACTGATGATGAAGAATTGACAGAGCAACCATCAAGTCTTAGACAGTGTTCTAGGTTATTACAAGCAGAGTTTTTAGGTCCTATAATTAACACCTCTGTTTTTTCAGAATTTAGCAGTAAGAAATTACTCGTCATCCAGTTTTTTATATCGACTATGCAATCCATTAGTTTTTCAAATTGGTGTGTTTCACCGGGCTGCGAAGAAATATAGAGCTGAGTATCATCAGCATAACAGTGAAAGCTAACACCATGTTTCCTGATGATATCTCCCAAGGGTAACAAATAAAGCGTGAAGAGTAGCGGCCCTAGTACTGAGCCTTGAGGTACTCCATACTGCACTTGTGATCGATAGGATACATCTTCATTCACTGCTACGAACTGATGGCGGTCATATAAGTACAATTTAAACCATGCTAATGCACTTCCACTGATGCCAACAAAGTATTCAAGTCTATGCAAAAGAATGTTGTGGTCAATTGTGTCAAACGCAGCACTAAGATCCAATAAAACTAATAGAGAGATAAACCCACGATCAGATGATAAGAGCAGATCATTTGTAACTCTAAGAAGAGCAGTCTCAGTACTATGATACGGTCTAAATCCTGACTGGAAATCCTCACATATACCATTTTTCTCTAAGAAGGAATATAATTGTGTGGATACCACCTTTTCTAGTATCTTGGACAGAAAAGGGAGATTCGAGATTGGTCTATAATTAACTAGTTCTTTGGGGTCAAGTTGTGGTTTTTTGATGAGAGGCTTAATAACAGCCAGTTTGAAGGTTTTGGGGACATGTCCTAATGACAATGAGGAATTAATAATAGTCAGAAGAGGATCTATGACTTCTGGAAGCACCTCTTTCAGGAGCTTAGATGGTATAGGGTCTAACATACATGTTGTTGGTTTAGATGATTTAACAAGTTTATACAATTCTTCCTCTCCTATGGTAGAGAATGAGTGGAACTGTTCCTCAGGGGGTCTATAGTGCACTGTCTGATGTGATACTGTAGCTGACGGCTGAATGGTTGCAATTTTATCTCTAATAGTATCGATTTTAGAAGTAAAGTAGTTCATAAAGTCATTACTGCTGTGGTGTTGGGAAATGTCAACACTTGTTAAGGCTTTATTTTTCGTTAATTTAGCCACTGTATTGAATAAATACCTGGGGTTATGTTTGTTTTCTTCTAAAAGAGAAGAAAAGTAATCGGATCTAGCAGTTTTTAATGCTTTTCTGTAGGATATGTTACTTTCCCGCCAAGCAATACGAAATACCTCTAGTTTTGTTTTCCTCCAGCTGCGCTCCATTTTTCGGGCTGCTCTCTTTAGGGTGCGAGTATGCTCATTATACCATGGTGTCAAACTGTTTTCCTTAACCTTCCTTAAGCGTAAAGGAGCAACTTTATTTAAAGTGCTAGAAAAGAGAGAGTCCATAGTTTCTGTTACATCATCAAGTTGTTCTGAGGTTTTGGATATGCTAAGGAATTTGGATACATCAGGAAGATAACTTAAAAAGCAGTCTTTTGTGTTAGAAGTGATGGTTCTTCCATACTTGTAACAAGAAGTAGAATTTACAATTTTGGCTATATGAATTTTGCAAAGAACTAAATAATGATCTGAGATATCATCACTTGGCTGAATAATTTCAACACCATCAACATCAATTCCATGTGACAGTATTAAATCTAGAGTATGATTTCGACAATGAGTAGGTCCTGAAACGTGTTGTCTAACACCAATAGAGTTCAGAATGTCTATAAATGCTGATCCCAATGCATCGTTTTCATTATCAACATGGATATTAAAATCACCAACTATTAAAACTTTATCTGCAGCCAGAACTAACTCGGATGTAAAATCACCAAACTCTTTAATAAAGTCTGTATGGTGCCCTGGTGGCCTGTATACAGTAGCCAGTGCAAACATAACAGGGGATTTATCATTAACATTTGTTTCTTTGGATAATGTTATATGAAGTACCATTACTTCAAACGAGTTATACTTGTAGCCTGCCCTCTGAGAAATCCTGAAAACGTTGTTATAAATTGAAGCAACACCTCCACCTTTGCCTTTTAGATGTGGCTCATGTTTATAACAGTAATCTTGGGGGGTGGACTCATTTAAAATAGTGTAATCATCAGGGGTCTCATTTATAAAACTATGCGTAGGATCTTTACTAAAAGTTTACGTGCGCCCAAAAGCCAAAAATGGCGTACGCCAAAAAATATTCCGATTTATAAAACCGTGCGTACGCACACCTGTAAGCAATGTTCCCTTTATAAATCACAGATCACCCGCAGATGTGCGTACGTGAACCAGCCTCATATCCCGCCCTGTACACGCCCATTTTTAACCATAAATAGTCAATGCAAATCACCTCATGATTGCTGATCAGCATGTAAATGAGAGTGGAATCCCATATATACCTGGAAAACTGGCATGCGACCCGCCAATTAATTAATCCAAGAAAGTGAAAACGTGCATTTCTGTTAGCCTAATTTTAATAATGGCGACAGGTGAGAAAAGAGGAAAAAAACGTAATTTCTCAGATACTGAGATTGAAACACTTGTAGGGGAGGTGGAGGCTCGGAAAACTGTGTTATTTGGTGGCCACAGCAGTGGGGTCACTAATAAAAAGAAGCAGTGCGAGTGGCAAAGTATTGCTTCTGCCGTCAATTGTGTCAGTGGGACAGAACGGACAGTTGCAGAATTAAAGAAAAAATGGTCCGACCTGAAGGTATACAAATTTTTTTTTTACCAACATATTACATTTGTGTTTTATTAGGCTATATACCTATATAAATAGCAATATTGATTTTCAAAAAGTTTTATTTACATGTGCTTACAGTATGCAAAATATGTGAAATAAAGATTCTCATTCATTCAAGGTGGAGGCAAAGAGAAAACTGTCCTCCCACCGCCAGAGCGTGGCTGCAACTGGTGGGGGCCCATGTACAGCTGATCTCACATCAGTGGACAGCAAAATCGCGGCTATAATTGGGGAGGTCAGCGTGTGTGGTATTGTGTCGGAAAAGGAGGGAGACACTGACGTGACTGAAACCACAGAGGAGCAAGGTTAAACCGATTTTTAATCATTAACGCTGTACATTTGAGTGTGTGGGGTGATAAATGGATAAATGTTGCCAATTGTTTGTCCTCCAGTCCTTCCGGAGTCTGAAGCTGTAAATGAACAGGAGGTTCAGGGTGAGGGGTTCTCAGATGCAGATGCACAGCGTCCGGCTCAAAGCAGTGCCCCTTCTGCGTCTGGCACGTCCAAAAGTGGTCGGGTACTCACTGACGCAGTCCTGCAGTTACAGCGAGAGACAATAAACGCTGTCAACAGGGTTGCAGATGAGCTACGGCAGATGAGAGAAGTGATGCAAGAAATTGCACAATCATTAAAAGATGCAGTTAAAACATGAACCTTGAGTTTTGTCTTTCTTTACAAACGCCGCATGACATCCTCACGGATTCTTGCACCTCGTTGATATCCCTCTTGTCGGCCAGGGGGCTGTGGCTCGGGGTCGTAATGCTGGGGTAGAGGGAGATCAGGAGGGAGAGGAATACCGTTTCTCAGTGCTATATTGTGCAAAACACCACACGCCCTGACAATCTTGCACACTTTTGCTGGATGGTATAAAAGTCTGCCACCCGAGGCATCCAGAGCACGCCATCTGCATTTCAGGATGCCGATGGCACGCTCCACAACTGCGCGGGCACGAGAGTGGACCTCGTTATAATGAGTTTCCTCTGCGCTCTGCGGGTTTAAAAATGGGGTGAGGAGCCAGCGTCTCAGGGGGTAGCCACTGTCGCCTGCAGGTTATAATTATATTAAAAACAAAATTGTTACAGTTTCTACTTTTTAATATTGTTAAACTCACCAAGAAGCCAGCCATCACGTACTGCGCCTGCATTTAGTCTGTTCCCTACACTGCTATGTGTCAAGATAAAGGAATCATGTGTTGAACCAGGCCAGCGTGCCACAATGTTTGTGAGGGTCATGTTGGAGTCACATATGATTTGCACATTAATAGAATGCACATGCTTTCTATTAACATAAGCAAATTCATTTTCAGATGGTGCCCTTATAGCAACATGAGTGCAGTCAATTGCGCCGATTACATTTGGGAAACCAGACATTGCTGCAAATTGCGTTTTAATTTCGGCCTGTTCTCGCACAGTGTAGGGGAACCTGATGTATCGACTAACCATATTAAGTATACCATTTAAAACGACAGATATTATGGCACTCAGGGACGGCTGTGATATACCAGACCTATAGGGTGAGATGATAGATTCCAATAGAATTATTTCATATACAAAAAGGTCTTAGAGACAAATTTGAGGATTACTTATAGTTTTTTTATATTATTAATTTACCTGTCTGCCAATTCCCGCTGGAAACAGCCGGTTGCCAAGAACCCCAGAGTGGTGAGGACTTGTATTTGGACTGGGATGGCATGGTTCCGGCGTGTTGCCCTCTCTAATACTGGACCCAATTCAGCACATAGATCCAAGAGCACAGCTCTAGGGAATCTAAATCGGCTTATTAGCCAGTCATCATCATGGGCCAGGAAATCATCATGGTCCCTGAAAACTCGTTCTCTCCTTATTTTGCCATTAGCGTAATCCTCCAACAGTGCCAGGAGTGCCATCATGAAGCATTACATACCCGGGTCACCGGAGAATTTATATGTTTCTAGCAAATAGACTGATCGTTAACACCTTGACAAAATCACTTAATTAATTTGTGGGCAAAAATTTAAGACGAAAATGTTATAGTGAACACATGCTTCTTGACGGTTTTGTAATGAACACCGTAATAGTTAGGACCGATGATGAGTAGCGATTGTGCTTCATGACTGTATTTGCAGACTTTGACATTTTATGATATAGGCTATGTACATTAAGGAAAATATTTCCTTTTTACACTGTGTTCTGCAGTTCTCTAATAAAAGGGTATTTCATGCTATTCTGTAGGCTATCACATGTATCGCGCCATGTCCTCCTGTGCTCCCGTTGTGGACAATGTGACTGTAAGGCAGCGCTGATTATTATTTTATTTTACTTTTAATACATTTTGAATTACGTTTGGATTTTACTAGATGTATATAGCCTAAAACAATCGGCACAAATAACACTGTTGGATTTAATCTTCATGATAATGTGGATATAACGTATGAAATGGAGTGAAAATTAAATGTCATTCATTCTTATAATCGTTCTTCTCACATTTATTTTCTACAATCTAACTTCAGTTCACGACCTCACCATCGGTGTCGCCAATTCCCTTTGTCTCCAGAATGTGCGTACGCACGGCTCAAAGTTTGCTTAAAGGTGCGCACATTCTCCCGTCAAGTTTGTTTTTTATAGATCACAACCTTTGCGTGGGAACTGGCGTACGTACGTTTCCAGCCCCGTTTTGTGCGTACGCACGCTTTATAAATGAGGCCCCAGGTTTTAGCCAGGTTTCTGTCAAACAGAGTACATCTATATTATGATCAGTGATCATATTATTTACAAAAAGTGTTTTCGTAGAAAGGGATCTGATATTCAATAAGCCAAGCTTTATCATTTGTTTATCCATATTGCTTCTGTTTTTTATTTGTTGAACCTCAATTAAATTGTTAATCTTAACTTGGTTTGGACGTTTTTTGTATTTTCTAGTTCGGGGAACAGACACAGTCTCTATAGTATGATATCTAGGTGAAAAAGTCTCTATGTGCTGAGAATTAACTGACCTCTGTGACGGGAGGCAGCTAGCAGACGGTCGGTTTAGCCAGTCTGTCTGCTTCCTGACCTGGGCCCCAGTTAGTCAAGTATAAACACTAAGACTATTTGCCATATTTCTAGAGAGAAGAGTGGCGCCACCCCAGGAGGGATGAAGACCATCTCTTTTAAACAGGTCAGGTCTGCCCCAAAAGCTCGTCCAATTGTCTATGAAACCTATGTTATTCTGTGGGCACCACTTAGACATCCAGCCATTGAGTGATGACAATCTGCTATGCATCTCATCACCACGGTAAGCAGGGAGGGGACCAGAGCATATTACAGTGTCTGACATCGTGCTTGCAATTTCACACACCTCTTTAATGTTATTTTTAGTGATCTCCGACTGGCGAAGTCGAACATCATTAGCGCCGGCATGAATAACAATCTTACTGTATTTACGTTTAGCATTAGCCAGCACTTTTAAATTTGCCAAGATGTCAGGCGCTCTGGCTCCCGGTAAACATTTGACTATGGTGGCTGGTGTCTCTATATTCACGTTCCGTACAATAGAATCACCAATAACTAGAGCACTTTCATCAGGTTTCTCAGTGGGTGCATCACTGAGTGGGGAGAACCTGTTTAATGTTTTGATCGGAACAGAAGAGCTGTGTTTTGACGCACGACTACGCTGCCTCACCGTCACCCAGTTGCCCTGCTGCAGGGGCTCTGTTTCCGGAACCGAACAATGTACAGGAATCCCTGAGCTAGACGCATCCAAAGCCGTATCTAGAGCCCTAACATTCTTACTGTCCTCAATTAAAGTTTGGATGCGTGTCTCTAATTCTGAAATCTTCTCTGTCAGCCTAACTATTTCCCTGCATTTATCACATGTGAATCCCTCATCAGCGACAGAGATAGATAAACTGTACATGTGGCAAGAGGTGCAAGAAACAATGATAGGAGAAGCCATTACTCACCGTGTTTGATGAAATATTTTTACTGCGGTTGTTTGATGAACTTGTGAAAAACTGGAGCGAGGGAGAGGAGAAAAGAAAACAGCGATAGGTTTGAATGAAAACGCTAATGACAAGCTAACGAGTGCTAACGCTTTGCAGGTGTACTGCACTCACGGAAATAAAATAAAAGTGAACGATCAAAGTTAATCTGATAATATTGATCGATAATATCAGAAATATGGTGTGAATTAAGTTATATTTTACCACTTTAAAAAACAGAGAGTAATAGGAAGATAAAGATTCTAGAGAAAAAAATAAAATAAAAACAGCTACACGGAGCTACAATTTGCTACAGAAGGCCAACAGAAGTAGAGAAAACACTGTCCAACAGCGACACCCGCCTACAGGATTACAGGAAAGGCTAAATATTTAATCTCAAGTAGTGCGTAGAAACGCATCTGATGTATTTGTGTTTACTGTTACGACCATGTCAGCGTAGATTGTAAAACATCTAAAGGTTTTCGGGGTTTGCAACTCAACTGTAATCTAATTAGTATTGCCGGGGTTCGGGTGTTGTAAATGGTGTGCTGCAGGTCAGCTAAAGTTAAAAAAAATTAGTGTATTCCGTGATCAAAGGGTGACAATTTCAACTTTATGGCTTAGGCCTGTGATCGCGAGGTTAGCTGAAAGTTCATTTACTGGTCAAAAGGATGTGAAATCTTTTAACAAGCCAGACCATAGAAAAATGTTGTTTAACAAAATATTGTTTATCTCAACATAAACGTACTGAGAATGCAAACAAGTACACAAACACAACCATACAATCATAAACACACACACACACACACACACAAACTTAAACATACAGAAAACATGAACGGGCAAACAAGATAAATACAAATATACACTCAAACAAGTACATAAATACACAAACAAACAAAATAGGTCACAAACACGAAAATACCTATATTAGATTGAAAATGAGTTGTCATAAGTTTTCTTTGAAACCAAAAGTGTTTGTTGCTACAAATGTTTCACAGAAATTAATACAATAGATTTGACATTCTTTCTCACTTTACAAATGGTGTTGTTAACCATGCTGTTTAAAATAGTTTAAAAAAGTATTATTTTTAGCTTTCATGTAGGATTCATGTCAGCACTCAAATGTTTTTAGCAAGAGTCCAGAGACAGATGAAAATAGATGCATGAAGAAAAAAAAATGTAAGAGGTTTTTAATGACAGACTAAATGGTTTAGATTGTTTAAAACAATTGAGTTTATGCATTTTTCTTGAATGTGTGTACGGTAACCGTTGCATACATGAAGCAGAATAAATACATAAACGCATTGTGGTTGATGTTAAACAATAAAAACAATGATTATTTATATATCATAACTTACTTTCTTTTCAAAACACAATAAACATTCCTATGACTTTTTTAACTGTGAACAACCGGTTTGGTTGGAAAATAAAAAATAAATAAAAACATATGTTTCTAAGTTAGAATGCTTATAGTTTGTAGTAAAATCACATATATAAACTAAAACAGTTTTCTTTCAAACCACGCGGTTTTCACACACACACACACACACACACACACACACACACACACACACACACACACACACACACACACACACACACACACACACACACTCCTCACAAAACTGCCAACAAGGACCTTAAGTTTTTGTTTTAACGTTTAGCTGTAGCTGAGACCTTGGTGGAATTATTTTACGCACAGTTTTGGGGAGGTTACTATGAACTTTGTAATAGGTTATAGATCACAAATGAACCTATTTAAAATCTAAAAGATTGTGTAACTATATCAATTTCTTTAAAAAAGCAATGTAACTGATAACATTTGATTACATGTTTATGACTTGTAATGTTTTTAACCGTTAATCTTTTGAAACGTGTAAACAGGACGGGTTAACATTAGAGCGCTCAACAACTAATGACCGTCAGACTTTTCAAAATCCTTCATCACTTAAATTAGGATTGTGATCATTTAATTTTAAAGCACAACCACCACAAAATCAGATTTGCTTGGAGATTAAATACATATTTAAAAACACATCAAGAAAGTTTAACAGCCATGATACGGTTTTGAAATCAAGTTTTTGCACACCTATGAAGGGAAATGCCACGGCATCTAACAACAGGTTGGTAAAACGGTTCAATTTAACAAATAAATATACATCGGCAAAATAGGAAATAAGCATACGTCTTTAACTCCTGAAACATCTGACTCATATTTTAGAGTAGTTAAGGTAGTTCATGAAATATATCAATTAAATCTGTATGTGTGTGAAAAAAATATTAAGATGTAACAGATGTAACAGATGTTAACATTTAATTAACCGTAATTTAATTATTTTTTTTTCAGTGACTGTAACTGATTACATTTATTTTTGTAATCAAATGATATAATTTTGCTATATGTAACTAGTTGACCCCCCTAACACTGATTATGCATTCTGACAATAATAGATGGTGAAAGAGTTCAATACCCTCTTTAACTTTAAAAATGCAGCCAGTGTCGCTTAACACTAGTTTGGCAAACAAGGGTTTGCTCTTAAAACAACCCCAGACACCGACTTGAAAGCACTGTAAAAAGTATAGCCATTGCAGAAATTTATTATAGAGATGCAGTAAGATAAACTCTGGATGCACGATTGACCGACTTTTGACATGTTTACCATATTATTACAATGCCATGCTTACCTAGTTTTATGATGAAATATGTCTGTAAAAATAAACAAGCATACACACAATCTTCAGAATCGGGGGCTGATGATGGGGGTTCATCATTTCATGATGAAGACAGACTGGATATTTAGACCGCAGCAGCAGGTCACGATTGTCTTTTTCTAAAGATAAAGACAATTATTTGGTTTCAGGACACACAAATCCTAACGCCCCATTGGTTCACAAGATAACATGACAACGGTTGCTCCATTACAGCATAGCCAACCTATTTTAGCCTGTTTTAGCACATGTACAGTATATCGTATTATTGTTGAATATAGTCGTTTAGTCTAAATATGTGTTAACAGTTATTTTATTGTTATTATATGTATAATATGCAGTGTTGGGGAGTAACTAGTTACATGTAACGGCGTTACGTAATTTAATTACAAAATTATTGTAACTGTAATTAGTTACAGTTACTAAGAAAAAATGAGTAATTAAATTACAGTTACTTATGAAATTTTTTACGATTACAAAGGGGATTACATTTGAATATTTACACACATCCACATACAGATTTAACTGATTTCTTTCCCAAATTGCACTGACTATTCTGAGACATACGCCCTAATAATTTCCGGGATGCGGAAACACAGTCTGGTTCGTAGAATACAGTCATTAAAACGAAATGCCTAACGCGGACGGAATATGCCACATTTTGGATGACTAAATCAAAAGTAGGTCAGTACACTTGAATCAAAACATGACATCGACTAGTGTCTGTTAATATAAAGCCCCAAAAATGCAATATATGACTTGCACGTTCTGCGTGTCTGTGGAAATCAGGCGCGGACTGGACACCGGGAGAACCGGGACAATTCCCGGTGGCTTGGCAGCCGATTTTGCCCCACTATTTAATATCATTATTGTATATTTGCCTGCCGAATGTACTAAATTGCGAATCCGCCATTTGATAATTGAATCTCTAATAAGTCATGAATTGTTAGTCATGACTCGCGCGCTCTCCGCGCCTCCGCCAAACGGTTTGGATCAGACTCAGAGTAATCAATGCGAGAGAGAGAGAGAGAGAGAGAGAGAGAGAGAGAGAGAGAGAGAGAGAGAGAGAGAGAGAGAGAGAGAGAGAGAGAGAGATAGAGAGAGAGAGAGATAGAGAGAGAGAGATAGAGAGAGAGAGAGAGAGAGAGAGAGAGAGAGAGAGAGAGAGAGAGATAGAGAGACTGACTAGAGTGGACTGCTGGAGCAGAGAAGCAGAACTCCTGTTCTGGGTTTCATCTGTAAAGATGCTTTTTTGTCTTTGTTTTTTTATTTATTTAATCAAGCAGCAGCACGTTGCTCATCAGTCATCACTCAAAATACTATATAAAGGACATCATTATTATCTGTTGTAATGTTACAGTAGGAATTTAGCTGAAAAAAAAATTCAGATTTTTTTATAGGTTTAGGGGGAGCTACGACAGACAACAACACAACCCTTACGAAAATTAACATTTTAATATTTAACTATAAATCCAGAGAAAATGGTTACTATTGTTTAACTGTGATAACCAAAAATGTAAAATTATTTTACAAATGTATTTATTTAAAAATAAATACAAATCCATTTGCAAAAAAACAAGGTTATTTTACTTTTATATAGGCTAATAAAAGCATGGTAATTTTTTGTAAGGGAAAACATGACTCGTGTACAGTATTAGGATTTTTCTATAAAGATATTGTAGTATTGTATTGTAAAGTATAGTTTTTTTCAATCTTGAGTATTAAAGTCATGAGAGAGATGGATAACAGGGCAAAATAAAGAGACTGAAGAGAGAAATGGAAGTGAAGGTGCAGTTCGGGAGAGAACTTTTAATTATTTTGCATGTCCCCAAATTAAAGATTTAAACCTTTTTTATGTCAGGTCCATACAAAAATATTTTTTTTAAATTAATGGCAAAGACATGGTTTCATTTACTACACATAGGCCTGCCTCAGTATAGGAGTACACAAGCACATAAACATAATTTCTAGAACTGCTCTGTGTCACTTCATGTGCATTTTACTTATTTTGAGAAAACTATCATCATATACAGAAACAGCAGTTTAAAAAAAACACCAATGTTTCAGGAGTTTATTACACAGAATACGTCACATGCTTATTAGATAACTGTATTTAAGTTGATGTATATGCTTTTATTTATTATTCTTTAATTTTTACAAATTTAGAAAGTAATCAAAAAGTACTCAAAAGTAATTAGTTACATTACTTTAATAAAGTAATTGAAAAAGTTACACTACTATTACATTTTAAACAGGGTAACTTGTAATCTGTAACCTATTACATTTCCAAAGTAACCTTCCCAACACTGATAATATGTTTTTGTTTTACAAAGGGGTTCAATTTAATACGTTTTACTAATACCTCTTTCAAGCTATGTAGATCTTTAGGTCAGGGAACTACAATACCCATCATACACCTCAGGCTTTAAACATGGCCGTCTTGGATACGTACTCATATTGTATGTGGCAACGCTCTAAATCATTGGACATCTGATTAAACGCATGTGCAGGTAACCTAAATAAAAAGACGCACATCTCTACACTGTTTGTGAAGTATACGCTCCTTCCATGTTGTGATGTTACAAACCCTCTTCTTTGTGATCTGTTTTAGTGATGCAAAGTTCGATTCACTTCTGAAAAATTATTCATCTGGACAGTTTGGTTCAATGAACTGATTCATAGGGACCTTAAGTCATTTTCGCAGTTACGTCAGTACACATTTTTTTTTCTTCTAACAAGTCAAGAGTCATTTTATTTCTGTGAATCATCTAAATAAATTTAATTGTGTGAACACATATTGGTGGTTATTATCTTTTGTTCATTTAAGTTAATGTTGAATCATCTAAATAAAGTTAACTGTGTGAACACATATTGGTGGTTGTTGTATTTTGTTCATTTAAGTTAATGATGTTTATGGATGCAGTTTTAGGCACTTAAATATCAGTTTTTTAGTCAGTTACAAAAGTGTCAGACATTAAGTTTATTTGTATTTTTAACTATCCTAATTATGATAGAATTACAGGTTTCGGGTATTTTTTGGGTAGTGTAAGCGGTGAAAATGTAAATGTGACCGTAAATGTGACAGACAAGTGCGTTAGCTACTCAAACAGTATACCTCATCATCTTTTAATAAAATATTCAGGCGAAAAACACTAAGACAAATTGTGTAAGTGCTCATTAAGATACCGAAATGAAAATAAGCGTACAAATATTCATAATGACAATAAGTACAATATACCCTAACAGCGCGATAGAACTGCTAAGTACACCTAAAATTAGCTAGAGTGGTGAGATATAAACTGCAATGTTTTTCATAGCATTACACTTTGAAACCAGAACAATATGTTTCCATGACATTGTTAGCTCTTTCTGTTTGAATCTATTTACCGCAGTTTCACCATCCTAATTGTAATGGTTTGGTCTTGGTCTTGGCCTTATACGAGTCCTTTTCTTAGTTTTTGCTCTCATGTTAACCGGCCTCTTTGTTCATGCAAAGCAATATTTCTGTGAATTTGGGTATTAAAATATTGCTTTAAACCTCGTCTTCATTCGAGACGATTACTTAACATCATTATATTATCCTAGTTTATATCAGATATAAGATACAAGATCGTTGCTTATTAATTATTATCCAACCTTTTAATCATAAACCAAAATATCATGACTGACTTGAGTGAAACGTATCTTGGGCGTGACCAATGTTTATGACTTCCTGATGACAATCCCCCATCGTGTACACCATACAAGGGGTTGAGGATGGGTCTGATCACTAAAACCAACAAAGACCAGCTGATAAACGCTACAGTTGCCGCGCTGTGAACAAAAAACAACACAATAAATCAATAAACCGGAAATTCATCGTGAATTAAAACAGTACATCCGCATTCGGCGACAAAGTTATATATCGATTAGGCAACATTTATGCCTTGGTGATTGCCTGTAATGTCATGAGTACCATTTGCTTTTAATGACAATTTGATCATTTTCTTCACTACATCGATGTATATTCAACAATATAGTGTTGAAATAAAACATTGATCCACTTCACTCATTATTCTGTTCTCTGAGTTCAGAAACTGTTTTGATGTTTTCTTCCCTACTTATATGACAATGCGGTCTCCCATCCAAGTACTAACCAGGCATAGCCAGGTATGGCCGTAAGCGAAGGCTGCTGCAAAGAGAGGGCTATTTAAAGATCAGCCACTCTAATCTCCAGTACATTATATAAGTAGGGAAGAAAACCCAAAAGCTTACAGCACCTGGTATTATTCCCAGGCAGTCTCCCATCCAAGTAGTAACCAGAACCAAACATGCTAAGATTCAGAGATCGGGCATTGAATTTTTTATTTTTATTTTTTTTTGCAAATTATATAATTAGTGAAAAATTTCCAAAAAGCTTACAGCACCTGGTATTCCCAGGCGGTCTCCCATCCAAGTACTAACCAGGCCCAAACCTGCTTAGCTTCCGAGATCAGACGAGATCGGGCATAGCCAGTTTGGTATGGCCGTAAGCGAAAGCTGCTGCAAAGAGAAGGCTATTTAAAGATCAGCCACTCTAATTTCCAGTTCATTATACAAGTTCGGAAGAAAACCCAAAAGCTTACAGCACCTGATATTCCCAGGCAGTCTCTGTCACAGTGTCTTGGTTGTGTTCCCTGGGTTTCCACTAGGTGTCCTCCTTTCTCACGGTGTCTGTCACCTTATCACTTCCTGTTCCCTTATTTGGTCACCTTCCTCCTGTTGAGTAATTGATTGTTCCCCACCTGTCTCCTGTTCCCTCATTATCCTTCTGTGTATTTATACCCGGTCTGTCTGAGTCTGTGTTACGGAGTCCTTGTTTAATGTTTATAGTTATTCACGTCCGTCGCTTCTTGCCTTGTCTTGCCTTACCTTGTCTTCGTCTCTTGTTTTTGTTATGTTTGGATATTCTGGTTTTGACCCTGCCTGGACTGTTTACCCCTTTGGATTACCCCTTAAATAAAGGACTTACCTGCAATTGGTTCCCTCTCCTGTGTTTCCTGTAACACCGATCGTGACAGTCTCCCATTCAAGTACTAACCAGGACCAAACATGCTTAGCTTCCGAGATCAGACGAGATTGGGCTTTTTTTTTCTTTTTTTTTTTATAAAAAATATTTCAGTACAAAAAAAATACATAAAATATTTCACATTTAAATCATTCTTGTTATAGAAACCTCTCTTTCATTAAATAAATTGCAGATATTCATTTAAGGTTACATTAAAGTTTCTAAGCAAACATAATCCTTTTCACCTAAAAGAAAGAAAGAAAAAAAACAACCTACAAATTAATTTCCAGTCCATTCAGTGTTTTTCAAAACATAAGGATTGTTATTTAGAATTAGTTTATCAAATACATAAATTTTACATTCTGCATTAAAATAACTTTCTAGTGTTCATATATAATCTTCCAGTTTTTTCTTTAAATAAATCCCAGTCCCAGTCCCAATCCCAGTTTTTTGTTTTTGTCTCTTGCTATATTTCTCCTACACCATATTGGATATTTAGCTACAATTAAAAACAAATTTATAACATTTTGATTATCAGATTTCTCATTCATTCCAAATAAAAATATACAATTCCAACTCTTTTAATCTTCTATTACATCCATTTTATCTCCTAACAAACTCTTAATCACATTTTTCATTTTGTCTCTGAAAATGATCAGTTCTTTACATGATAAAAACATATGCAAAATTCCTTAATTTTTTCACAACAGACTTTACGCAATGCATCCCCAGTCATTCCACATTTATACAACTTCTCTTCAGAAAAAAAATATATTATGCCTTACATAAAAATCCAGATTCTCCATTTTAACATCAATATGCCATTTTCTAAAATTTCTCCACAGAACTTCTTCCTAAAGGTTTAAAAAAACTTTTTTTCCAAAATGTATTCCCAGCTGGTTCCTTACAAACACTATTTCTAAACAAAACATAAAAAGTCCTAAGATGACTCAAATAAAAAGGCTCCTTTTCTCCTTTTGCTTTTGAGAAAACCTTAATTTTATCATCTTCACTGTCTTGTCCTTGTTTTTCTATGTTTACTATCCATTCCTTTGGAATTGCCTCCTTTATTTGATCATATTGCTTTTTTAAAACATTCTTATTAACATGATTTTCATTATTTTTCACTTCATAATAAATTGCTTGCACAGGTAAAAAACCTCCCCTCACTTCATACAAAACATCCCTTATTGTTTTAAATCCAGCATTAAAATTCTCTTTTCATCCTTATACATCTGATTTCCTTGTTCCTTCTTTATTAATACCTCTATTTGTTCTTTAAAGTTCTCATCTTTTGAAATCTCAGTGTTTAACATCCATATTCCCGGCACTTAACATTGTTTCCTTATAATATATAGTATCTATTAACTTCAACATTTCCCTTTTACTTATCAAGAAATCTATTCTACTTCGGCATATAAAATTCTTCACCTCCTGTTGCCTTGAGAATTCTCGTATCCCCTCATTTCTTTCTCTCCACCGTCAAAAGTCAAAGTCACCTTTATTTATATAGCGCTTTAAACAAAACATTCATCAACTTTTTCAAGCTCCATTAATACCTCAAAACTATTCTCACCATAGTCTCTTATTTTAAATCCTTTCTCTTTCAGTTCTTTTTTTTTAATTATAAGTCTCTTTTTTACATTCTCTAAATTTGGTTTCACCTTTAGTTGTCTTCTTCTTTTTATTGTAACCTTTTCCCAGTCATTTTTATTGTCTTCTTTTCCTCCTTGCGTTGCTTTCTCTATCATTTGCATTTCCTGCCTTTCCTTTTCCTCCTCTCTTGTTTGTTTCAAGATTTCCGTTTGTATTCCATGTCCTTCTTCCTCTTGCTCTCTTTCCATTTCACAGTAGTTCTGTTCCTCCTCTGCATCTTCTCCTATTTGATTCTCTTCTTCTTCCTCAGTCTGTTCTGTTTGTTCATCCTCCTTTTCGTCGTCCACATCCTGTGATTTCTCCATTTCATCTACTTGCTCATAGTCTTTATCTGTTTCAGTATCCTCTTCAATCCAGCATTCACATTTCACCAATACTTTACGACACTCCGGGCATCTTACAGCATCACATTCCCTTGAAAAATGTCCCTTTTCACCACAATCTCGACAGCTAAAGTCTGGACAGTCCTTCAAAATGTGTCCCGGTTTCATACACAATCTACAGATCTTCATTTGACGATCATGTATGATCCTAAAATATTGCACTCCCTCTGCAGTATCAAATCTCGTGCTGTAAGGCAGTGATAACACCTCCTTAGGGAATTTCACACGGACATATCTTGTTCCATCTGTGATTGTAGTGTCTGGATAGTACCTTCTTCTTATTGCAGATGTAACTTTAACTCCCCATGTTTCTCAATTTTGCCGTTATTTCTTCATCCGTTACATAAGCTGGTAAGTGCATGAATGAAACAACACACTCTCTCTCTTGAAGATTCCTCACTTCACACACAATTCCTTTTACTGTTAGTCCATCCTTTAAAACTTCACATGCTTCTTCATCCGTTACTGTTACCTCATACTCATTATTTAATCTTGGTCTTACCGCTAACACTTTACTCAGTCCAACTTTTTCAATCACCGCTTTTATCACATCCTCCACCCTTCGATCTCTTACTTCTGTAGTATTAACAATTACTGTTGCCTCCTTTGAGTAATACTTTTGTTGCTCATTGTCTTTAATCTCATTGTCTTCTCAACTCACTTGTCTCTGTTGATTTCCTTTGCTTTATTCTTTCTCCAGTAGCTGTTTGAAATTCTTTCCTGTTGCTTTTTTTTCTCAACCATGTCTTTGCCAAAAAAAAAAAAAAAACAAGAAAAATAAATAATTTAACTAAGTACAATATAATACAAAACAAACCAAAACAAACACATGGGAGAGCCTTTCTCTCCCTACTGCCACCTCTTACTTCCTGGAATGTACCAACAATCACAGGTGCGCAGGTTGGTATGGCCGTAAGCGAAAGCCTTTTTTTTTTATTGAAGTAATTAATCAATTCAAACATACATATCAATTATTCACATACAAAAGTACATAAGATTCTTTCTTTGACATAAAAAACTCCTAAAATCTTGAATTGACAGACATCTTACTTACATTTATAAAGAAGTCATTAAATAGTTTAATCTTTTAAAAATAACAATTCAATCCCTAGCTCTTTTAAAACCTTTAACACCTCCTGAGTAAAAATATTATAAAAAACATCAGTCGTTTCCTCCAATTTAAAATAATAAAACAGACATCCAACATATTTTTCAACTTTTCTCCTAAACACATTCCACACATCAATTAAAGCATTGTCCTTTTTCACCACCACTCTTCTTTCCCATATCGCACTTTTCCTCAGCATCACAAGTAAATTAATCAGCTTCTCATGTTTACATTTCTCATTAATGCCCAACATTAACACCTTTTCCCACTCAAAGTTCCCATTTCCCTCTCCTCTCAAAATTAAAATCATGCTTTTACATCTCTCATTAAAATCTTTCAGCTTATCACAATATAAAAACAAGTGTAAAAACCCTTCATCTGCATCTTGGCATACTTTACATATTGCACTTTCCTCCATCCCAATTTTGCTTAAAATCACATCTGTGAACACTGCCTTGTTCCTGATAAAATATTCCATATTCTCCAGTTTAGTCTGTACAATTTTCCCATTTATATTCCCCCATATTTTCTCTTCTGTTACACCATTGAACATCCATAGCCAGTATTCATTTACAACAGGTTTCTTGAAAACCACATCTCTAAAAAAACAATAAAACATTTTCACAGTACATTCTTTAAAAGCACACAATTTTCCCCCAAGATTTACATACACATCTTTTCCTTGATTTTCTTCTTCCATATTTTCAATTCTCTTTATCCATTCTTTAGTATTCTTAATTAAATCATATTTGTTTGTAATCTCTTGTCTGCTATAATCCTCCCTTGCCTCCTCCATCACATCCACAATGTATTGCACTGGTAAAAACCCCTCTTTGAATTCATATAAAACATCTCTGACTTTCATGATTCCAACATCCCACCATTTCTTAAAAAAAACCTGCTTCCCTTGATTTAAAATGCAGTTGTTTAAGAATAAAGGCTGATTTAAAATGTTCTCTCTACCTTGTGGATTAAAATGCACATTATCTAAAAATTTTCCCCATGCTCTCATCAGTTCTTTATAAAATTCTGGCAGCCCCTGCGTCATCCAATTTTTTGTTTTCATCCATAAAATGTTGTCCCCCAGATTAAAATGACTACACTTGTTTAAAAAATGCCCCATTGTTCTTTTCCATGCTGCTTTATTTTCTTCGTCTAGATATTTGCTTATGATTTTCACCCTTAAACTGTTCTTTCTTTGCTCCACGTCCATTAGCCCTAGCCCCCCCTTCCCCACTGCTCCTATTAAAGTGTTATATGCAATTCTCTGTGGCTTTCCTTCCCATAAAAAATCTAAAAAACATTTTTTTAGCCTTTTTTCTGTCCACATTGAAGCCACATATAAAATATGCCATAACTTAGAAACCATTAAAACATTCAAAATTAAAACCCTCCCCTTCAAAGTTAAGGACATTAATCTCCAAAAATTCAACCTTCTCTCGACCCCTCCTAACATCTCCTCCCACATAATTCCTTCTGCTTTGGTTTCATCCCTCCCCATTAAAACACCTAAAATCTTTATTTCATTCATTTCCTTAAAATTAAAGTGCGCCGTTAAAACCTCACTTCCCCCGAATCTCATGTATACTGTTTTATCCTCGTTCACTTTAGCCCCTGATCCCCTGCAAAATGTTTGTACTATTTTAATTGCTTCCCTTACACTCAACAGATCTTGCAGCAATAGCGTAGTATCATCAGCATATTGAAATATTTTATTATCTCCTCCCTCTATGCCTATTCCTTTTATTCTCCCTTCCTGTTCTACCATTAACCCAAGTGGTTCCGCAACTAAAGCATATAAAAGTGCCGACAACGGGCAACCCTGTCTAATTGATCTTGTTAATTTAAAACACTCTGTTAAAAACCCATTACATTTTACTCTCGTTACAGCACCTTTATATAAAATCTTAACCCATTTAATAAAATTTCCTCCAAAACCAAAACTATTCAAAACTCCAAATAAAAAATCATGCTCTACCCTGTCAAAAGCCTTCTCAAAGTCCAAACTGATTATAAAACCATCTTTCTTCTTTTCATTAATATATCTTATGGTATCTTTTATGCTCATTGTTGTATCCGCAATGTCTCTTCCTTTAATACTGTAAGCTTGGTTTGTTTGAATTATTGTGGGCATCACTTCTTTTAATCTGTTAGCTAAAACTTTTGATAAAATCTTCAAATTAGTGTTAAGCATTGTTATTGGCCTATAATTCTTTAACTCCACTTTGTCTCCTTTCCTTTTATATATCAGCTTCATTAATCCCATTCCCATCCTTTCGTTCATCTCACCTTTCCTAAAAATATCGTCAAATACTTCTTTTAAGATAGTTGTTAAAACATCTTTAAAAACAATGTAAAACTCACTCCCCAACCCATCTATCCCTGGACTTTTTCTTTTGTTTAATCCAATTATTGCTCTTTTTATTTCTTCTTCTCTTACTTCATCATCACACTCTTTTTTATCCACTTCTCCTACTCTGGCTTTTATTTGCTTCAGTAATTCCACTTTTTCTTCTTCTTTTACCCCTCTGTACAGAATAAGTTCTCTTAGTATGATTTTATTTCCTATAAAATGTCCGCATTTTCTTCTACTATTCTCCCATTTTTGCCCCTTATTTCTTTAATCATGTCTGCTTTCCCTCTTCTTTTCTCTAGATCAAAGAAAAACTTTGTGCACTTCTCCCCCTCCACTGTATATTTTGCTTTACTTCTTAATCTTGCAGCTTCATATTTCTCCTCTTCCATTTCCTTCAGTCTACCTTCTATTTCTTTTATTTTCTCTATGCTTTTTTCTGTCTTGTCCAGTGCCTTATTTAAGTTTTGCCTTAGCTCTCTTTCCTTATTTTTCTTACATTTATTAATTAACTTGCAATAGGTTATTGTAAACTTTTTTACCAGATATTTCACGTTCTCCCACCACATTCGCTTATCCTCATTATACATTCCATTTTCTTTTTCCTTTTCAATGATCTCCTTTATACTTAAAACATAATCTTCATTCTTTAAAACCTCTGTATTTAAAATCCATACTCCCGGCCCTCTTTGCACTTTACTCCAGTCTACTTTAAAAAATAAAAACTTGTGATCACTAAAACTTGTTTCTTCATACTTAATCTTTTTTATAAAATTCTCCACATTTCTTGTACATAAAATAAAGTCTATTCTTGTTTCACACACACACTGCCCCACTATTTGCCTCCTTGAAAATTCTTTTATCTTTTCATTTCTTTCTCTCCACACATCGATGATATTATTTTCTCCCATTAATGCTTTTAATTCTTTTCTCCCCTTGTCGTTTTTAAAAACCATTCCTTCTGCCATGTCTTGTTTACTAAAAACTGTGTTAAAATCCCCTATCATTATTATTTCCTTATACTTGTTTATGATATTTCTTAAAACATAAAAAAAATCTTTCTTTTCCTTCTCCTCTGTTGGCGCATGTACATTTACTAAAATCAGTTCACGTCCTTCACAATTTACTTCCACCACCATACATTTCCCCATCTTATCTTTATACACCACTCTACTTGCATTAAAAACATCTTTTCTTATTAAAAAGGCCACTCCTCTTCCAAGCCTTCCATCCCCATTGTTATATAAAATATCCCCTTCCCATTTCTTTTTATAGTCCTTCATCACACTCTCTTTCCAATTTGTTTCTTGTAAAACAATAACATCTTCGCCTTGGCATTTTTCCTTCACTTTTTCAAATTTACCCATGTCCATCAGTCCCCTTGCATTAAAAGTAACACAACTTAAAACCATTAAAAAGAAAAGTAAATACCTAAAAACCATTACTTTCCATCTTCTCCCTCCAGCCCTCTTAACACTTCATATCTGTTTACAGTTTTCACTCGACCCCTTGTCATGATCTTTTTTCTAGCATTTCCCACATTTGGTTTTACCTTTAATGTTCGCCCTTCTTATTTGTCCTCTCCCCTCTCTGTCTTTTTCCATGTTATCCATCATCGTTTCTTTTTCACTGTCCATTTCTTTGTTTTGATCATTCATTCCTTGTCCATCTCCGTCCACGTCATCCAGAAGTTTTTTAACACTGTCCGATATTTACATTTCCATCCATTGTGTGTCCTGTTCTGTTGTATGTTCCTTGTCTGCATCATTTACTTTTTCTTCTTCTTCCTCTCTGTTGCTCGCTCCTCCTTCTGTTTTTTTTTTGCTGCAATCCGTCTTCCTCTTGTGCTTCATCAGTTTCTCTTTCCTCCTCACTGTTTCCTTCATGCACCTGTCCATCCAACTGAAGTTCCATCCCTCCTTCCTCTCCTTCCATCCAACATTCACATTTATTTAAAACTTCTTGACACCCTGGGCATCTGACAGCATTGCAATCTCTTGCAAAGTGTCCCCTCTCCTCGCAAATACAGCACTTAAAATCTGGGCAGTCTTTCAGCAGCTGTCCAGGGCTCATGCACAGCCTACAGGTCTTCACCTGATGGCTGCGCATCACCCTAAAATACTGCTGCCCTTCTGCTGTTTCCAGCTTTGTGCTATATGGCAACGATGCCACATCTTTGGGGAATCTCACTTTTAGGAACCTTGTTCCGTCTTCTATGTCAGTGCCCGGGTAGCATCTTCTTTTTATCTCTGAAATGGGATTAACTCCCCATCCTTCCAATTTACCTAAAATTTCTTTGTCATCAATATAGACGGGCAGGTGCATGAAAGAAACAACATAATCTCTGTTTTGCAAATTTTTTACCTCACAGTTCACTCCTTTTATCATCAGTCCATCAGTCAGTTTGTCACATGTTTCTTCTTTCTCCATTGTTAATTCATATTATTTTCCTTGTCTTGGCCTTAGTGCCAGGATTTTCCCATGTCCACATTGTTTTGATACAGCCTTGATGATATCCTCTGCTCTCACCTCGATCACATTCTCTACGTTCACAATCACTGTAGCCTCCTTTAGATACTTTCTTTCAAGAAATTTCTCCCTCGTGCCTTGGTTATTTCCATTCCCAGCTCGTAGTCGATTTCCCAGTCAAGTGTCATTTACCGATTGTGTCTCTCCGCCAAATCCAGTATCGTTTGCCATGCGTCTCTCTCCAGCCAGTCCAGTGTCGTTTGCCATGCGTCTCTCTCCAGCCAATATAGTGTCGTTTGCCATACGTGTCTCTCCAGCCAGTCTAGTGTCATTTGCCATGCGTATCTCTCCAGCCAATATAGTGTCGTTTGCCATACGTGTCTCTCCAGCCAGTCTAGTGTCATTTGCCATGCGTCTCTCTCCAGTCAATATAGTGTCGTTTGCCATACGTGTCTCTCCAGCCAGTCCTGTGTCGTCATCCATTAATCCGTCCATTTTAAGAGAAAAACAAAAAACAGAGAAACCACCCTCCAGCCAGCAAAAAGCTGCTGTTAGGTGGTTTAAAACTGAAAAACCACAAAAAACTGAACTAAAGTCCAAAAACAACTTACAAACAAACACAAACAGAAAAATCTAAATGGAGGAGAGCCTTCCTCTCCCAACTGCAGCCAACACTTTCTGTAGCTCTCTAGCGCCCTCAGGTTGGTTTGGCTGTAAGCGAAGGCTGCTGCAAAGAGAGGGCTATTTAAAGATCAGCCACTCTAATCTCCAGTACATTATATAAGTAGGGAAGAAAACCCAAAAGCTTAGAGCACCTGGCATTCCCAGGCAGTCTACCATCCAAGTAGTAACCAGAACCAAACATGCTAAGATTCAGAGATCAGACGAGTTCGGGCATAGCCAGGTTGGTATGGCCGTAAGCAAAAGCTGCTGCCAAGAGAGGGCTATTTAAAGATCAGCCACTCTAATCTCCAGTACATTATACAGGTCCTTCTCAAAAAATTAGCATATTGTGATAAAGTTCATTATTTTCCATAATGTAATGATAAAAATTAAACTTTCATATATTTTAGATTCATTGCACACCAACTGAAATATTTCAGGTCTTTTATTGTTTTAATACTGATGATTTCGGCATACAGCTCATGAAAACCCAAAATTCCTATCTCCAAAAATTGGCATTTCATGAAAAGGTTCTCTAAACGAGCTATTAACCTAATCATCTGAATTAACTAATTAACTCTAAACACCTGCAAAAGATTCCTGAGGCTTTTAAAAACTCCCAGCCTGGTTCATTACTCAAAACCGCAATCATGGGTAAGACTGCCGACCTGACTGCTGTCCAGAAGGCCATCATTGACAGCGAGAGGGTAAGACACAGAAAGAAATTTCTGAACGAATAGGCTGTTCCAGAGTGCTGTATCAAGGCACCTCAGTGGGAAGTCTGTGGGAAGGAAAAATTGTGGCAAAAAACGCTGCACAACGAGAAGAGGTGACAGAACCCTGAGGAAGATTGTGGAGAAGGACCGATTCCAGACCTTGGAGGACCTACGGAAGCAGTGGACGGAGTCTGGAGTAGAAACATCCAGAGCCACCGTGCACAGGCGTGTGCAGGAAATGGGCTACAGAGAAGCAGCACTGGACTGTTGCTCAGTGTTCCAAAGTACTTTTTTCGGATGAAAGCAAATTTTGCATGTCATTCGGAAATCAAGGTGCCAGAGTCTGGAGGAAGACTGGGGAGAAGGAAATGCCAAAATGCCTGAAGTCCAGTGTCAAGTACCCACAGTCAGTGATGGTCTGGGGTGCCATGTCAGCTGCTGGTGTTGGTCCACTCTGTTTTATCAAGGGCAGGGTCAATGCAGCTAGTTATCAGGAGATTTTGGAGCACTTCATGCTTCCATCTGCTGAAAAGCTTTATGGAGATGAAGATTTCGTTTTTCAGCATGACCTGGCACCTGCTCACATTGCCAAAACCACTGGTAAATGGTTTACTGACCATGGTATTACTGTGCTCAATTGGCCTGCCAACTCTCCTGACCTAAACCCCATTAAGAATTTGTGGGATATTGTGAAGAGAAAGTTGAGAGATGAAAGACCCAACACTCTGGATGAGCTTAAGGCCGCTATCGAAGCATCCTGGGCCTCCATAACACCTCAGCAGTGCCACAGGCTGATTGCCTCCATGCCACGCCGCATTGAAGCAGTCATTTCTGCAAAAGGATTCCCGACCAAGTATTGAGTGCATAACTGAACATAATTATTTGAAGGTTGACTTTCTTTGTATTAAAACTTTTCTTTTATTGGCCGGATGAAATATGCTAATTTTTTGAGATAGGAATTTTGGGTTTTCATGAGCTGTATGCCAAAATCATCAGTATTAAAACAATAAAAGACCTGAAATATTTCAGTTGGTGTGCAATGAATCTAAAATATATGAAAGTTTAATTTTTATCATTACATTATGGAAAATAATGAACTTTATCACAATATGCTATTTTTTTGAGAAGGACCTGTATTACAAAATTACTTCTCTTATTGATCATAGTATGTTAATAGGTAATTTTTATGAAACTGGTGTAGAGAGGGGAAAGGGGATATGGTGTTTAAATAATGAACTTTTAAAAGATTAGAATTATAAATTTGCAGTGGAAGCAATAATAATGAATGAGAGAGGGAAAGGGATGTTCGAAGAAGACAAGAGGGTGTGGTGGGATAATGTAAAATATGAAATAAAAAAGTATTCATTGAGGTATAGTAGATTGAAACAAGATTAAAAGGGGAGAAGAAGTAGCAGTTAGGAATATTTTGAAAGAGGAATTACAAAAAGAAAATGGAGATATAGAAAGGATTATAATTTACAAGGATAAATTAAAAGAAATAGAAGAAGAAAAATGTAAAGGAGCTATGATAAGAAGTAGGGTAAAGAATGTGATGGAAGGAGAAAGGTGTACAAAATTATTTTTTTAATTTAGAGGAAAGTAGACAAAAGGCTGATACAGTAAAGGAAGTAAGAAAAAGGATGGGAGAAGAGTAAAAGAGTCCAAAGAGGATTTGCAAAGTGTAAGGGAATTTTATGCAGATCTATTTAAAAGCGAAGGTATAAAAGAGGAGGAAAAGCAGTTTTTATTAAAGAGTGTAAAAAAAAGTAGTTAAAGAGGATAAAGAAATGTGCGATAAGGATTGTTTAGAGGAAGAAATAGAGACAGCAATAGTACAGTTAAACAATGGGAAGAGTCCTGGAGCAGATGGTTTGACTAGAGAATTTTATAGAGTTTTTAAGGATATTTTAATCCCCATTTTAAAAGACGTTTATGAGGAAATGTATGATAGAGGGCAAGCAAGTCAATTGATGAGAGTAGGATTGGTAAAGCTAATTTAAAAAAAAAAGAGTTGATTCAGCTGATTTAAAGAACTATAGACCTATATCAATGTTAAATACAGATTTTAAAATTCTTGCAAAAATGTTAGCAAATCGGTTAAAGAAGGTTCTACCTGGAATAATAACAACAAATCAATCTTATTCAATAATAGGGAGAGAAATTAGTGATACAGTTAGTAATATAAGAGAAAAAATAAGTTATATGACAGAGAATAATAAAGAAGGATACATAATTAGTTTAGATTTGGAAAAAGCATTTGATAGGGTAGAATATGATTTTTTATTTGAACTTTTAGAGCATTTTGGTTTTGGGAATAATTGTATAAAATGGATTAGAGTTTTATACAAAGGTGCAATTAACTGATGTATTCAGTATAACAAGATCAGTATGACAAGGGTGTCCTTTATCTGCATTATTGTATAGTATAGTTGCTGAACCACTGGGTTTAGTGGTTGGGGAAGATGAACATATTTAAGGAATAGGTTTTGAAGGATTAGAAAAGGAACAAAAAATATATCAATATGCTGATGACACAACATTAATTTTAAGGGATATAGATAGCGTTGAGAGAGCAATGAATACAATACAAAACTATTGTAAAGGTTCAGGAGCAAAAATAAATATAGATAAGACGGTCATGATGAGAATAGGAGCTGCAAAGCCTTTACCAGATTATTTTAGTTTTAAAGAAGAGACAGATAATATTAAATTATTGGGAATTAGAATTGGGAAAGATGAAAAGAAAACTAGACATTTAATATGGGACGAAATCTTAGGGGGAATGGAGAGAAAATTGACCTCCTGGAGACAAAGGATGTTGAAATTAAGAGGGCAGTATATTATAAATGCTCTGATGCTTTAAAAAATGTGGTATACATCTTATAAGCCGATATGGGCTTATAAGAGGTTGAAAAAGTGTATTTTGAATTTTATATGGGAGGGGAAACCAGCAAAGATTGCTTATGATACACTGATAGGACCAATTGAGGAGGGAGGTTTAGGTTTGTTAGATCCATATTTAAGAATGAAGAGTTTAAGGGTAAAAACTATGAAGAAATTTTGAATAAAGAAAATAGACAGGAATGGAAGGATGGTATGAAATATTTTTTAAATAGGTGTAGTGGTTTTAACATGGGAAAGGACATTATATGGATGAAATTGAAAGAAAATATGTTAAATGGTGTATCAGAATTGTATAAAGAAGTTTTAGGAGCGTGGAAAGAATATTTATTGACAGTTGTATACAAACCAGAAGGGATGGAGGAGCTTTTGAATCAACCATTACTTTTAAATTCAAATATAGTATATGAAAATAATGAAATATATTTTAAGACATGGATTAAAGCAGGAATAAATAAAGTCAAAGATGTTTTATATGAGGTAAAATAAGGTTTTATACCACTACAAGGTATAGTAGATGAAATTAAAGAAAGTGGAGATGAGGTCGATAAGAGAATTGTAAAGCAACAGTTTGACAAAATAAAAAAAGCAATTCCAAATGAATGGATAGAAAGAATAGAAAAAAAGGAGGAAGGAGAAGGAAAGGTTCATGTCCTTTTAAATGAATGTGGGAATGAAGTGTCTTTTCAGTCATGTTTTTTAAAAAAGATCTCTTTGCAGCAGTTTTCGCTTACGGCCATACCAACCTGGCTATGCCTGATCTCGTCTGATTTCGGAAGCTAAGCAGGTTTGGGCCTGGTTAGTACTTGGATGGGAGACCGCCTGGGAATACCAGGTGCTGTAAGCTTTTTGGAAATTTTTCACTAATTATATAATAATCTTGCAAAAAAAAAAAAAAAAGAGTCAATCCCCGATCTCCGAATCTTAGCATGTTTGGTACTGGTTACTACTTGGATGGTAGACTGCCTGGGAATAATTCCAGGTGCTGTAAGCTTTTGGGTTTTCTTCCCTACTTATATAATGTACTGGAGATTAGAGTGGCTGATCTTTAAATAGCCCTCTCTTTGCAGCAGTTTTCGCTTACGGCCATACCAACCTGGCTGTGCCCGATCTCGTCTGATTTCAGAAGCTAAGCAGGTTTGGGCCTGGTTAGTACTTGGATGGGAGACCGCCTGGGAATACCAGGTGCTGTAAGCTTTTTGGAAATTTTTCACTAATTATATAATAATCTTGCAAAAAAAAAAAAAAAGAGTCAATGCCCGATCTCCGAATCTTAGCATGTTTGGTACTGGTTACCACTTGGATGGTAGACTGCCTGGGAATAATTCCAGGTGCTGTAAGCTTTTGGGTTTTCCTCCCTACTTATATAATGTACTGGAGATTAGAGTGGCTGATCTTTAAATAGCCTTCTCTTTGCAGCAGTTTTCGCTTACGGCCATACCAACCTGGCTATGCCCGATCTCGTCTGATCTCAGAAGCTAAGCAGGTTTGGGCCTGGTTAGTACTTGGATGGGAGACCGCCTGGGAATACCAGGTGCTGTAAGCTTTTTGGAAATTTTTCACTAATTATATAATAATCTTGCAAAAAAAAAAAACAAAGAGTCAATGCCCGATCTCCGAATCTTAGCATGTTTGGTACCGGTTACTACTTGGATGGTAGACTGCCTGGGAATAATTCCAGGTGCTGTAAGCTTTTGGGTTTTCTTCCCTACTTATATAATGTACTGGAGATTAGAGTTGCTGATCTTTAAATAGCCCTCTCTTTGCAGCAGTTTTCACTTACGGCCAGACCAACCTGGCTATGCCCGATCTCGTCTGATCTCATAAACTAAGCAGGTTTGGGCCTGGTTAGTACTTGGATGGTAGACTTACTGGGAATAATTCCAGGTGCTGTAAGCTTTTGGGTTTTCTTCCCTACTTATATAATGTACTGGAGATTAGAGTGGCTGATCTTTAAATACCAACCTGGCTATGCCCGATCTCGTCTGATCTCGGAAGCTAAGCAGGTTTGGGCCTGGTTAGTACTTGGATGGGAGACCGCCTGGGAATACCAGGTGCTGTAAGCTTTTTGGAAATTTTTCACTAATTATATAATAACCTAGCAAAAAAAAAAAAAAAAAGAGTCAATGCCCGATCTCCGAATTTTAGCATGTTTGGTACTGGTTACTACTTGGATGGTAGACTGCCTGGGAATAATTCCAGGTGCTGTAAGCTTTTGGGTTTTCTTCCCTACTTATATAATGTACTGGAGATTAGAGTGGCTGATCTTTAAATAGCCCTCTCTTTGCAGCAGTTTTCGCTTACGGCCATGCCAACCTGGCTATGCCCGATCTCGTCTGATCTCGGAAGCTAAGCAGGTTTGGGCCTGGTTAGTACTTGGATGGGAGACCGCCTGGGAATACCAGGTGCTGTAAGCTTTTTGGAAATTTTTCACTAATTATATAATAATCTTGAAAAAAAAAAAAGAGTCAATGCCGATCTCCGAATCTTAGCATGTTTGGTACTGGTTACTACTTGGATGGTAGACTGCCTGGGAATAATTCCAGGTGCTGTAAGCTTTTGGGTTTTCTTCCCTACTTATATAATGTACTGGAGATTAGAGTGGCTGATCTTTAAATAGCCCTCTCTTTGCAGCAGTTTTCGCTTACTGCCATACCAACCTGGCTATGCCCGATCTCGTCTGATCTCGGAAGCTAAGCAGGTTTGGGCCTGGTTAGTACTTGGATGGGAGACCGCCTGGGAATACCAGGTGTTGTAAACTTTTTGGAAATTTTTCACTAATTATATAATAATCTTGCAAAAAAAAAAAAAAAAAAAGAGTCAATGCCCGATCTCCGAATCTTAGCATGTTTGGTACTGGTTACTACTTGGATGGTAGACTGCCTGGGAATAATTCCAGGTGCTGTAAGCTTTTGGGTTTTCTTCCCTACTTATATAATGTACTGGAGATTAGAGTTGCTGATCTTTAAATAGCCCTCTCTTTGCAGCAGTTTTCACTTACGGCCAGACCAACCTGGCTATGCCTGATCTCATCTGATCTCATAAACTAAGCAGGTTTGGGCCTGGTTAGTAGTTGGATGGTAGACTTCCTGGGAATAATTCCAGGTGCTGTAAGCTTTTGGGTTTTCTTCCCTACTTATATAATATACAGGAGATTAGAGTGGCTGATCTTTAAATAGCCCTCTCTTTGCAGCAGTTTTCGCTTACGGCCATACCAACCTGGCTATGCCCGGTCTCGTCTGATCTCGGAAGCTAAGCAGGTTTGGGCCTGGTTAGTACTTGGATGGGAGACCGCCTGGGAATACCAGGTGTTGTAAGCTTTTTGGAATTTTTTCACTAATTATATAATAATCTTGCAAAAAAAAAAAAAAAAGAGTCAATGCCCGATCTCCGAATCTTAGCATGTTTGGTACTGGTTACTACTTGGATGGTAGACTGCCTGGGAATAATTCCAGGTGCTGTAAGCTTTTGGGTTTTCTTCCCTACTTATATAATGTACTGGAGATTAGAGTTGCTGATCTTTAAATAGCCCTCTCTTTGCAGCAGTTTTCACTTACGGCCAGACCAACCTGGCTATGCCCGATCTCGTCTGATCTCATAAACTAAGCAGGTTTGGGCCTGGTTAGTACTTGGATGGTAGACTTACTGGGAATAATTCCAGGTGCTGTAAGCTTTTGGGTTTTCTTCCCTACTTATATAATGTACTGGAGATTAGAGTGGCTGATCTTTAAATAGCCCTCTCTTTGCAGCAGTTTTCGCTTACGGCCATACCAACCTGGCTATGCCCAATCTCGTCTGATCTCGGAAGCTAAGCAGGTTTGGGCCTGGTTAGTACTTGGATGGGAGACCGCCTGGGAATACCAGGTGTTGTAAACTTTTTGGAAATTTTTCACTAATTATATAATAATCTTGCAAAAAAAAAAAAAAAAGAGTCAATGCCCGATCTCCGAATCTTAGCATGTTTGGTACTGGTTACTACTTGGATGGTAGACTGCCTGGGAATAATTCCAGGTGCTGTAAGCTTTTGGGTTTTCTTCCCTACTTATATAATGTACTGGAGATTAGAGTGGCTGATCTTTAAATAGCCCTCTCTTTGCAGCAGTTTTCGCTTACGGTCATACCAACCTGGCTATGCCCGATCTCGTCTGATCTCGGAAGCTAAGCAGGATTGGGCCTGGTTAGTACTTGGATGGGAGACCGCCTGGGAATACCAGGTGTTGTAAACTTTTTGGAAATTTTTCACTAATTATATAAGAATCTTGCAAAAAAAAAAAAAAAGATTCAATGCCCGATCTCCGAATCTTAGCATGTTTGGTACTGGTTACTACTTGGATGGTAGACTACCTGGGAATAATTCCAGGTGCTGTAAGTTTTTGGGTTTTCTTCCCTACTTATATAATGTACTGGAGATTAGAGTTGCTGATCTTTAAATAGCCCTCTCTTTGCAGCAGTTTTCACTTATGGCCAGACCAACCTGGCTATGCCCGATCTCGTCTGATCTCATAAACTAAGCAGGTTTGGGCCTGGTTAGTACTTGGATGGTAGACTTCCTGGGAATAATTCCAGGTGCTGTAAGCTTTTGGGTTTTCTTCCCTACTTATATAATGTACTGGAGATTAGAGTGGCTGATCTTTAAATACCAACCTGGCTATGCCCGATCTCGTCTGATCTCGGAAGCTAAGCAGGTTTGGGCCTGGTTAGTACTTGGATGGGAGACCGCCTGGGAATACCAGGTGTTGTAAACTTTTTGGAAATTTTTCACTAATTATATAATAATCTTGCAAAAAAAAAAAAAAAAAGAGTCAATGCCCGATCTCCGAATCTTAGCATGTTTGGTACTGGTTACTACTTGGATGGTAGACTGCCTGGGAATAATTCCAGGTGCTGTAAGCTTTTGGGTTTTCTTCCCTACTTATATAATGTACTGGAGATTAGAGTGGCTGATCTTTAAATAGCCCTCTCTTTGCAGCAGTTTTCGCTTACGGCCATAGCAACCTGGCTATGCCCGATCTCGTCTGATCTCGGAAGCTAAGCAGGTTTGGGCCTGGTTAGTACTTGGATGGGAGACCGCCTGGGAATACCAGGTGTTGTAAACTTTTTGGAAATTTTTCACTAATTATATAATAATCTTGCAAAAAAAAAAAAAAAAAGAGTCAATGCCCGATCTCCGAATCTTAGCATGTTTGGTACTGGTTACTACTTGGATGGTAGACTGCCTGGGAATAATTCCAGGTGCTGTAAGCTTTTGGGTTTTCTTCCCTACTTATATAATATACAGGAGATTAGAGTGGCTGATCTTTAAATAGCCCTCTCTTTGCAGCAGTTTTCGCTTACGGCCATGCCAACCTGGCTATGCCCGATCTTGTCTGATCTCGGAAGCTAAGCAGGTTTGGGCCTGGTTAGTACTTGGATGGGAGACCGCCTGGGAATACCAGGTGCTGTAAGCTTTTTGGAAATTTTTCACTAATTATATAATAATCTTGCAAAAACAAACAAAAAAAAAAAAAAGAGTCAATGCCCGATCTCCGAATCTTAGCATGTTTGGTACTGGTTACTACTTGGATGGTAGACTGCCTGGGAATAATTCGAGGTGCTGTAAGCTTTTGGGTTTTCTTCCCTACTTATATAATGTACTGGAGATTAGAGTGGCTGATCTTTAAATAGCCCTCTCTTTGCAGCAGTTTTCGCTTACGGCCATACCAACCTGGCTATGCCCGATCTCGTCTGACCTCGGAAGCTAAGCAGGTTTGGGCCTGGTTAGTACTTGGATGGGAGACCGCCTGGGAATACCAGGTGTTGTAAACTTTTTGGAAATTTTTCACTAATTATATAATAATCTTGCAAAAAAAAAAAAAAAAAAAAGAGTCAATGCCCGATCTCCGAATCTTAGCATGTTTGGTACTGGTTACTACTTGGATGGTAGACTGCCTGGGAATAATTCCAGGTGCTGTAAGCTTTTGGGTTTTCTTCCCTACTTATATAATGTACTGGAGATTAGAGTTGCTGATCTTTAAATAGCCCTCTCTTTGCAGCAGTTTTCACTTACGGCCAGACCAACCTGGCTATGCCCGATCTCGTCTGATCTCAGAAACTAAGCAGGTTTGGGCCTGGTTAGTACTTGGATGGTAGACTGCCTGGGAATAATTCCAGGTGCTGTAAGCTTTTGGGTTTTCTTCCCTACTTATATAATGTACTGGAGATTAGAGTGGCTGATCTTTAAATAGTCCTCTCTTTGCAGCAGTTTTGGCTTACGGCCATACCAACCTGAGGGCGCTAGAGAGCTACAGGAAGTGTTGGCTGCAGTTGGGAGAGGAAGGCTCTCCTCCATTTTGATTTTTCTGTCAGTGTTTGTTTTGTGAGTTGTTTTTGGACTTTAGTTTATTTTTTGAGTTTTTTCAGTTTTAAACCACCTAACAGCAGCATCTTGCTGGCTGGAGGGTGGTTAATTTTTTGTTTGATTTTTGTACAATGGACGGATTATTGGCAAACGACACTGGACTGGCTGGAGAGACACGCATGGCAAACGACACTGGAATGGCTGGAGAGACACGTATGGCAAACGAAACTGGACTGGCTGGAGAGACACGTATGGCAAACGACACTGGACTGCTTGGAGAGACACGTATGGCAAATGACCCTGGACTGGCTGGAGAGACACGCATGGCAAATGACCCTGGAGTGGAGTATCGACAACGAGCAGGACACGGTAAAAAACAAGATGCAAGAGATAACATTGGTGAAAGGAAATACTTAAAGGAGGCAACTGTGATTGTGAATGTCGAGAACGTAAATGAGGTGAGAGCTGTGGATATTATTAAAGCGGTGACGGAAAAATGTGGATATGGTAAAATTTTAGCACTAAGGCCAAGACAAGGAAAGGAATATGAACTGACATTGGAGAAAGAAGAAACATGTGATGAACTGACTGAGGGATTGTTAATTAAAGGAGTTAACTGTGAGATAAAGAAACTGCAAAATAGAGATTATGTTGTTTCCTTCATGCACCTGCCCGTCTACCTTGATGATAAAGACATTTTTAGAAAATTGGAGGGATGGGGAGTTAATCCCATTTCAAAATTAAAAAGAAGATGCTACCCGGGCACTGAAATAGAGGATGGAACAAGGTTTTTAAAAGTGAGATTCCCCAAGGAGGTGGCATCATTGCCCTACAGCACAAAGCTGGAAACAGCAGAAGGGCCGCAGTACTTTAGGGTGATGCACAGCCACCAGGTGAAGACCTGTAAGCTGTGCATGAGCCCGGATCATCTGCTCAAAGAATGCCCTGAATTTAAGTGTCACAAGTGCGAGGAAAGGGGACATTTCGCAAGGGATTGCAATGCGGTCAGATGCCCGGAGTGTCAAAAGATTTTAAACAAGTGTGAGTGTTGGATGGAGGGAGAGGAAGGAGGTCTGGAGCATCGGGTGGACGGACAGGTGCATGAAGGAAACACTGAAGAGGAAGGAGATATTGATGAAGGACAAGGGGATGAAGGATTATCACAAAAGGAAACAGAAGGAGGAACAGGCAACCAAGAGGAAGAAGAAGAAGGAAAAAAGAATGATATGGGTGAGGAACAAAGAGCAGAACAGAATACCCAATGGACAGAAATGGAAATATCGGACAGTTTTAAAAATCTTTTGGATAATGTGGAGAGGGATGGACAGGGAATGTATGATCAAAACAAAGAAATGGACAGTGAAGAAGAAACAAGGATGGACAACATGGGAAAAGACAGAGGGGAGAGAGGACAAAGTAGAAGAAGAACATTAAAGGTAAAACCAAATGTGGAAAATGCAAGAAAAAAGTTAATGACAAGGGGCCGAGTAAAAAGTGTAAACAGATATGAAGTGTTAAGAGGGCTGGAGGGAGAAGATGGAAAATAATGGTTTTTATGTATTTATTTTTATTTATTTTAATGGTTTTAAGTTGTGTTACTTTTAATGCAAGGGGATTGATGGACATGGGTAAATTTGAAAAGGTGAAAGAAATGTGTAAAGGAGAGGATGTGATTTTATTACAAGAAACTAACTGGAGGGAAGAGTACATGACTGAAATAAGGAAAAGGTGGAGCGGAGAGATTTTATATAACAATGGTGATGGGAGGCTTGGAAGAGGAGTTGCGATTTTAATAAAAGAAAACTGTGGGGTATCATGTAAAACAATATATAATGACGTAGATGGGAAATGTATTGCGGTTGAAATGGAGTATGAGGAGAAAAAAGTTATTGTAGTTAATATTCATGCACCGACTGTAGAGAATGAAAAGAAGGAATATTTTAATGTATTAAGAGATTTTTTAAAAAAGCATAAAGAAGTTATTATGATGGGTGATTTTAATACCGTTTTCAGTAAATTAGAAATGGGTGAGGGAATGGTTTTTAAAAATGATAAAGGAAGAAAAGAACTGAAACTATTAATGGAAGAAAATAATATGATTGATGTATGGAGAGAAAGAAATGAAAAAAAGAAAGAATATTCAAGGAGGCAATTAGTAGGGAATTTTATGTGTAAGACAAGGATTGATTTTATTTTGTGTACAAGGAACATTGAAGGATATATCGGTAACATTAAATATGAAGAATCAAGCTTAAGTGACCATAAACCAATTTTTTTGCAAGTAGACTGGAGTTCAGTGAAAAGAGGGCCGGGTGTATGGGTGTTAAATGTAGAGGTTTTGAAGAATGAGGAGTATGTTTTAAGTATTAAAGAAATTATTGAAAAAGAAAAGGAGAATGAAATGTACAGTGAAGATAAAAGGATATGGTGGGAAAATGTTAAATATTTAGTTAAAAAATTCACAATAAAGTATTGCAAATTAATACAGATATGTAAGAGGAAGAAGGAGAGAGAAATAAGAGAAAAATTGGAAAAGGAATTAAATGAGAATGGGAAAGATATACAAAAAATAAAAGAATTGGAGGGAATATTGAAAGAAATGGAAGAGAAAAAATATGAAGGAGCAAGACTAAGAAGTAAAGCTAAATATACTGTGGAGGGAGAAAAATGTACAAAATTTTTCTTTGATCTAGAAAAAATACGAGGGACAGCTGGAATGATTAAAGAAATAAGAGGAAAAAATGGTGTAGTGGTGGAAACAAATGAGGAAATATTAAAAGAAGTAAAAGCATATTATGAGAACCTGTTTAGTACTGAGGGGTTGAAGGAAGAAGAGAAATTGGAGTTACTTAAGCAAATAAAAACAACAGTAGGAGAAGTAGACAAAAAAGAGTGTGATGAAGAGATAAGAGAAGAAGAGATAAAAAGAGCAATAAGTGAATTAAACAAAAATAAAAGTCCAGGTATAGATGGTTTGGGGAGTGAATTTTATATGGTTTTTAAAGATTTTTTAACCAGTATTTTAAAAGAAGTATATGAAGAGATCTTTAAAAAAGAAGAAATGAATCAGAGAATGGGGATGGGATTATTAAAGTTGATATATAAAAGAAAAGGAGATAAAGTAGACTTAAAAAATTATAGACCAATTACAATGTTGAATACAGATCTGAAAATTTTAACAAAAGTTTTAGCCAACAGATTGAAAGAGGTAATGCCAACCATAATTGAAACAAATCAAGTGTATGGAGTTAAAGGGAAAGATATAGCGGACACAACTTTAAGTATAATAGATAGAATAAGATATATGAAAGAAAAAAACAAAAAAGGATATGTTATTAGTTTGGATTTCGAAAAGGCTTTTGATAGAGTGGAGCATGAATATTTATTTGGAATTTTAAGAAGGTACGGGTTTGGGGAAAATTTTATCAAGTGGATTACAATTTTATATAGGGGAGCAATAACAAGAATACAGTGTAATGGTTTTTTAACTGAATGTTTTAAAATTACTAGATCAATAAGACAAGGATGTCCATTATCAGCGCTTTTATATTCTTTAGTTGCAGAACCATTGGGATTAGCTATTAAAATAGACGAAGACATAAGAGGGATAAACATTGAAGGAAGTGGGGGAAATGAAAAAATATTTCAATATGCAGATGATACGACAATAATAGTTAAAGATATAGAGAGTGTTAATAAAGTAATGGAAGTAGTACAGATGTTTTGTAGGGGATCAGGAGGTAAGCTAAATGAAGAAAAAACGATATATATGAGATTTGGAGGAGTGACTGTTTTAACAGAGTATTTTCATTTTAAAGAAACAAAAGAAATAAGGATTTTAGGTGTTCTAATGGGAAAAGAAGAAAGGAATGTTAAAGAAAAAATGTGGGAAGAAATAGTAGGAGGTATTGAAAGAAGGTTAAATTTTTGGAAATTGAGGACATTAAGTTTAAAAGGGAAGGTTTTAATTTTAAATGTGTTAATGGTGTCAAAGTTGTGGTATGTTTTATATGTGACTGCTATGCCAATGTGGGTGGAGACAAGGTTGAAAAAATGTTTTTTAGATTTTTTATGGAATAGTAAACCGTCAAGAATTGCATATAGTACATTAATAGGAGAAATAGGGAAAGGAGGGATGGGATTAATTGATGTTGAACAGAGAAAAAATAGCTTAAGAATTAAAATAGTAAAAAAATATCTAGATGATGGTCACAAAACTGCATGGAAAAAGACAATGGAATATTTTTTAAACAAATGTGGGGATTTTAACATGGGGGATGGGATTTTATGGATGAAAACAAAGAATTGGATGACAGAGTGCTTACCAGAGTTTTATAGGGAAATGTTTAGTGCCTGGGGAAAATTTTTAGATAGACTTGAGTATGATCCACATGGGAGAGAAAACATTTTAAATCAACCTCTGTTTTTAAACCAAAACATTTTAAAACAAGACAAAGGAATTTTTTTAAAGAAATGGATGGAAGTGGGGATAACAAGAGTGAGAGATGTTTTGTATGAATTTAAAGAAGGGTTTTTACCAACACAATTTATTGTAGATGCAATGGAGGAGGCAAAAGAGGATTACAGTGAACAAGTAATAAAAAATAAATATGAAATCATTAAAAATGCAATACCTAAAGAGTGGATAAAAAGAATAGAAAGTATGGAAGGAGAGCCAAAAGAGAAATGTATTCATGTGAAATTAGGGGGAAAACTGTATGATTTTAAGGAATGTACTGTGAAAATGATTTATTGTGCTTTTAGAGATGATGTTTTTAAAGAGCCGATTGCAAATGGTTACTGGGTGCAGAAAATCAAAGATTTAAAAAAAGAGTGTATATGGAGAAACATGACGGGGAAATGTGTGGAAACAAAATTGGAATGTTTGGAGTATTTTATAAGGCATAAAGTGGTTTTTACTGATGTTATTTTAAATAAAATAGGAATGGAAGAAAATGCTCTGTGTAAAGTGTGCCAGGAAGAGGAAGAGGGGATTTTACATATGTTTTTACATTGTAGAGAGCTAGAGGACTTTTTAAGGAAATGTAAATGTTTAATTAAAGATGTGACTGAGGAGTGGGATGAAAATGTAATGGAATGGAACAAAGTTGTGATGTTTGGTTGGGAAAAAAAGTTTCAAAACAAAAGTTTCATTAATCTGTGTGTAATGCTAATGAAAAGTGCAATATGGGACAGAAGAACTGTGGCTAAAAAGGAAAAAATTGTGTTGGATGTTTGGAGGATGTTTAAAAGAAAAACAGAATTATATACTGAAAGACTGTATGTGTACTTTAAAGGTGTAAATATGTTAGACTCTTTTTATGATGTTTTTACCCCAAAAGTTTATTGTGTTTTAAATGATTTAATGTGGAAGCTGCCAGGAAGTGAAGGAGATTTTTAAATTATCTATGTAAAGGAAAGATGTGTAATGTAGGGATGTGTAAAGACAATGTTCTGTATTTTCTGTTGATTGCGTTTAATCTATTGTATTTTATTGATTGAAATTTCTTAATAAAAAAAAAAAAAA